>NW_027316278.1:33542768-34000268 GCF_026437365.1 Eucyclogobius newberryi | reverse complement strand
GGAGAGAGGGAGAGGGAGGGAGAGAGGGAGGGAGGGAGGGAGAGGGAGGGAGAGAGGGAGGGAGGGAGGGAGAGGGAGAGGGAGGGAGAGAGGGAGAGGGAGGGAGAGAGGGAGGGAGGGAGGGAGAGGGAGGGAGAGAGGGAGGGAGGGAGGGAGAGGGAGAGGGAGGGAGAGAGGGAGAGGGAGGGAGAGAGGGAGGGAGGGAGGGAGAGGGAGGGAGAGAGGGAGGGAGGGAGGGAGAGGGAGAGGGAGGGAGAGAGAGGTGGGGAGAGGGAGAGGGAGAGGAGGAGAGGGAGGGAGAGCGGGAGAGAGAGGGAGAGAGAGAGAGAGAGGGAGGGAGGGAGGGAGAGAGGGAGAGGGAGGGAGAGAGGGAGAGGGAGGGAGAGAGGGAGGGAGGGAGGGAGAGGGAGAGGGAGGGAGAGAGGGAGGGAGGGAGGGAGAGGGAGAGAGGGAGAGAGGGAGGGAGGGAGGGAGAGGGAGAGAGGGAGGGAGAGAGGGAGGGAGAGGGGGGAGGGAGATAATAGATCCTTAAAAATGCTCTGTCATCAGAATTGTCTAGATTCCAGAATGGAGGCAAAACGATCATCTTGCTAAGGATTTTAACTTGATAACGAACAATAAGCAAAAAGTATGATTTCACGGAGTAATGTTCGTTATTTTCTTTTCTGTTTTAAAAGATGTAAAAAAAGACTCTACTCTCTAAATTGTACTTTAGTCATATAGTGTGAGTCACTAGTGAGACTTGACTCCATGAAATGGAATAAGACTCGACTTGAACCAAACCATTTTCTCTTTACAGTCTATATTTAAATAGAAGTGACCAGGAACTTTTTATAAAGATGAACCATTCACGCTTTCATTTGACACATTGATTTTCATATTTTCATATTTCTCTTTTAAAATCACATCATGTTCCTTTTCAGTTTCGCCGAAAGTCGCCTCCAATTCAGAATGAGGAACGAGTGCGTCCTCTTCTTTCCTTTCCAACCTCTACAGTTCTCTCCTCACTGCACAGTTCTCCTTATTCTACAGTTCTCTCCTCACTCCACAGTTCTCCCATCACTCCACAGTTCTCCCATCACTCTACAGTTCTCCCCCCACGCCACTGTTCTCCTTATTCTACAGTTCTCTCCTCACTCCACAGTTCTCCCCACTCTTCAGTTCTCCCTCCACTCTACAGTTCTCCCCCCTCTACAGTTCTCCCCCCACTTCACTGTTCTCCTTATTCTACAGTTCTCTCCTCACTCCACAGTTCCCCCCACTCCACAGTTCTCCCCTCACTCCACAGTTCTCCCCTCACTCCACAGTTCTCCCATCACTCCACAGTTCTCCCATCACTCCACAGTTCTCCCCTCACTCCACAGTTCTCCCCCTCACTCCACAGTTCTCCCCTCACTCCACAGTTCTCCCCTCACTCCACAGTTCTCCCATCACTCCACAGTTCTCCCATCTCTCCACAGTTCTCCCCTCACTCCACAGTTCTCCCCCTCACTCCACAGTTCTCCCCTCACTCCACAGTTCCCCCCACTCCACAGTTATCCCTCTACTCTACAGTTCTTCTCTCACTCCACAGTTCCCCCCACTCCACAGTTCCCCCCACTCCACAGTTCTCCCTGTACTCTACAGTTCTTCTGTCTCTCCACAGTTCCCCTCACTCCACAGTTCTCCCCATCACTCCACAGTTCTCCCCTCACTCCACAGTTCTCCCCCTCACTCCACAGTTCCCCCCACTCCACAGTTATCCCTCTACTCTACAGTTCTTCTCTCACTCCACAGTTCCCCCCACTCCACAGTTCCCCCCACTCCACAGTTCTCCCTCTACTCTACAGTTCTTCTGTCTCTCCACAGTTCCCCCCACTCCACTGTTCTCCATCTACTCTACAGTTCTTCTGTCTCTCCACAGTTCCCCCCACTCCACTGTTCTCCATCTACTCTACAGTTCTTCTCTCACTCCACAGTTCTCCCATCACTCCACAGTTCTCCCATCACTCCACAGTTCTCCCCATCATTCCACAGTTCTCCCCCTCACTCCACAGTTCTCCCCCTCACTCCACAGTTCTCCCCATCATTCCACAGTTCTCCCATCACTCCACAGTTCTTCTCTCTTTCCACATTTCCCCTCACTCCACAGTTCTCCCCCTCACTCCACAGTACTCTCCTCACTCCACAGTTCCCCCCACTCCACAGTTCTCCCCCCCACTCCACAGTTCTCCCCCTCACTCCACAGTTCTCCCCCTCACTCCACAGTTCTCTCCTCACTCCACAGTTCTCCCCCCACTCCACAGTTCCCCCCTCTGTTAGTTCACCCAAAGTATGTCGTCCTGCATTTCACATCTTCAACTCAGTAAACTTGTTTTAACCTCGTCTGGCGGCTCCGGTTGTTTCTCCGTCTGCGTTGGCTTTGTTCCTTCGGGGAGGAAATAACTGGACGGAATCAAATCAAATATTCATTCCGTGGTGGTGTTGTGTGGACTCGGGGACTCGGGGACCGTGGGAGGAGCCCGAGTACAGGGTTTTGGCCTTGTGCCGGTTTGGAGACGTTCCGAGTGTTTGGAGCGGTTCCCGGTGCGTTCGGGGTTGTGAGGATTATACGTGAGAGGGAAAAGAACGGCAAAGTTTGTGGGAGATATTTGCAGTTTCTGTTGGTCTGAGTTGTTCTTTATAGAGTTGGCGTAACAGTTTGATATCCACAGCTCGTCCCAAACACTCTCACTGGGTTCAGATCTTCTTTAGATGTTTTCTCTGCTCAATGCCGATGATTTGACCCTTCTCAAACACACATCCATGACCACGGGATTCGTCTTTCCACATGGTTGTTTCAGAAATGACAAGATTGAGTTGAGAGAAAGCACAAACGTCAAACTCTCATTTTTAAAAGACTAAATAGTCCGTTACGTCTGGTAAAAGATGTGTGTCCGTCGCCGTCGCCACGTTTGATCTGGTTTGGTGGCGCCCCAAACCACAAAGGCTGTGATTGGTCCAGGCGCAAACAATATTCAGACAATATTTTCACAGTGCATCAAGAATGTACTTAAATGGGCTCGTGACTGTCTGGTTCGAGGTTCGAGTTGTACACAAAACACAAACAGTGAATATACAACTGTTTGTGTGATTCTGCATATCTCTAAAAACAACAATTGTGATGATACAGTACACAGAGGGTGGGATTTGCGGCGGGTTTGTCTGGTTTGTCCGTCCCTCTCTCTGGAGCCGTTCTCTTCTTCTGCTTTATTCTTAGCAGGAAGTGCACAAAGTGACCCGAATTATAACACTTCATCAGCAACTAAAACTTTCTCCAGTGTCTTAATGTTGTTCTCGCTCCGCGTCCAAAGCCGTTTTGGCCCCCTGGTGGATGAATCGTTTTTTATTCCTTTAAAAAAAAAAAAGGTAATGACAAATAATGATAAATAAAATCAGGCACAGACAGTAAGTCCAATAGTTCAAAATTTAATCTGATTATCATTTTTTCCCCCATTTTTTCTGAAGTTTGTTACATTTTCGGTCCAGTCCTTGATTGTAGGCGATGTTTTTGTAATTCACTTCTGTGTAATTACCTTCTTATCTGCCGTCAAAAGTATGTTCTAAAGCAGTGGTGCCCAAACTTTTTGACTCGAGGGCCACATTGGGTTCTAAAATTTGGCCGAGGGGCCGGGCCAGGAAAATATGGTGTGTTTGAGTGAACTAATGAATTACTATAAATTACACGCAAGATTTGACCTGTAACTTGTAACAAAGCAACAAATGCAAGGCTCAATGTACAAATTGTTTTCTAAATGCATTAAATAATGATTAATCCTCTACTGTCTTCTACTGTCCACAAGAGTCTTCTTCAGTGTCAAACACTTAAGCTTCTTGCTTGATTGGCCCCGGTGGCCGTTTGTGGTGAATTTTATTTTCTGCGCGCCATAGATTTTCTTGTGCGCACACTATGTGCGAGCAGTGCACTAAGTGCGAGCGGTTCGCTATGTGCGAGCGGTGCGCTATGTGCGAGCAATGCGCAGCTGTGCAGGCGCGCAGCTTAGAGGGAACAATGCCATCTCTTGGGGAAATGTGGGCATTACAGGCGAAAGGTAAAATTAACGGCCAGCCACAGTATTGTGAGTTTGAATCCTTCTTTCTCTCTCATCATTCCCCTTCCTTTCTTTGTCATTCCATCCACTGTCTAATACAGCCTACGGCAAAAAAAAAAAAAAAAAAAAAAATTGTTTTAAGATAACTTGGACAAGCTTGGTGGGCCGGATTGAAAGGCCCAACGGGCCGGATGTGGCCCGCGGACCGTAGTTCGGGGACCACTTTTCTAAAGTATCCATTTATTGTTTCCATGACAGGAGTTTGGAGACCCAAATACACAGTTCTAAAATTGAGAGGGCTGTATCTATTTTCAAGTCATATGGAGATCGAATGATGATTTCAGGCTCATGGTGAGACATTGCACTTTCTCAGTTAATATTTAGGCTTTTCTCCACCCTTCTGCTTTTTGGACAAATCCCTCAATGATTATATACATTTCTGCTTCATCTCCCACTAGAGCTGGGTTTCGATTCAAATTTCAAGAATCGATTCGATTCCGATTTTTACGTTTCAAAATCGATTTTTTCAGATTTTCTCAGATTCTATCCGATTCGATCCGATTTCGATTTGATCCGGGGGTTAATGTTATTAAAAATGAAAAATGTATTTGAACCGTTCCCTTCACTTCGTGACTGTGTAGAGAAGCAACATATTGAAACTAGTATTATATCAATATTAAACAGCAAATCTTACAAGTATTTATTGTAATGGCTGATGGCTCGAAGACTGATGAAAGGTTAAGGTCAATCTACCTTCAAGAAAGATAATTCAGGACAATAAATGGAGGACATCATTCAGGTGACGACATCTGCAACAGTGGATTCCTACTGGGACACTAACCAGTGCATTATTATTCTTGAAAATAATTAAGAATTCACCCAAAAGCGGTTGCTACCGAAAGCATTTTTATTTTAAAACTGCTCACACACTGCCAGTACTGAAACTGGAAGTATAAAATGTAAACGTTGAGCATTTAAAAAAATAAATAAATAAACATTATAATAATAATAATAATAATAATAATAATAATAATAATAATACATTTCTTTAATTTTTTTTTTTATTAAATCAAAATAAAAAAATTGATCTTTGGACGTACAAATCGATAATCGGTCATTAATATGCGAATCTCCCACCTTAAAACAGAGCTCATACTAAAGTCTAACTTGAGTAACAGCAGAGCACTGTCTCCGTTAAGGAACATTGATGAAATGTATCAATACTCAGTCCGTCGCCTTTCTCTTTGTCATCGCGGTCGTGTTTGCATTTACCGCCTCATTAGTGTGGGACGTTCTACCACTGATCATGAGGACAGTGGTCTAATTTAGTCCCATTGGAGATAAAGATGCTGCGGACAGTACACGGCGTTCCTGGGACAGCTCCAGAGAGAGACGGCCTCGTCCTCTCATTTCCAATTACATGAAATGGATACGCGCGCCCTTATCTGAACTAGACTATGCAGCGCTTTCTTATGCGGCTGCGTTGATATGATCTGCATTTCGGTCATACATTTTTCACTGTGGCCACAAATCTAATCAGAGGTAATCAGTATATTGAGTATTGAGTATCGTCCATAATGAATATGTGTGTTATTTTTGCACTTGGGCGGTAAATTTGACACTGCAGGACATGTTTGTGCAACACTAGGACTTTAAAGTAGACATACTATGCATTAATATTAGAAAAAGCTTCAGTTGTAGTCATCTGGACTCAGTTAGAAAAAATAGACGTTTCGACTCTCATCCAAGAGTCATTGTCAATAAAAGAATTTAGATCGAGAACTCCGATATTAATACTGTTCTGTGGTAAGACCCGCCCATTGGGCGGAGCCTTCCTGAAGTAGCAAGAGTTGTTTGTTTCAACAGAAACTCCCCCCTTGTATCTACCGAGCTAGCCTATTCAGAATTTTAATGGGCTATTAGAATCCTCTTTGTCTTTGTGAGACCCTGGCTCAACCACCCTGAGTACCTGATTAGCATCTAAATGTCCTGGTCCTGGTCCTCTACCTTTCCAGGGGTTCAGTAACCCATTATAGATACCAGGGAGATTGAATCTTAGCCCTCCATTTCTGTTTAAAGAAGGTCTTTCTTTTTTAACAAAAATAGCTTCCTTGACTCCTCTTTCAAACCATCTTTTCTCCCTGCTTAAAACCATCACATCACCGTCTTCAAACGAGTGATTAGAGGCTTCAAGGTGGAGATGCACGGCACTCTGAGGTCCTGAACTAGTATTTCTTCTGTGCTGATAAAGCCTCTTGTGTAGAGGCTGTTTTGTCTCACCTATGTACCGTTCTTTACAGCTTTCTTCACTGCATTGGATCGAATAAACTACATTGCTCTGTTTTTGAGTCGGAAACTTGTCCTTAGGATGAACCAGTTTTTGTCTTAAAGTGTTGCCTGGTTTAAAATAAACAGGGACTTCGTGTTGTCTAAAAATTCTCTGCAGTTTTTCCGACAGGCCAGACACATAAGGGATAGAAACACCCTTCCTTCTCTGTTCAGTTTCCCTTTTGTCCTGCTTCTTGGTTCTCTTCACTCTGTTGAGGGCCCAAGCGGGGTAACCACAGGCTGAGAGGGCAGTTTTGTCCTTTCCAGGACCAAACTGACACCTGAACACATGTGCAAACTGTTGGACATCTGTCTGAACACCTCCTGGTCTCTATAATGGTATACTGAACCCCTGGAAAGGTAGAGGACCAGGACAAGGACATTTAGATGCTAATCAGGTACTCAGGGTGGTTGAGCCAGGGTCTCACAAAGACAAAGAGGATTCTAATAGCCCATTAAAATTCTGAATAGGCTAGCTCGGTAGATACAAGGGGGGAGTTTCTGTTGAAACAAACAACTCTTGCTACTTCAGGAAGGCTCCTCCCAATGGGTGGGTCTTACCACAGAACAGTATTAATATCGGAGTTCTCGATCTAAATTCTTTTATTGACAATGACTCTTGGATGAGAGTCGAAACGTCTATTTTTTCTAACTGAGTCCAGATGACTACAACTGAAGCTTTTTCTACTATGGAACACGCCTGGACGAATGAGGGATTACACCGACATATGCATTAATATGGCTTTAATTGGCTTTTTTTGTCACCTTAGTATAAGTATTTCACATTTTCTTTTCAAACACAAACAAAGAGAACAAAACCAGAGAGTGAATGGCAATATCAAAAAGAGAGAAAAAAAGAGAATCTTAAAGAAAAATCCCCAGAATAAAATGTTAGTCCTGCGTAAGTTCCTCCTGTGTCTATGTTTAAGTGAGTTTTTTTTCCCATTTTGTAAATTGCCAACGTTAAGTCAGTCCAGTCCTGGATGGTTGGCTCTAATTCACATTTTCGAACTTGAAATAACGACGTTGGAGCGCCCTCTGTTGTCAGCAGTGGGAATGAACCATGAAAAATTAAATAAATGACGCCCCAAATTGAATTCCGCGCTAACAGAGCTAAACCCAGTGATGATTCATGGACTGCACAGAAGAAGTCACAGATTTGTTCCTGTGACGCAAAAAAAAGTCCAGGGAGAATTCAAACAAAAGGCTCAGAGAAGACAATCTCATAAAAAATATTAGAGTAAAATGATGGGCAAGTTCCTTAAAAAAGTGATTAGTTATAGTTACCCATTACTTCTGCCAAAAAATAGTGGAGTTAGTAACTGCGTCATTGAGTGGTGAAAGTAACAATAACACCCACCGCTGCTTATTCAAATAAAACATTATCTCCGTTCTGCCTTATTTAGCCTGCAAATCACCCACTGCTCAGATACAAGCCATTCTACTCCAGGAAGCAGCAGACTCTGTCCAAACAGTGCATTTACCACACACACACGGACATCAGAACATAACAAACACATGCACGCCACATGACAGCGCTTTTACACGATATACAAGAAAGCAGATGCTGTCCACACACTTTGCTTTTACTGCCTTCACAAAGAGCTGCAAAATGACTATCTATAGAAGCCACACTTATGCTGCACA
Source organism: Eucyclogobius newberryi (assembly GCF_026437365.1). Lineage (NCBI taxonomy): Eukaryota > Metazoa > Chordata > Actinopteri > Gobiiformes > Gobiidae > Eucyclogobius > Eucyclogobius newberryi. The sequence continues at coordinate 33,992,223 of NW_027316278.1, read as the reverse complement.
TTTGCCTGTTTCAATTTATCACAAACTGCACCGACAATGGAGGCCCACACATAACTGAAATATGGAAAATGGAAAAGAAAATCTCAAACGGACTGAACTTGGAAATGGGCAAATTTGACATAAACTGGACTAAATGGGACCCAACGTTCCTCTTTATTTTTGTCTGGACTTTTCCTACAAATATACACTTTTACTCTGTTCCTGTCCTCTCTACATTTGTTTTTTTGGTTATTTAGTGTGTGTGTGTGTGTGTGTGTGTGTGTGTGTCTGTGTCTGTTTTTTTGAATGTATATAATTTTCCATTTTTGAATGGATGTATGTTTTTCTTTTATAATGATAATGATAATTCACAGTCAATCTCTTTTTTTTAACCAGTCTCTAGTTTCTCATCTTGCTCGTGTTTACTTCCCCAAACAAACAACAAATACAACTTTTATAGCGGCTTCGCTGAATGACTCGTAACTGGAACGACGTTACTCGTTACTGATGAAAATAGCGCCGTTAGTAAAACAGTTTTTCCCAACTCTGAGTATGAATGAAGATAAATACAACTATTTATATATTTAAGTCCATATTTGAGCCTTTAATCATAGTAAACTTTGCGTGATATGTGTCCTTTCACCAACTTAAACCCCTGATATATATATATATATATATATATATATATATATATATATATATATATATATATATATATATTTGAACTAGCACTGCAGAACTCTCGTCACACAGTAGAATAAACAACACCCTGAACTGTCCATTGCTGTGCATCATTCGCCCCATTTGTAATACTTTCCATCAAGATTACCTCCTGAGCCTCCACTTATCTCACATTCTGTTCGGCGCGCACGTTTTGACGGACAGCGCGTCTCATTCCCACTAATGCAGCGCAGTTCGGTCCGTAACCCCGGTTCTATGAGTGACGGCGAGAGGCAAGGATACTGCTGATCGTTCTCAAACGCCCGAGCTTCAGAGGAGATCACAGTCCGGCCTGGCTGGCGCGCTTTCGCCGAACGGTTCAAAGAGACGCTAATGCTAATTTATGCTATCTTCGTGGACCTTCCGCAAAGCTAGCCCAGGTTTTTGATGTGGCGTTTCAGCATATGCGGCTGTTTGTTATGGTGTGTGTGGGGGGGGGGTACAAAATCTCAAAAAGATAAGATGAAAATAAGTAGTAATACTCCGCCGATCTAAAGCAGCTCCTGTCCAAAAGGTATTACATTTGAATATTATTGTCATTATATTCTGGTTTAGACCTGGTACTTCATCTACTTGAGGTTTCAAAGTATGGAAATGAGCAAAGCCAGCAAACAAAAAGCAAAGATTGACCTATTGACCCCCATCTCGACAATTGTCACAGTTTTCATTTTCAGGAGTCGCATCTATTTTTGTCTAAATTACAAAACGATTTTGCCTTTATTTTTCCAAGAGCTCTTTGAAAAGGTGCAGAATTAGCATACCGCCGGTGGCACCGCGCATCCGGGTACGTCTTCTTTGAACCCGAGCGTCGCGGCGGCGGCGAGAACAAACGCATGCAAAAATAATCCGCGCTAAGCATTGCAGGAGAACGTGTATCGCCGCTCCTCTTTTGTCCCACTTTTATTTCTTTTTTTTTGAAAGCACAAACGCAGCGCGGCGGTTGACAGGAGCCACTTTGTAAGCCATGTACCGGGGGCTCGGAGCTGTCTTCGCTTGTGACGTGACGAACACTTCCGAGACGAGAGTGGGAAACGTCTGCCGAACATGAAGCGAGTCGTACCTGGAAGAGCGACTGCTTCCTGTTGTACTTTTGAAAATGTGGGTTATTTTGCTTTCATTGAAATTAGGGATGTCAAGATTATCAGGTTAGTTGATAATCAGATTATTCAGGTCACAATATAGTCGTAAGAACCAAAAAAATATAATTGTAACAATTTTATTAGCAAAAGTTAGTTTTTTTTTGTTCAATATACAGCCCAAAAATAGAAATATTTGATCTGGCTTTGTCAGATCTTTTGTCACTTTTGATATTATTTTTTCTTTCGGAAAGTTCAGTTTGGTAAAGTCACTCACAAACTTGAGGAAAAGTCACATGTCCGATCACGGGAATGAAAGAAAATTAAAGATTTCACTGTTGTTTTGTCACAGACTCAATAATTTTGAATAATCGTTAATTTAATCACGTGATATATATGTATTTATTGTCACAATAATCAATAATTCATTCACGCTTGTTTCATGAATCCTGTTCACGAGGAGGTCCTCTTCTCTGAGCACTCATAAATCCCTCCTTTTGAACTTTTCACAGCTTGTTGCATCACAAATTAAAAAAAGCAAAGTTTTTAAGGCCATAAACCATCAATGGCTGTATTAGCACTGCAGTCTCATTGTTCACTCCCACTGCTATTTGTTTGTTTACAAAATAAATAAAATAAACAAAATAAACAAAATAAATAAAATAAATAAAATAAATAAAATAAATAAAATAAATAAAATAAATAAAATATAGGCCCGAAGTCACTGGGATAGGCTCCAGTCACCCGCCACCCCAATGGGAACAAGCGGTAGAAAATGGATGGATGGAATAAATAAAATAAATAAAATAAATAAAATAAATAAAATAAATAAAATAAATAAAATAAATAAAATAAATAAAATAAATAAAAAATTTTGTGCATTATAATTTATATGTTTTTTAACTGCTTAACTAATACATTAAGTTATGGACTTGTGTATATATAACTTAAATATTTGAACTCCACAAATCCACCGTTGCCTGTTGGAGCCACTTATGAATGTCTTGTGCGTTGTCAGACTTCCTCTTTCCATCTCCCTCGTTCTCTGCTCTTCAGTTGGTCTCTGGAGGTTTATTACACTTACACTTCAATCTACTCACTCACACTCGGCTTCAAAGACTCCTCATCCTAACCCTCTCCCTTCTTTCTTTTTTCACCCTCGTCTCTTTAATTCACCCTTCTCTTTCCATTTCCTCTCTCTGTCTACGCCCTCAATAGTTCATAACTCTTTCTTATTTTCTTCTCAGTCTTTCTTTCTTGCTCTCACTTATCTCTTTGTCTGTTCTTTCTTTCTTTCTTCCTTTCTTCATTCTCTTATCTTGCTCTCTGGCTCTTCTCTCTTCTCCCTCGCTTTCTCTGATACAAAAAGTTATCAGATTAATTTTGGTCTATAATGCCCCTCTCTTTCCTCTCCCTCTCTCTCTCCCTTCTTCAATCCCATCCTCTGTCAGACGCACTGATCCTCTTCTCTGGGAGTTGGATGTCTTTCTCGTGAAGGATGTGAGTGCAGTTCATCTTCTGGATGCATTTGTCATCTTTTGACGTCAATTCATCGCTGAGCTTCCTCGCTTTCCAAAATATCAACATAAAACTTCCGACTGCATTACAAGTTACAGATTCTCTCCTATTTACGGTACACCACTGACATTTACTCCAGTGACTTTTAGGAGTTGGACTTTGCAGCAAAGTTTTTAGTTTTTAGAATATTCACCAACTAATGTAATCACAATTATATCTTTCTCATTTTGATTTGTCTTTGTTTTTAGATGGATAAATACTTTATTGCTCACCTTTTTACCTCAACTCCCAGTCACCTCTGTGTGCAGGAGGACTCATTCGGCAGTGTCAGGGCAGTTTGAGGGGAGGAACAGCCCTCAGGACAAAAGTCAACAGTGTCCTGCAGCCCGGGGATCACAACCGGAGAGGGAGAGCCCTGCAAACTTTGGAGACACGACAAGAAAGCTTTAAGGTCTAAGTTCCAATAAAAAGTCTTTCAATATGAATTGCCTGAACATGAACAATACAATCCTCTGAAGTCTGAATTCTGCTCTATACCACATGCTTTTACTGACCGATGATTGGCCGTAGACCTCTGCAAAAAGACCCAACCACTAACGGTTAGAAATGACAAAATCTCGAATGTGAGTAATAGCTGCAATGGACTGTCTTTTTTTTGGAAGGGTTACACTGTGCCTTTTCAACGAGGGCTGCTTAATCGTGGATAAAAAGCACAGTTACAATTATTTGGATCATAGATTGAACTTCGTCCTCCAGTTGTTCAAGAAGGTTCCATTGCAAAAGAAAACTGACTTCGGTCGACTGGACAAAAGGTTTTACAAGTCGCCTCTTCAGTTCCTCTGGTCATATCTCTTAGCTCCTCCCTTTAGACAGATATAAAGCGGTGACTTACCAGATCCACTTACCAGAAGATGCTACATGGTTGAGTGGCCAAACCGTCTTCACTCTTTTGTCTTACCCCGGTGCTATCCGTTGCTCTAACTTTCCCCATCCCATCTCAGCGCAGCGTTGGACCGAACCAGCACTATTAGGCCGACGCACTCGACTCCGCATGTGAGATAATGGAAAGCAATTAACGCCGACACGGAGCACTTAAAGGCGAGAAGGCTGGGAAAAAAAGTACAAGTCAGCCGAAACATACAACCCCACAGTGGTCTCCAAACTGGCTCCAATCTGCGCTGGGGCCAGATCGGCATTGCCCCGGATGAACGCACTCCGAGTATAGACTGGGGCGTTGTACGGTTATATGCTCCTTATTAAACTGATCTGGAGTAAATATCACAGAAACCCACAATCGTTGAACTTTATCAGTATTTGCGTTGGCTCGTTGTGTTCATCTCACAGGTTTAAAGTCCTTTCAACAGACGACAATCGCGACGTTGGCGTTAAGTAAAGGCTTCCCACTTCCCGAGGCTGTTCATTTGCGCTGACAGAGAAGGCGTTGAACTTTGTGCCCGTTTTTTTGTTTTTTGCGTGGATAAACACAGTAATTACAGTGATATGAACCATATGAAGCGCCATGTTGGGTTCACCTGACATTACAACATTAATCACTAGAGTTTAAACTAAAAGATGTGTTAGAATTCTATGGGATTTGCAGTTTTGTGGTTCGTAGCTCTGTAATTACTGGGGCTACCCACGTGAAACAAAAAACGGCACAATTTTTTCGCAATAGCTTCAGAAATTGGTTCCATTATTCAACTCAAAATATGTCAGCAGGGATGTCAAGATTATCCGGTTGTGTGATAATCGTGATTATTCAGGTCGCAATATAATCGTAAGCACCAAAAGATAGTAATCGTGGTAATTTTGGAAGTATTTTTGTTCAATATTAAGCCCAAAATAGACCTATAAATGTCAAGAACTTTATTGTATCTTGCTATTTTTGTCTCATTTAACTTTATTTTGTCTTTCAGAAAGTTCAATTTCATAACAAACTTGAGAAAATATAACATGTCAGACCACGGGAGTATAAGAAAATTAAAGATTTCCTTGTTGTTCAGTCACAGTCTCAATATTTGTGAATAATCGTTAAATGTTTTTTCTCTCAATAATTGTAACATTAATATCTGATATCGTGACATCCCTAGTTGTCAGTTGAAAGGACTGTAAAAGCCATAAGCTGGACAGACGACAGGAACCGTATCTTTTGAAGCGTCCTCAAAAACGTTGCCTACATCACGAAGCTGAAACTGGTGAATCGGGTGTATTGGATGGAGTAGCCTAAGCACGTGATCGGGCATCGACGAGTAACGGGTAACGACAAGTCTTCTGACAAGCGGCGGCGGACAGGCTTTCTGCCGCGGTGTAGTGTGGAAAAGAGATTAGGTCAGGACGGAGGCGGCGCATGCTGGGAGACGAGCGGGGGGGAATGTGTTCTGCTTTGGTCTGGACAGAGGAGAACCGGTGGTGGAAAGCCATGCGCAGTCGGTGAATAGGCATGTCACGGTATCAAATGTTTGATTATTGTGAGGAAAAACATTACAATTGAACAATTATTCACGATTGTTGAGTCTGTGACCTTCATTCTCATGGTCTGACACATAATATTCCTCATATTTGTGACCAGCTTTAGAAAAAAGCACAAAAAAACATTAAATATGACAAAAACAGCCAGATAAAAAAAACTTTCTTAACATTTATGTCTGTTTTTGGCCTTTATATTGAACAAGAAAGACTTACATTTGCTTCTAAAACTGTCACGACTATTATTTTTGTATTATTGTGACCTGATAATCTTGGCATCCCTAGTTGGAAAGCCCAGAGTCATTTTCTTTGTTCATCCAGAAATACTCTCAGTGCTACTGTACATTTTCATCACTCTCAAACCCATGAAAAAATGTGTCCTTTCTGATAAATGCCTCATATAAAAGAATCTCACTTACCTGGTTAAATAAAGGGAACGTTTAGATTCAATATTTCTTGTTGAATATGATATGATGTGTTTACCTGTAACGTCTCGTCCTAGTGTATAAAAACTCATGTCTCAACGCTGTAATGGAAAAATGTCATGTCACTCTATGTTTGTCGTTATCATCCACAGCTAACATGGATCCCTGATAAAGATGGTCCGGCGCCTCTGCATCGTGCTAGTCATGCCTCGGGACATGGATCGATGGGTCACATCACCTCTGAAAGAGACAGAACAACCATTAAGGTCAAAAGATTGGAGCTATCTCAATCGGACGTGATCTGACCCATCGATCCCTGTTCTGAAGCATGACTGGCACGATACAGAGGCGCCGGACCATCTTTATCAGGGATCCATGTTAGCAACAAAGACAGAGTGACATGACATTTTTCCATTTCAGCTCTCATAGAATAGTAGTATCGATATCGACAGTGTTGTGCCTGAACGCGTTCATTGAACAAAAGTTCATGAACGCGTTCATAATTTTGGTGAACGTGAACTGAACGAACGGTATTACTGCCGACGAACGAAAATATGAATGCGTTCATTCTGGTTTCTGTGAACGGCAAAATCGTTCTTTTTATTTTCGTTCAATAAAGTGTCAGATTTCTAGAGACTTCCAGGCGAAAAACACCGTTAAGTTGCCCAAAAAGAGCCTGTGTCTGACAAGTGTGAGAGCTCCAGTTGTAGAGGCGATAGATCGCGGAGACAGACAGAGATTTCGCGTGTCGCACCGCACTGCGCATGCGCATCAAAACAAAAAGCAGCATTGACGCGACCGCAACGTGTCGTCAACAGAGCAGCAACGATTCGCCCTTCTACGACCATTTACGTGAGTTTTATGATAAGGTCGGTGAGGATGGGAACAATCTAACATTTCTGTGCAAACTTTGTCCAGCAAGTTTTCCCTCATGTTTTTGAGAATATACTGTGGGGTTTAAAGCTGCAACTGCTACTAGTACTACTAGTACTACTACTACTACTACTACTACTACTACTAGTACTACTGCTGTTACTACTACTACTACTACTAGTACTACTGCTACTACTACTAGTACTGCTGCTGCTGCTGCTGCTGCTGCTAGTGTGGACTGAATGGAATAAAATAATTGCTGCCTGTGGTTGTATTTGGGCTGTGGAAATAATTGAGAACAATTATTGCATAATATTGAAAAAAAGAACTGAACTAGTTCATTTTATGGAGCTGTGAACTTAGTTCAAAATTTTGAATTATGAACTATGAACTGAACTAGTTCATTTTAAAATGTGTGAACTATGAACTGAACTAGTTCATGTAGAAAGTGAACTTTCCCAACACTGGATATCGAAGTGCCAATATATCGATTGTGACTTAATGCCGATGTGGGTATCGATACAGTTACGCCAATGCCGATTTAAGATGAAGCAACAATTTTATATGCCTAGCTCTCCTCCAGATCTCCAGGCTTTTTGTACCAGTGATGAACGTATTTTTTTGTTGCTCTTTGACGCTTTGAACTATGGGTCATAGCATCCGTTTTGCAGCGACCACGGCTCCTGAAACGTTGGCATTGAAGGATGGGTCAAAAGTAGAGGACGAATTACACTACAGGGACAATAAAGTGACCCCTGCCCTTAAAAATCTCCCTCTCTTTCGAAATAACTCCACAGTCTCCCCTTTCATCATTCCGCACACGTTTTAGCCCTCTGCTCTTCTTCACCCTCACATTTTCTTCACCATGATTAGTTCCAGACCTCTCCCTGACAGACTCTCATCTTCTCCCCATCTGCACCGCCCCAGCGGCAGCCGCGCAGTGCCAGCACGTGTGGGCGTAGCGCAGCGTGGCTATCGACGAGCTAATCTGCATTTCCCATCCCGCACGTTATGACCTTTAGTGCTATCGATTTTTGGAGGAGAGGATTAGCCCGGCGCAGTAGCTCAGTGAAAGGGAACGGCCTCCAGGATCAGATCATATCTATCAGAAATCTGTTCGGGTTTTGTTTGGTTTTATGACCGCAATTTAGCTCAACGTGATATGGGCACGTCGTTCATTAGTAAAGACATTGTTATTGTGTCATCAAACATTATTCTTGAAGTACATTGTGTTCATAAAAAAGCTACAGCTATGAATGTCAATAAAATATCCCCTTTTTATAGAAAGATTTCACTGTATCTGTAGTTTAGAAGTTTACACACATGTTCTGAAGTGCATATTTTATTCTTCTTGTTATTGTTATTAGTCTTTAAGTTGTATTGATCGTGATTAGATGAGAGGAATGCACAGAACTCTCTGGAGTCTGGAGATGATTTATGTAGTTCAAAACAGCTGAAGATTCTCAGAGTGATATCACAGATCGAGAAAACGTCAGTTATTGAGGAGAATTAGAACAGAGTGTTTTTGACGCCCGGAGGGGAGAAGACCTTCTAACCAGGATTCATTAAACGAGTGTGAATGAAGCTAAATGCTACTTCGGGTGTGTTTTTGATAAAGGAATGATGTCAAAACATCGTTAAAAGCTCAAACAAGTCAAATTTGGCATAATATGTGTCCTTTAATGCTCCTAGGGTTCATCACTCTGAACAGAATCCTCCTTTTAAACAAATATCCAAAATTGTATCGCCAACTAAAATCATCCCGCCCTCTGAATGCCGGTGATTTACATGTGGATTAACCAATCAGATAAAGTCATGGACCCTTTGTGTCAAAACAAACATTGCAAACTCGGTGGCCTTGGATTTCTGCCAAATCAACGAGAGAAAAAAAAAACCCTCTTATAACTTATAATTGACTTTGTTCTGAATGATCATTGCGGTAATGCATCTATATTCAACCAGCTCTTCATTGCATCTCACTCATCTGTCTTTGTCTATTTAACTCTCTCCCCGATTAAATTCATGGGCGTTAGCTATTATTTTCTCTGCTCTTCTTCTTCTTCAACAACTATTTGTCAGAATAATTTATAATAAAGTGCGTGTCATCCTCCAGAGGTCAGCTTTAGCCATTCATCGAGTCCATATCGCCATGGTAAAGAGTAAAGCCTCGCCCGCACACATCCATCACAGCCGTCACTCCTATAGACGCTGCGCTTAATGACTTGGAACTATAACACTTTCCGACTGCTGACAAATACAACGCTCATTGGTGAATTTGGCTGAGCTGTGACTTGATTGAGAGCGAGCGAAAACGCAGCCTTTAGCGCTGAATCGCTCAAATGTAATCAACGGTTAAGCTCCTTTTCCCTCTTCTAGAAAGGACCATCTCATTCAACTCAGATGGAACGAGACAAATGCTGCTTCTGCACGTTTGTTTATTACAAAGGAACATGATAGGTCGGACCACTCGTTGAACTAAAGCGCAGTCCAGATAAATATATCGTATATATTGTTGCAAAAATAAAACATTTAGTCTGCCAAAGATGTACACGTGGCGGATGAAAAAACCAAGGCAGGTTGAAGTTAAAAAAGCCTTAATTTAAACATGGCTTATTTAATGCACCGATGCATTTCAGCTCCACCAAGCCTTCCTCAGCGTGCATACAGACACAGGTGTGGGTTCAACATTATATAGAGAGGAGCACATATGTAAAATATCCAACCCACTACACAGAAGCGTAGAATAATGCAAACCACAAGTCAATAGTCCAACTTTTAGCTTGGAAGCTTGGAATTGAAAGTATGGAAATTAGTCATATATACCGTGAAAGTGTAATCCTTCTTTTTTCAACTTTGACCTAATTCTGAATTTGGTTTATTTTCTCCCCATGTCAAAACGAATGGTGGGCCATTTGGATTTATTATGGCAGGGACGCCATCCCTGAATGTACGTAGTGAGACCCCTGACGTATACTACAAACATGGTGAACAGTCTTTCTCATCGTTTAGACCCAGTGGTAAAGATGTTGCCTTTAATGTTAATGTTTGTAAGAGACGTAAAAACACACTTTACTATGAGATAAAATTATATAAAACAAGTGCAGAGATGACTTGAGTTACCCTAAAAAGCGCTGTATAAAACCGATGTATTATTATCACTGTTACTATTTGGATTTTTGTTAGGCGCGCTCACCTCTCCACAGATCTGACTTTGAACTCAAATAACCAAGACAAGTAGCACAACACAACATGCCAAAGCAAAACTGTGTCCAAAAGCAACCCGAAAACCCTTCACAAACCATAATATGTCTCTTTTAATCTCCTTTGCTCTCTTTATTAAGGGTCATCTCATTAAATCCAAGCGGCACAAGACAAACGCCGCCTCCGTAGACTCGGCCACCTGCTAATAACTTACGAGACCGGATAATTAAGAAGCCACCACTGACACTCGGCTGTGAAGAGGACGTAAACACAATCGGCTTTCAGTAATGCAGAGTTTACACACTTTAATTATGATTCGTGTCTGTGGAGCGGCGGCAGCGGTGGCGGAGGAGGAGGACGGTGTTATTAAAGAGTCTGTGGAGATGAAGTGTTTGTCAGACGCAGACGTGAGCAAACGCTGGGCCTGTTGACTCACCTGGACACACCACGCTGGCGTACTTGTGCGGGTTCCTGAGTTTTGAATACATTTATCGTTTGAGTGCAGAAAGTTAATATATGTGATGTAAAATGACATATTCAGAATGTTGATTTGATTAGATTGACTAGATGTAATTGTAGGATCTTGAAAATTCACCTCGTGGCATTTATAGCAATAGCTTGGAATTGAAAGTGTGGAAATGAATCATATATACCGTGAAAGTGTAATCATTATTTTTTCAACTTTGACCTAATTCTAAATTTGGGTTATTGTAACTCGCTTGGATGATCAATTTTGTTCAATTGATCTTCTCTGCAAAATCCAGTGAAATTAAATGTCTATCCACACTATTTCCCACATTATAGCAATAGAATCAAGTTTCAATGTTTTATCATGAAGACGTTTCAACTTCCATTCAAAAGTCTTTTTCAATCTCTATTAGCTGGACTTTATCCTGGCCCTGCCCTCAGGGAGGAGTTTGACCCTGAAACTTGCCCGTCTTTATTTGTTTGGTAAACAGATGTAGGGTTCTAAAATGTCATTTAGCCACTTTTCGAAAAGAAAAACATGTAAATGACAATCTTCAGCTCGTTACAGTGAAATGTCACTGTGAAGAGGCGGAGCTTATCATTTCTGCACTTTTGAACAGGAATTTAATGGATCTGTTTTTATTATTTAGCTGTTTTAGATCAATATTGCGAAGTTCAATGCTAAGTACTTAAAAAAGCATCATATGTCTCCTTTAAGTTTGTTTGCAAAATTGTATTTTACTTTTTTATCTGTGTAACGGGGATACACATAGGATTTATTAGTGTCACGTCAACATTTTGGCCAAAAGGGAGACAAATCTGCTGCTTCCTACTGTAAACTGTAACAAGGGCAAAATACAGAATAATGATCCATGAATATTTGATATAATAACTACTATGTTACAGAAAAAAAGCATTAGTTGCTATTTTTTCTGTTTAAAGCAATCCACAGCGATAAGTCTACAGGAAATAGACATCATCATTTGGATCATTTTGCAATCTAATCTAGTGTTACAGTTTGTCGTTCTGCTGATACGACGGCATGTTTTCGCTCGTGCAGAATGTTGGCAAGTGGTGCTAATTTGATGCGCTGTGAAAATGTCTTGTTTTCTGTAATACTGATCTGCTGTCGCTCCTCCGGCTTCACTTGCACACCACTGACTCAGCCATAATCCCAGGCCTGCATTTGGACTCTGCCGTCTCCCCATTGTGTCATTGTGGGGTGTTAGTGTGTTGGTTTTTCTCCCCATGCAGAGCTAGAGGGCAAAGCTGCAACCAGTCCAAGCCGCTCCAACAAATGTAGCCCCTGGTGTGGAGATAAACCAGGGTGTGATCATTTAGAGCAAAACAAGAGTGGTGGCATTGGCAAAGTGAAGCCAAGGACTAAAATAGAAATGTGCGAATGCGCTAGAAAACCTGGATCGTGTACAATAATAAGGAGACATATTTTGCAAACCGTACTTGAAAAGAGATTTCCCTTCTCATTTGCCCACTCAAAGTTGTATTTCGAGTGATTCATGCATGTTTTCTTCTGCATTCAGGACACCATTACTCCCCACACACCCACTGGGATGCACTTTCTGTGTTCTCAGATGTGTTTTTCCTAATCAGTGATGCACATTTAGAAGCATCACAAAGGCATTTTGGCTTGTTTTGTTACTGAAGCTATCCATACATGGTTTTCAGGTAGAAATCAGAGTTGCATTTTTCAACTGGAAGTTAGCAGACATAGTTCTGAGTTGTTTTAATGTAGATACATTTATCCTCAATTATGGCCTGTGAGCAAACTATTGCTCTATGCAGTGCTTTGTTATGTTCTATTATGAGAAGAGGCGGCCAAAAGAGACAACGGGAAAAGGGAGTCGGACTCACTGCCTCGTATGGAAATGAGTCTGTTGAATATGATTAATGTTTGTGGAGGGAAGTTGAAACTTCTGTGGAGAAGTTGTGTTTATATCCACACCACTTCTGGAGCATAGAATGGGGGCTGTGTTGGCGCTAATGCTGCCGTGCATCATGGTAGTGGTAGTTCAAATAAGTTCTATGTGTTATGGCTGGCTATTAATTATATACATTAAAAATCATCTCTCGGTCAACACAAATCCTCTTTTGGGACGGATTTGGGCCCCGACATTTCCCCCTCTTACCTAAAATGAACGTGTTGGGAGTGAGTGTTTGTAATGAGTGTTGGGAGTGAGGGTTGGTGTTGATAGTGCGTGTTGGTGTTGGGATTGAGTGTTGGTGGTGGGAGTGAGTGTTGGGAGTGAGGGTTGGTGTTGGGAGTGAGTGTTGGTGTTCGGATCGAGTGTTGGGAGTGAGTGTTGGTGGTTGAAGTGAGTGTTGGGAGTGAGTGTTGGTTTTGGAAGTGAGTGTTGGGAGTGAGGGTTGGTTTTGGGAGTGAGTGTTGGGAGTGAGTGTTGGTGGTTGAAGTGAGTGTTGGGAGTGAGTGTTGGTTTTGGGAGTGAGTGTTGGGAGTGAGGGTTGGTTTTGGGAGTGAGTGTTGGGAGTGAGTGTTGGTGGTTGAAGTGAGTGTTGGGAGTGAGGGTTGGTTTTGGGAGTGAGTGTTGGGAGTGAGTGTTGGTGGTTGAAGTGAGTGTTGGGAGTGAGTGTTGGTTTTGGAAGTGAGTGTTGGGAGTGAGGGTTGGTTTTGGGAGTGAGTGTTGGGAGTGAGGGTTGGTTTTGGGAGTGAGTGTTGGGAGTGAGTGTTGGTGGTTGAAGTGAGTGTTGGGAGTGAGTGTTGGTTTTGGAAGTGAGTGTTGGGAGTGAGGGTTGGTTTTGGGAGTGAGTGTTGGGAGTGAGTGTTGGTGGTTGAAGTGAGTGTTGGGAGTGAGTGTTGGTTTTGGGAGTGAGTGTTGGGAGTGAGGGTTGGTTTTGGGAGTGAGTGTTGGGAGTGAGGGTTGGTTTTGGGAGTGAGTGTTGGGAGTGAGTGTTGGTGGTTGAAGTGAGTGTTGGGAGTGAGTGTTGGTTTTGGGAGTGAGTGTTGGGAGTGAGGGTTGGTTTTGGGAGTGAGTGTTGGGAGTGAGTGTTGGTGGTTGAAGTGAGTGTTGGGAGTGAGTGTTGGTTTTGGAAGTGAGTGTTGGGAGTGAGGGTTGGTTTTGGGAGTGAGTGTTGGGAGTGAGGGTTGGTTTTGGGAGTGAGTGTTGGGAGTGAGTGTTGGTTTTGGGAGTGAGTGTTGGGAGTGAGTGTTGGTGGTTGAAGTGAGTGTTGGGAGTGAGTGTTGGTTTTGGGAGTGAGTGTTGGGAGTGAGGGTTGGTTTTGGGAGTGAGTGTTGGGAGTGAGTGTTGGTGGTTGAAGTGAGTGTTGGGAGTGAGTGTTGGTTTTGGAAGTGAGTGTTGGGAGTGAGGGTTGGTTTTGGGAGTGAGTGTTGGGAGTGAGTGTTGGTGGTGGAAGTGAGTGTTGGTGGTGGAAGTGAGTGTTGGTGGTGATCGTGAAGATTAAAAGCCTTACTTCTCTCTGTCTTCCCAAGGGCATCTGTGGCTACAAAACTAGCGTACCACCACTGAGTGTAACGCAAATGAATAAAAACATTAGCAGATGCCCCTCTCTCAGATGCTATATTTATTCAAATGCGCCACAAAATCAGCAGGTAATAAATGCCGTGATGTATAAAAATGATTGGCTACATACATTATCCAATATATGACCCAGAAACTAACATGCATCTTCTTGAATGCCTCAGCTTTTATTTCTTCTCTTAACATCGAGGAACGATTTGCACGTCTGGAAAAGCGTGCTGAGCGGTTTGTCATCAACCTCCGTTGAACACAAATCTATACAAACCTGAATGTTCTTTTTGTGAGGCGAAACTGTGCTGAAATAGCCCCGTTTTGTGCGATCTGATGCGGGACAGAGCCAGCCTTTGATCCAGGATTTCATGTTATTTTTTAATTTATTTCCCGACGTGGTTTAGCGGGAGGTGGTGAATTGATTGAGCTTGGCCTACTTTCACAGCAGCGTCGTAGGGTGCGCCGCTAACTCTGGGCCAAAATATATATCCAGCGATTAACATGACAAAATATCTGGAGGAAGGCTTAAGGAGAGCAGTGGTGTTGTGAGGTTAAAATCTATACGGGATAAATGGTCCTAATGTTAAATTGTGAGTTTGTAGCTGTGATTCAGGGCTTGGCAATGCTGGCCAAATCCATACCCAGCTCCTTTGCATTTTTAGCTTATCCAAGTCCTTCATGAATGTTTTCATCCCTTCTAAAATGTGCCTTCAAAGGGCCATTTTCCATCCTTATTAAAACTAAACAAAGGAGGTTTTTCAAATCCAATGAAAATGCGTTTTGAAGGACACATTTACTGCATTATTTATAGTTTTATTGACCTTTGAACATGGGCTCGACTACCTTTCATAGTGTTAGCACTCCATCTACTGGCAGCAGAGGGAATTACCACGGGGAAATAAACAAAAGCTAGCTTGCTCCGGAATGCTAATGCAAGATGACAGTTGTAATGAAGGGGAGTTGGAAAAAGGAATGTGTGACGAGTGAGTGAAGAATGTGAGTGAATTGCCTGAAATAAAGAGATTGGTCATTCTGATGTGTAAGTGGAGGTCTAAACCATGTTATAAATGGCTGCTCCAAATGTAGGAAACTTTTTAAATAAATTAAATAGTATATTAAGAGTAATAATGTAATATGTATGTATCTATACTTTTATGATTATGTCAATTGTTATATCCATCTGCCCAGGAACTACAGGTGGAAATCAGCATCTCTTGCTACATCCTGGTCCAATATATTTGTCCTTTTGGAAATAAATTTCATTCCATACCAGAAATGCTAAAAATGAGTCATGTGCTGACTTATGGACTTAAAAACAGCACAAAAAAATCCCCGGATCTCTTCTTTTATCATCCAAAATCTGGTAGTTTTGGAGAATATGAATGAACGTGAAGCTAAAAACATTTTTGATGATTACTACTATATTTTTGTTCCTCATCCAGCACCTCAAATAGTAGAGGGTCGATGTGGTGGGACGGCCATGATAAATTTAGGTTCATGGATAAAGATTCATACAAAACAATTTCATTTTCTCAGTTTCTTGTTCATCCCTTCAAACGCTGTTACAGATCACAACATGCAGCATATGGCTGCAACTAATGGAGCTGGCATGAGTTCCTCTTGGAAGAGTCTGCAGCCATCATTCCTCCTCTCCAGGAGCTCGCTTGCTCTTAGCCTCCATCAGCCTTACTCCACCCTGCTCCACACCTCTCATCGCCCAATCACCGGCCAGGCTCCCCTGCTTAGCTCCCGATTCACATCGTGCGTTTGCTCAGTTTGTGCCTCGCACCACCTCCTCCCCAAAAGTGGGACATTCTCTAAATAAGTGGGATGAGGGATTAAATAGCTTTGCAGAACAACCATCATCTTCAATTGTGTTTATCTACAGGACCTACCTTTCTTTGCACTTTTTCACTTAGTTGAAACTGTTGAGGTGCACAAGCAAACATCTCCTCCAAGGTCAAATTAATTATAGCATGGATTCTACACAAAGAAACATTGATATTGGTAATGGATCAACGTCTCGATACTCCCGAGTGGTCCTTGTACCGGATCGAGACAATCGCCATTGGTCATTGAGTCTAAGTCTGGAATCCTTTGGTCAGGATTTCCAACTCTAGACGCCTTTGAATGATTAATTCACCAAGCACCCAATACAGCTGAATATTATAATGACTTGGACATTGGAATGACTGACTGGGCGATCTCCAATACCATTCCTGATTAAAGAAAGGAAGTAGAAGGCAAATACAGTACAGCTCGATAATGGCCGTTTTATTCGTTTCAAACCCCGTCTGGCAGCTTTGAAAGAGAGAATGTCTTTTCAGTACGTTCTATCTGTCTATTTGTTGAAGGAAAACAGCCTGCTTTTCCATCATCGGAAAATACTTTCGCAACAGCTTTCTACAAGTCCCAGAAAGTTTTGTATAAAAGTCCCAATTTTGTCACATTTCATATATAGTGTGTACATGGTATTGCATTATATATTTTGTATTATTATTATCAGTGCATTATTGGCCAAAGTACCCATTATATGTAAAATAAGGAAGGAGAATGCAAGGAAAGCAATAGTTATTGAACCCCCAACCATTCCGTCATAAGACAATCCCTTACCCATCTATGCCTCCGTCACAGTTTTGGAACATCTATTCTGCATTTTCATCTTGTTTACCGCTGGACCAGCCTATGTTTGTGGGCACTGGGCTTTGATGATTGTGTGGAAAATCACTGTCGAGAATATAAATAAAAAAATATGGACAAACAAACATCCAAATATTATGAGCGGAGCGAGCTCGTCGTGAAAGCCGCGAGGTTCTGTTTATTCACACTGCGGCTGAGAAATGAAGTTGTTCCTGCCTCGTCCACGACTTGGACTGGTTTTGATTTATGCAGAGATTGGAAACGCCGCAGCCCAAAACGGTTTATTCTGGGCAGTAGATAGACAGGCAGGCCGCGGTGTGATTGATGCACTCCACAGGGAAAATGACGGGCAACAAGAGGTGCTGGGCCCCTGCTTACACCACTTAACGAATCCCACGGTGTAAAAATTGCATATCTAGCCTCGCTTAAAATGATGCACACTAGATCCAGAAAACGACTCCTCCAGTCCATGAAGCGAAGATAAAACCTCAGAGTGAGCGAGAAAAGGTAGTTCAGGACACCATAAATACTGAAGACGACTCAACACAGGCAGAATCTGATTCTTCTTTTAAGAGTGTGCTCCAACCTGATAAGATCAGATAACCTTTATTTGTCCCACTATGGGGAAATTCCAGTACTGCAACACGGATTAGGTATAGAAGTATAATAATAAAAAACGGATAACTGAAAAAAAAACACTCTTGTAGAAAAACTCTTATACTCTTAATAAAAATGATAATGACACTCTTATTTACAGCTGGTATATGGACAGATAATATTGCATCAGGATGATTTACATTATGTCACAGTATTGCACATGATTATGACAGTATTGAACATGATTATGAATGACACATGTTCAGGGCTAAAAGTGTTTGTTATGAGGGAGTGTCCGAAACTGCCATTTTATTTTGTGCCGCGGCTCTTGAAACTGCTGCGCTATTTGACCGCGCCGTTTTAGACCGCGCCGGGTTAAGGTTAGGGTTAAGGTTAGGGTCAGGGTTAGGGTTAGGTTTAGGGTTAAGGTTAGGGTTACCCATGAGGCTATATGGCAGTGCCGCGGTTCCTGAAACTGCTGGGCCATTTGACCGCGCCGCGGCTCTGCAGCCATGGCCTTGTTATAAAGTCTGACAGGAGCAGAAGGAAAGACCTGTGAAACCTTTCCTTCACACAGCGAGGGTGGATCAGTCTCTCACTGAAGCTGCTCCCCAGAGCGGACAGAGTGTCCTGCAGGGGGTGACACTCATGGTCCAGCATAGATGTGAGTTTAGCCAGGACCCTTCTGTCCCCCACCTCCTGCACCGAGTCCATCCTCTCTCAATGTCCTTTCCCTGGATGTTCACTGGTGAGGGGGCAGTGGGGTGGTGTCTGCCGAAGTCCACCACCATCTCCTTGGTCTTCCCCGCGTTGATGAGGAGGTGGTTCCACTGACACCAGTCCACAAAGTTCTGCTTCAGTCCCCTGTACTCCGCATCATCGTCGTCCGTGATGAGTCCGATGATGGCAGAGTCGTCAGAGAACTTCTGCAGGACACAGCTGTCCGTGTCGTGTCTGAAGTCTGCAGTGTAAAGGGTGAAGAGAAAGGTCGCGAGGACAGTGCCCTGGGGCGCCCCCACACTGCAGGTCCGAGTGTCAGACACACAGTCCCGGGCTCTCACAAACTGGGGTCAGTCTGTGAGGTAATGATGAGATGTACGACAGGAATAGAAGAAAAGCTACAAGAAAGAGAATAAAGAAGAGGAGAATCCAAACGTGCCCTTGAGTGAATCACCAGATGGGGAAATTGAAGAGCAAGAAATTGTCTTGCAATGGCCCAAGATAAAGACATAGAAATCCTGAATTGCCTTAACCACTCAACCAGAAATTGTGAAGTTTGAAGAAGAAGATGCATCAGCAGTGGAAGTAAATGAGGTCCAGGCCACTCGGGAGACTTCTAGAGAGGTTTCAGTCATTTCAAAAGATGTCCAGTGTCCAGCGATGAAGCTAAAGATTACTCCACCAGCATTCAACAGTCAGCGAATGAAGATACTGGACCTCGTAGTGAAAATGTCAACGTCCAAGAGGAGACCGATATTGTCGAAATCCCAACATCAGAGAACCTGGAGCTTCCTGGGTCACGCAAGACAGAACGGAACGAAACCGAGTGAAGTTTGAAAATGACTAGAAGACATGAGCAGCGGTTGTAAAAGCGGTTTAGCTGAAGGGCAAATAAAGGAACAAGCATCAATTATTTGATAGAATTAAAGACAATTGGTTTGGTATTTGGTTTATTTCAATTTGGTCACTTTTCTTTAATAGTAATGGCATAGTGAACACATTTCAGTAGAATTTGGCCACTGCAGTTCTAGTCAAATGTCGTATTGGCCTGTCTTTGGCCTGTGAAACGGGACAAGGAAAACCAAGGTCTTCTACTTTAATAATGTATCTTAATGTATGTAAAATTAAAAAATAACAAACCTCCAAAATAAGAAACATATTTCATACATATAACATATAACTCAGTCAACGTAAAACATCCAACTGCGTGAAACACTTTAGCTTTAGCCGTTTTGCTAAAGTCATAGCATAGCCCAGTTTGAATGGATCACACTCAAATAAATGTAGGTTTTTACAGTGTTGTTAACTGGTTTGAAAACCGAGGGTTACAGAAGAACCTGGTGATAATTATTACACATTTATTTATAATGTTAAGGCATCTCTTTCCATTTCTCCAGTTAGCGCTCGCTCCCAGTTGCTAAGGTACAAGGGCAGCGCTGTTTCATAATTTAATTCCAGTGACATGCATTGTGGGGAATATACTTTTATTGCCTCTCTGAGTATTGTCATTAGTTTGAGGGTAACATAAAGCGATTTAGTGGACCTTGAATAAGCGAGGGAAGTACTATATACATTTTTTGGCTCTAGTAATTGCAGTTAAACGACACAAAACCTGTTCATTCATCACGGTAACAAGTCCCTGTGCGGATTCGGGATTGTGTGGTTTACGAGCCGACCTCCTCGCATGTAAACACCGGGTCATATTGAACCAGTTTAACCTTTAGCCTGCTCCTCCGCGAACAGAACAGCTACTACATTTCGCTTGCCCCCAAAATCGTCGTGACATTAGCGTACAACAAGCTCCCCGTTCTGGACTGAAATTGCGCCACTTAAAATTGGAAATAACTGAAGAACTGCATCTGTTTTATAGATTAAGGTTGCGGAAAATGTGGTTAACTGGACGCTATGCCAATAACGGGTGGCCGGGCTAGCGCTAACCTTTAGTCTAAGCGCTCCGCCGGGACTCGCCCTGTGCGCGCCCGGTGTCGGCAGAGCCACGTTCGGATGCGGCTAATTACTGGAAATCAATGCTGAGGTCGCGGGAGTCATATCACATGCAGTAGTGACGGGGGGTGGCGGGCCCAGAGGAACAGGCGGGTCGCTCAGTGGTGGAAGTTGGCTGATATTATGAATGATCCAGGCTTTGTTTTGGAATGTGCAGTATTATTGTTGTGTGACGGATTGTGGAAAGACCCATTTTTGCCAGCAGGAGGTGCAGGAGAGTAGCAGATTAAATAATGCTGAAAAACAACGAGGTATTTACTAATACCAATATTGGCATACATTTATATTGCACTTACATTTTCTGTGGTCCCTTTTCACTGGGCCCCTCTTGATGGGCACATGCAACACACACAAAATGACAAAGAACGATAGGCCCGGTTATTGGAATAATAATGAATGGTGCAATTGTTGGAGAAACTGTGGTTGTCCAGTGGCTCATCCAGTGGCTCATCCAGGGGCTCATCCAGTGGCTCATCCAGTGGCTCATCCAGGGGCTCATCCAGTGGCTCATCCAGTGGCTTATCCAGGGGCTCATCCAGGGGCTCATCCAGTGGCTCATCCAGTGGCCTATCCAGGGGCTCATCCAGGGGCTCATCCAGTGGCTCATCCAGGGGCTCTTCCAGGGGCTCATCCAGGGGCTCATCCAGGGGCTCATCCAGTGGCTCATCCAGTGGCTCATCCAGGGGCTCTTCCAGGGGCTCATCCAGGGGCTCATCCAGGGGCTCATCCAGGGGCTCATCCAGTGGCTCATCCAGTGGCTCATCCAGTGGCTCATCCTCGTCATTTGTTTTGGGACTGTCCCATTAGTCAGAAATGCTGGATTGAGATGAATGAGAAACTATGATCTTCAACACCGACATTAAAATGGACTTTAAAACAATTTGTCTCGTGCTTTTTGTTTTTAAAGCTCTAAATGGCCTGGCACCTCCTCATCTGTTTGAGCTTCTGTCCGTCCAAAAGCCAAGCAGGGCTTTAAGGTCGACAAATCAGTTTCTGCTGGACGTCTCCAGAGCCAGACTCGAACACTGGGGGATGGAGCTTTCTCTGTCGGTGGTCCCTGACTCTGGAGCAAACTGCCCCCCGACATAAGCACCATCACAGACTTAAACCTTTTTAAATCTAGGTTTATAGCTTATTTATTCAGACAGTCTGTAATATAGCGACTTTATTTTGTACAGTTTTATACTTTTGTATTGACTTGATTTTTATTGTGTCACATTGAGTGTTGTACAGGGCTCTATAAATAAAAACGGATTGATCAGATGTAACATTCCAACACTGGAAACAATAGATGGATACCTGGAAAATTAACTTTTGGCTGAAGCAAAAAAAAAAGAAAAAGGAGATGGATGACTGGGACGGGACAACTGTCAAAGACTGAAATAACATTGAACCTTTACGAAATTAAAAGACAAACGTTTGCAGTGAACCGGAAAAAAGGACAAATTTGCCAAGCGATGGGACAAATGCAAGTCTTTTTTGGAAATCTTTTTTGCTTTCAAACTATTTGTCTTGCTCTTTTTTGTTTTTATTTAGCATTATATTTTTACAAGAAATCAAACGCTAAATGCAAAAACGTACTTACTTTTGATCATTCTGAGTTGAATCTTGTCTTCTGTTCACTGCGGCTGGTGTGGTTTGGTCATAAACATGTTTCTTCTCTGATGCTGTGGGTCCTCTGGGTCTTTGTGAGTATATCGTCCTTCACATCTTTGAGATAAAACGAGTGATGACTCACGTGGAAGACTGAGAGGCCCTAAACCAGAGCTACAGAATCACATCAACACTGTAAAAAGCATTCTGTAGTAAATCGAATCATTGCCGTGACAACCTGCTTTTTTGGGATCACAATTTCTCTCTTTAATGCCCTTCTCCATCTTCTCTCTGTGAGTGACAGTGGCATTTAACCAATCACAGTGAAGAATGGAGTTTCTGATGAAGCAGACGACTTGATTTACCTTTTAAAGTAACATATGACAGGTTTTTACGATTTTCTCATTTTTACATTATTTGGTGTATTTATACCTGTCGTACATATACATGATAGTCTTACTCCAATCGAGTAGGTATTTGTGGAGAAATGTAGAAAACTCCATAAAAAATTATATTTTCTCATTCCAGTCAAAGTTTATGCAGAATTTACACAAAGGAAAATAAAATGTTTGACTCTCTAAACATGAACTCAACAAATTAAAGTCGCTCTCTTATATATTTTTTGTCAAATTTAAAAACAATTGTGACATTAGAAGAGTTTTTGCCCAGTGTTTGCTGTGTGATGTCATCAATTACAAACAGGAAGTGAAATTATTGATCTGAAAAAGTTGCTATTCTTTTTGATATATTTTGATATATTTATCTTAACTGCATTTTAGTTCAATGAGTCGTCCAATCTGTCATAGGCACTTTAAAGAAATGGAAAAATATAAAGTGAATGAAACGTGATGCCCTTGTTTAGTCTTGTTTTATCCCTTATACATTCATTGTTACATTTAGATTTATGTCCTGATTTAGTCCTGGCCTTGTCTGTTTGAATCTCTCAATCTGGTGTTTCAGTTCACTTGGTTCAGTCCTGAATACATCCTGGTGTGGTCTTGGTTTGGATCTGGTTTGGACCATGTTTTTACCTGGTTTCCTGTTGTCCAGCCTCTGTTTTGTCCTTACACCTCATATTATGAACAATTTAGTTTCACAAGATTTTAACAATTTTATAACAGTTTTCTCTCATTATTAATTTCCTTTTTAGTTCATTTGTACATGTTTGAGTAATCCTGTATTGTCCTACGTTAAAGGCTTGAGTGCTCAAAAATGTCACGTAAAATGCCAGAGCAACAGTAAAAACAGGCAAATGAACGTACGTATGGTACAGTTTATCCAGTATGTCTTCTTTAAAACAGTTCTATTACACGACATGTATAACGCGTTCTTGTACTCATCCATAGTTCAGTAATGTGTATTGGTTTTCCTTTACGTTTTGTTGTTATTGTGTCACATTCACATTAAGTGCACCTGAACTCACACTATTTCCTTTGGTTAGTATAGACATGACATTTTACCTTTTATATCTTCTATTTCACACAGTGGGAAGATAATAGGATTCATACCTTTTCTAAGATGATGTTTAGAGAGCATAGCACAGCTTTTCTAGCAGCAGTATGCAGTTTCCGTAAAGCTCTTAAATACATCAGTTCTTTCAGACACTGGGTAATACGCTTCACTACAGGGAGTGTAGAGTAGCTCCACAACATTTGTGATACAAGTTTGCTAATGTTATACATTTCTTATTACTTTGGTGGGAATAATCTTATGCTAATTGTACTTTGTTGCATGTTGTTTTCCATCAAAATCTATATTTTCTTTGATTCCTTGAAGCATGTTTGAGTACTCAGGTGCATTCAGGTCTACTCTCCATTCAAATGCAGTGGTAATCCAAGAAGTAGGGCTGAACAATTTTGGAAAAATATAGAATTGTGAATAAAACATTTTTATTGAATGATTATATTTAAAATTCCACTAAAATAAATGTTTCCGCAGTTTGACATTTTTGATAACGTTTATAATGTTACTATTCCACAACTGTTACCTCATTTAAACTGTCAGAAAAGTGCGTTTTCAATGGCTCGTTGCACATTGATGACATCACAGAGGCACGTTGGAACTGCTGCGAAAAAATCTTTAGCTTCCCCGAAAGCTTTTTGCCACAGAGCGTAATGTAAAAACAAACTGCTGGTGTTCGGCTGACTGGAACCTACAGGTCAGATTTTGTGGCGATTCTTGCTTAATTTCAGGTCATTCGCTTTTTTGTGGTTCAAAATTCTTCCGTTTTCTTAAAAACAGGTTTTAAATCTTTAGGTCACGTGTTTCACTTGGCGCTACTTCCAGGTTACATAGCTACGATGTAGCTAACCGCTAAAGGCTAACCTGGCGACATGTGCTAGAGAGCACGGCCCATTGACTTGAATGAACTGCCATCTTGCTCCCAAAGTTTTATTTTTCAAAAAATTTCCACAAGCTGCAATTTAACAGAAGTGAAACTATGATAAATATTTACCACAGGTGCCCTCCCACCAAACTAAGTCATGATTGGAAAAACATATTGACATTAAATGACAAATATGTTTATATTTTTGGCCTTTCAACATGCTTGAGTTGACTTTGGCATCTCATGTTTTAGAACTACATTTGTTGTGCTCCAGCTACAGGCAGCAGAGGGAATTCCATAGCATTTGTTTGTCTCACCCAGCTTTCCTCAGATTATGCTAAAGCAGCTACGCAGTTTTAATAATCGTGATTTGAGGCAGAAATGATTTGATTTGGCGATGATTTATGGAGTGTTTTCTGAGGATCGGAGTGGACTTTCTAAACAGAATTGACAAAACTAGTTTGAAGAAAGTAAATTTTTCATGTGTAACTGAGACTAAAACATAAAAAAAGGAAATTTGGCATATGGGACCTTTTAAAGTACCAGTGTGCCCATCCCTTTATATTCCTGAGTAGACTGAATTTATTGTGCTTTATAGTTTTTCTCCAGGTCCCATTGGTTGAGTTTGAGTGGGCTGCTTCCCACAAGGACGGCAATTCTGCAATTTCATCAAGTTTACACAGCACAAACGAGCTGTAAACTGTGCAAACTTAACAACTCAAAATCCAAAACTTTTTAGATTGAGGGTCTCTGTTTTAAGGACAGGAATATTTTAAAGTACACATTTTAGACAGAATTGTAAATGTCATGTGAATGTCAACCTGCTGCTTGTTGAAAAGTCAGTATAAAGAGTTTATTTCTGCCGTTATGAACACATGGCAGTGGAACTGTTTCTGCTATTAAAGTGCCCCCTACAGGTTGGACGACTAAAATGCAGTTAAAGTAAATATATTTAAATTTTGCACATTTTATCCCAGAATAGCTACTTTTAAGGTGTATAATTATACTTCCTGTTTCAATTGATGACATCACACTAAGAAATTACCCACCGGGCCAAAACTCTATCAAATCTAATCTAATGCGACTTTATTTTGTTTGTTTTAAAAGTAGTTTCTTTTGTGTAAATTCTGCATGAACTTTGTCTGGAATGAGTGTCCCTAGTGTGATGTGGCTTCCTGTTATCTTCTACAGATTTGTCAACGTTTTCTCCACAAATACCTGCTCGATTGGTGTAAAACTAGGATTTATATGTACAACAGATATACATACACCAAAAAAAGTCAAAATTAGAAAATCATAAAACCTGTCATACGTCATTTTAATTCATTTGACACCATCAACAAAATGTGAAATGATGATCTGCTTATTTCACAGTTCAATGCTAAAGTACGTGAAAAAAGCATGTCTCTTTTCAAACCCGTACGCTGTCCCAGCCCAGGTGCCTCCCTGGAGCCCGCGGCTGTGTGTCTGACCGTCCGAGGCAGCGATGCTGGTCACCTGTCCGCGGTGTCTCACGCTCCACCGGGCTTCGTCACCACCACACACGCTCCCCCCTCCCCCCCTCTCTGCTCTGGAGCTCTCGGAATCTACCAAATCTACCCTCTTTATCTGTGCCACTGAGCGGGGGAAAGCAAATACAGATACATGTTGCGATAAGTGGATAGATCTCGGTTTGCTTACTCGCCAACTTCAAAAACGCAATCATCTTTTGGTTGCTATTTTTTCAATGTCGTTGTAATGCGTTGTTATTAGTTTATTGCTCGAATAAACAGGAAACAGATCTATAATTTTGCCGTTGTCAGCAATTTTGCCATAAAGAAACAGAACAGAAAGAGTGCAGTAACATGTCATTTACTGAGGAGACATGGTATATACTGTGCAGGCGAATATCAAGGTTTATTTTACGTTTTGTCATGTTTTTTCTTTTTCAATTTTTTAAATGTTTAAGACATATAGAACACAAAACAGGACCAGCGAGCTAAATTAAAAATACAATTACAAATAGACACCAACAAGAAAACAAAGCAAACACAATCATGACACAAATAAATTCAAATAAAAGTCCCATCGAGTCCAGAGTCGGTCAGATTCAAATTGAGTCCAAATGGTAGTTTTTACATTTTTCTCATGTCCGTTACGATGTCAGTTTAGTCAATGATCGTCAGTGATGTTTGTGTCAACCATTTCCCCCATTTGTCATGTTTTCAATAATTTTTAAACAAAACTTCATTCAGCTTCACTTGTTTTTAGGAGCATCACAAAAGCAACCGGTTTCAAATTCCCCCGATTTGTGATGCCAAAAGTAGAGCGCTGGTGACGACATGTGCGTTTTTTAAGTCCACGTTTCATGTGAGATTTATAAAGGGATAAGTTAACAGAGAAATGAGCAGTCCAGTTCAAAGAGTCTTTCAGAGATGATGAAGAGGGCGATTTATGCTCAGGAAGATGAGGAATAACCAAGTTTTGTACACGTTTAGTAAGAATTCTCGCAGTGAATTTTTGATCAATAAAAACATTCAAGAAACATAACTATTTGATGTTTAAAGGTGCTATATGTAACTTTTCTGATAGAGGGCCCTCCACCTTAGACAAGCAGGTGCAGGATGGCAGCTTCGACTGGAATGTTCCAGAGTATAGCTTTAAAGTGCAGTTAAATGACAGGTTTTTATTATTTTCTAATTTTGACTTTTTTGTACCTGTTGTAAATATAAATGATAGTTTTACACCAGTCAAGTAGGTATTTCTGTAGAAAACGACAGGAAGTGACATCACACCAGGGACGCTCATTCCAGTGTAAAGTTTATGCAGAATTTATACAAAGAAACAACTGTTTTGACACTCTAAATATTAATTCAACAAAATAAAGTCACTCTCATATATTTTTATTTGTCAAATTAAAAAAAAGTGACATTTGCCCAGTGTTTGCTGGGTAATTTCCTAGTGTGATGTTGTCAATTACAAACAGGAAGTGACATTTCTAACCAAAAACATGGTCTCACTCCGCTGCGGTGCTTCCTGGTTTTTCCTTGTTTGAAGTGAGGGCTCTGTCTGGCTTGTCTCCATTGGATCGTTATTGGATTGCTCTTTGGGATTTCAACCCTTCTTTGATTTTGGATCCGTGGAACCGGCTGTAGTTTTCAGTCCAGATAATGTCCCTGGAGTGGGACATTAAACAGCCTTAAAGAAGGGAAGTACAAGGTGTGGCTGCTGGAATGGGAATGAAACGCACTATTTTAAACAAAAGAGCTGATCTGATGCTTTAAAAACATGAAGAACTTGATATTTTCATGACATTTTTCTGTATTTTTCTATATATATTTATTTTATTAAGCAAAATACGTAACCAAAATAAATGCCAAAGCTGTTCTTAGCAAAATATTTTGACTTTGTTTGGAGTTCAGTTCATTCCTTCTGAGTCTGTGCTTGTTAGAAAACATGCAAATATATATACATACATATATATATATAGGACTTCAAATATATATATATATATATATATATATATATATATATATATATATATATATATATATATATATATATATATATATATATATATATATATATACTCCAGTTCAGAATCCATCATAACAACAAACCAGCTCGTTGTCAAAGAAGAATCAGAGTTCAGAATCCCATCAAAGGGTTTTCAGTTCAAAGTGACCAGTAATAGTTTGCTCTTAATTAATACTCTCAACTGACAACAGCACATGCCAGACTTCATGTGCAGCGGCGTGCACTCAAATGACTGACAATTTGCTGCATGTCCTCCCTTCTCTCATCCCCATTTCACCATAGGACTTCAAATTCACGGATGTTCGAGTGCACTATTCAAACAATGCTGCAAACCATCTGAAATGTGCTGAGTCGTGTCTGGAAATGTCTTAGTTAAGTGTTTATCCTTCTGTGTTCTTTTTAAATCAAGCCTGTAAGTCAGATGTGAACATGCTCTAACTAACTCGGGCTCCAGAGAACATTCTTCATCTCAATGTGACTGTCATTACCCGCTGTTTGTAAATGAGCACCGCTGTGAGGAGCCGCTGTGAGGAGGAGGAGTCGCTGAGAAGAGGAGTCGCTGTGAGGAGGAGCCACTGTGAGGAGGAGGAGTCGCTGAGAGGAGGAATCGCAAACCGCTGTGAGGAGGAGGAGGAGCCGCTGTGAGCCGCTGTGAGGAGGGTCCACTGTGAGGAGGAGGAGTCGCTGAGAGGAGGAGTCGCTGTGAGGAGGAGCCACTGTGAGGAGGAGGAGTCGCTGAGAGGAGGAGTCACTGTGAGGAGGAGCTGCTGTGAGCCCCTGTGAGGAGGGTCCACTGTGAGGAGGAGGAGCCGCTGTGAGGGGCAGCCACTGTGAAGAGGAGGAGTCACTGTGAGGAGGAGCTGCTATGAGGAGGAGCTGCTGTGAGGAGTAGGAGGAGCCGCTGTGAGGAGTAGGAGGAGCCGCTGTGAGGAGGAGGAGTCGCTGAGAAGAGGAGTCGCTGTGAGGAGGAGCCACTGTGAGGAGGAGGAGTCGCTGAGAGGAGGAATCGCAAACCGCTGTGAGGAGGAGGAGGAGCCGCTGTGAGCCGCTGTGAGGAGGGTCCACTGTGAGGAGGAGGAGTCGCTGAGAGGAGGAGTCGCTGTGAGGAGGAGCCACTGTGAGGAGGAGGAGTCGCTGAGAGGAGGAGTCACTGTGAGGAGGAGCTGCTGTGAGCCCCTGTGAGGAGGGTCCACTGTGAGGAGGAGGAGCCGCTGTGAGGGGCAGCCACTGTGAAGAGGAGGAGTCACTGTGAGGAGGAGCTGCTATGAGGAGGAGCTGCTGTGAGGAGTAGGAGGAGCCGCTGTGAGGAGTAGGAGGAGCCGCTGTGAGGAGGAGGAGAAGGAGCCGCTGTGAGGAGGAGGAGCCTCTGGAACATTTTCTCCTCTGGAACACTTTCTCCTCTGGAACATTTTCTCCTCTGGAACACTTTCTCCTCTGGAACATTTTCTCCTCTGGAACACTTTCTCCTCTGGAACATTTTCTCCTCCGGAACATTTTCTCCTCTGGAACATTTTCTCCTCCGGAACATTTTCTCCTCCGGAACACTTTCTCCTCTGGAACATTTTCTCCTCTGGAACATGTTCTCCTCTGGAACACTTTCTCCTCTGGAACATTTTCTCCTCCGGAACATTTTCTCCTCTGGAACACTTTCTCCTCTGGAACATTTTCTCCTCTGGAACACTTTCTCCTCTGGAACATTTTCTCCTCTGGAACACTTTCTCCTCTGGAACATTTTCTCCTCCGGAACATTTTCTCCTCTGGAACACTTTCTCCTCTGGAACACTTTCTCCTCTGGAACATTTTCTCCTCTGGAACATTTTCTCCTCTGGAACATTTTCTCCTCTGGAACACTTTCTCCTCTGGAACATTTTCTCCTCCGGAACATTTTCTCCTCTGGAACACTTTCTCCTCTGGAACACTTTCTCCTCTGGAACATTTTCTCCTCTGGAACATTTTCTCCTCTGGAACATTTTCTCCTCTGGAACACTTTCTCCTCTGGAACATTTTCTCCTCTGGAACATTTTCTCCTCTGGGACATTTTCTCCTCTGGAACACTTTCTCCTCTGGAACATTTTCTCCTCTGGAACACTTTCTCCTCTGGAACACTTTCTCCTCTGGAACACTTTCTCCTCTGGAACATTTTCTCCTCTGGAACATTTTCTCCTCTGGAACATTTTCTCCTCTGGAACACTTTCTCCTCTGGAACATTTTCTCCTCTGGAACACTTTCTCCTCTGGAACATTTTCTCCTCTGAAACACTTTCTCCTCTGGAACATTTTCTCCTCTGGAACATTGGCTGTGGAGCTCATGGAAACATAAAAGAATGAGAAAAGAGCACGATGACTGCGTTTCCTGTTCCAGTGGACAAACGATGTGTGAAAGTCCAGCACTTCAGCGTCTCTTGTGTGGTCCTTTCATCGTTTATAGCGGTGTTTGCCAACCAGGAGTGCACTTTTACATCCTTAAGACTATTTTGGAAAGTTTGAACATTAATTTTATTAAAACAATTAAGCTTAATAGTAATTGACAGTAGGGCTGGGAATCACAGGGTCCCTCATGATTCGATGCGATACATGATACACTGCTCACGATACAATATTACCATGGTTTTGCGATTTTATTTATTTTATTACTTTTATTACTTTTATTACTTTATTTTATTTATTTTATTTATTTTATTTATTTTATTTATTTTATTTATTTTATCATGAGTCAGCAAACAGACAAATAAATTGTCTGTTTGCTGTAACCCAAGTCAACATTTTTCAAGTGGGTCGGTCGGTAGGCAAATTCTTATTTTTTTTTACTTTGAAGGCAAAAAAAAAGATCCAAATTTTGTCATTTTTTGACTCGGAGTGACCACCAGGGGTCAGGCTTCAACAGTCAATGACGGAAAACGTCTCTATCAACCCGATCGGGAGACTAAATCTCACAATTTTAAGATATTTCAATCGACCTTTTGTACGCCGCTATCCTTTATTTTGGTAGCTAAGGCGAGCAGGGGGAACATGCGGGGGACACGGGCGCCGCCATGTTTGTTGTGATGACGCTGCTGGGCGTGTTTCAATCCCAGAATGCATTTGCGTAAGTCAAATTTCACACCCTGACAGAGGGTGACATTACTATGGACATGTCAGTGGCGCCGACAAGGGCAAACCAACTTGTAAAAGGCAACATGACAATTCCTACGCTCATTCTGTGTAATTATAGACGCAAGTGGAGGACTGAATATGAAGACGCACATGTGTTGCGCAGTGTGTCATCAGTCCTTTGGGATGACAGATAGTTTAACCAGCGTGATGATAATATTTGACATGGTGGTTCAGGAAAGTCCGGTTGGTGAGTCGGCGAAATAATTGAAAAATAAAAGATTTTGACGTTATTTCAACAAAATGCTGATATTTTTTTTTCAGTCGGCTAGTTTCATAGCGGGTCGGTCGGGTTACGGCAAACAGACATATTATTTTGCTCAGCCTCATCACTTTTTTTTTTTTTTTTTTAAAGAACCCAACAGATTTTAACAACATTTTTCTTTGTCAAACCTTGACCGGCACAAACTCAAAATTCTTTAAACAAGCAACAAAATTGTTGTGCGGTCACAAAATAATTTGGGAAATTATACCAAAAATGACTCATGGTGATATATCGACTCAGCAACCCACAATATCGATACTGTATCACCACATTTAATATCATGATATCTCGATATTTTGGCACACCCTTAATTGACAATGCTACTACAGTAAACAGGTTTATTTGCCATGCACCTGTGTCAACTTGGAATGTGAGCCAAAATGTGGGGAGTTAGGCCAAAACATAAAACAACATAAAAAAAAAAAAAAAATCCAGGTCGGTAGGTCATATTTATTATTATTATTTTTTTATATTTCAAAATCCACGCACAGGTTTTGCAGACAGTTTTCTTTTCGCTTCACATTAAAGTAGCTATCTAAATTAAATGTATATATGGAATAAAATAGTGATCTAATAATCACCGCTCTGTTGCAGTGTGTTTGCGTTTTTCTCACCGGTTTAGATTAATCACTCGCTGGATGCGGGAGGTGGGGCTTCGGCTTCTCCGTGGCTCCGATGAGAAAATGAGCGAACACGGGATTGTTTGGTTTTGTAGTTTCCACAATGTTTCCAATCATCACGTTCACACGTGCTATCACAGACACAACATCGCTCTGTGAAGAGTCCTTGCTGGTTTGCTCACGGCGACAAATAGAGACCAAATAGAGCATCTCGCGCGTAGGTAAACCGAACCTATCAAAAGTGCACAGATGATTTTTTCCCGCAGCTTTTGAATTGACTCTCACAATTTGACATTCTCGAAACGTACGGCCAGTAAATATGCGGTAAAATGTTTAAGGTCAGGTTTTCATTATTTTGAAATCTAGTTCGGTCGGGTATTTGGAAACTATCGTCGTGACTTGACTCTCGTTCTCTTTATTTAGGGGGTTGAACATTTTATCTTATTAATCTTTGTCTCTTTTCCCCCTCCAGAGTCGGAAACACGCCAACAAAGTGCGGCTGTATTACATGCTCCATCCCGTGGACGGAGGCTGCCCCGCCAAGAAGCTACGGACGGACAACGTAAGTGCCATCGTACCTCAAACGGGCCTCGCTCTGGTCCCACTTCATCTCCACCTGGTCCTGGTCCTAAAGGGCCTCGCTCTGGTCCCACTTCATCTCCACCTGGTCTTGGTCCTGAAGGGCCTCGCTCTGGTCCCACTTCATCTCCACCTGGTCCTGGTCCTGAAGGGCCTCGCTCTGGTCCCACTTCATCTCCACCTGGTCCTGGTCCTAAAGGGCCTCGCTCTGGTCCCACTTCATCTCCACCTGGTCCTGGTCCTGAAGGGCCTCGCTCTGGTCCCACTTCATCTCCACCTGGTCCTGGTCCTGAAGGGCCTCGCTCTGGTCCCACTTCATCTCCACCTGGTCTTGGTCCTGAAGGGCCTCGCTCTGGTCCCACTTCATCCCCACCTGGTCCTGGTCCTGAAGGGCCTCGCTCTGGTCCCACTTCATCTCCACCTGGTCTTGGTCCTGAAGGGCCTCGCTCTGGTCCCACTTCATCCCCACCTGGTCTTGGTCCTGAAGGGCCTCGCTCTGGTCCCACTTCATCCCCACCTGGTCCTGGTCCTGAGGGGCTTTGGTCTGGTCCCACTTCATCTCCACCTGGTCCTGGTCCTGAAGGGCCTCGCTCTGGTCCCACTTCATCTCCACCTGGTCCTGGTCCTGAAGGGCCTCGCTCTGGTCCCACTTCATCTCCACCTGGTCCTGGTCCTGAATGGCCTCGCTCTGGTCCCACTTCATCTCCACCTGGTCCTGGTCCTGAAGGGCCTCGCTCTGGTCCCACTTCATCTCCACCTGGTCTTGGTCCTGAAGGGCCTCGCTCTGGTCCCACTTCATCCCCACCTGGTCTTGGTCCTGAAGGGCCTCGCTCTGGTCCCACTTCATCCCCACCTGGTCTTGGTCCTGAAGGGCCTCGCTCTGGTCCCACTTCATCCCCACCTGGTCCTGGTCCTGAAGGGCTTTGGTCTGGTCCAGGTTCAGGCACAGTTGTTTCATGATTGTCGCCAGTTTGATTCCAGCTCCAGACTCACTAACTTTCCTTGATTCCTTTTTTTTTTTGGACCAGTAAACATGATTTAGTAAAGGCTGCTCTAATTAAGTCCAATAAGTTTGTGCTCTACATGACAAAGAAAAGATGAAGCGCTCCATTGCGATCGAGGCCACAGACTCCCATATTAACATGGCTTGAAGAAGACAGTTTGGTTTTCTGACTTCCCACTTTATTAGAATTGTACTGTAAATTGTATTCTGCTCTAATAACTTCATACATCCAACCAACTGATCCAAATAGAAATATAAGGAACACATTCTAGTCAAGTATTGTATGTTTCATGGTCTGAACATTCTGCAGCAGCATCTTCTGCACAGATCAGCTAATGATCACGTCCTAAACCTAAATCCTTCTCACCTCGGCCGAGAGGAGCGCAGCACAAACAACATATTAAAATAACTATTCCACCTCGTTTAAAGCCTACAAAGCTTAAAAAAAAGAAAAAATTGAAATCATCGATATTTTGAACACAACCCTATGGTTTAGTCCTGGTTTAGTTTAGGCTTGATACAGTTATAGTCTTGGTTTGGACCTGATTTAATCCTTGTTACTGTCATGAACGAATAAACCTATACTGATAATAATTATCATTTCTCCATTTTCCATTACCTCCTCCTGCTTATGTTTGCCTCCTTTGGTATTCAACATGACATACACATAATCCCTACGAGAAATCTCCACCGTATTTATTTCCTAATTCATTCATTTCCATTCTTTTTATTTATTTGTACAGGGAAAACTTGTAAAAAAAAATGTCACGGATACCCAGTTAGAACACAACACAAAATAAACAACTAAAACACAGATAATCCATCACAACCAAGGCTTCATCGTTCCGCATCGTCCCGCTGTCCCGGACCGCTTTGGAGTTGAGTCGACCTTTTTAGCCCTGACGTTTCTCGGGGGCCCTGACAGATAAACGGCTGACGACTCTGCCAAACCTCTCCTCAGCCGAGAGACAGGCGGGGGCGACGTCGGGGTGACACGACGCTGTTGACGGGTGCAATTACGCGCCACGTGTCATTTCGTCACGGCCGTTTTCGCCGTGTTCCTCTTGCCGCTTGTATATTTTGCAAAGAGCTTCCAATCTTCTCCACGGAAAGTAAGTTCTACACAGGCACAAAGAAATCGGCAGCAAAATGAGATAAAAGTGTGAGAGTTGTGGTGTTGTTGGCCTGTTGCCGCTGTCGGATTCTAATATAACGGAGAAAACAAGACAGGATGTGGTCGTGTGGATCAAAATAATTTCTTTCCTTAACAATTACAAAACTAATACAATCTGAAAACAACGCAAGCTGTCCCACAGCTGCTGTTCCACCAGACGGTCTGCTTGGAAAATGTTTTTCCCTGACACACACAAGACAAAGAACATGAATATTCATAAAAAGGTGGATCTGTTCTTTCTCTGTTCGTTCCTTATATGGTCATGAGATAAGACACTAGGAGTTGGCTATGTTGGGTCTATGAGAGAAGCAGAGCAAGAATATATTTGCTGTGTGTGTGTGTGTTGTGTGTAGGTGTAGGGTTCAGAATAAGCGGTATCCCATCGCAAAATGCGACGCAATTTCTCTCGAATGCGATGCATTTGTCAGAAAAAAGTCTTTTTTTATCGCAGCTTTTGCGATACAAAAATGTGTGTTCAATTGTATCACCAAAGCGCCTAAAAGTACTGATCACTCGTCAATCGATCGTCAATAACGACATGACACATGTAGGACACTGTGTTTAAGTTAATTTGTTAAGAGTTTTTTTTTTAATAGAATGTTTACAAATAGTTTTTAAATAAATAATCGTGTTATATCAATGGAAAATATTGATTGTTAGACATTTTCGTGTTTTGCTATGCAATTATCAAATTGCTATACAAATCTGAAAAAAAATGTTCGGATTGTTTAGCAGCGCCGCTATACAAGTGAAAATCATTAATCTGAGCCCAAAGGTGTGTGTGGTGTGTAGGTGCGTGAGCGTTTGGGTGTGTGTGGTGTATGGATGTGTGTGTGTGTGTGCGTGTATGTGTTTGTGTGTACGTGTAGCGTATATATGTGTGTGTGTGTGTGTGTGTGTGTGCATCTAGCGTGCGTGTGTGTGTGTGTGTGTGCGTGTATGTGTTTGTGTGTACGTGTAGCGTAAATATGTGTGTGTGTGTGTGTGTGTGTGTGCATCTAGCGTGCGTGTGTGTGTGTGTGTGCGTGTGTGTGTGTGTGCGTGTGTGTGTAGGTGTGTGTGTGTTTGTGTGTGTGTGTGTGTGCGTGTAGTGTGTGTGTGTGTGTGTGTGTGTGTGTCTGTAGGTGTGTGCGTGTGTGTAGGTGTGTGTGTG
Organism: Eucyclogobius newberryi; assembly: GCF_026437365.1. NCBI lineage: Eukaryota > Metazoa > Chordata > Actinopteri > Gobiiformes > Gobiidae > Eucyclogobius > Eucyclogobius newberryi. The sequence goes on along the minus strand of NW_027316278.1, from coordinate 33,956,652 downwards.
TGTGTGTCTGTAGGTGTGTGTGTGTCTGTAGGTGTGTGCGTGTGTGTAGGTGTGTGTGTGTGTGTGTGTCTGTAGGTGTGTGTGTGTGTGTCTGTAGGTGTGTGTGTGTCTGTAGGTGTGTGTGTGTCTGTAGGTGTGTGCGTGTGTGTAGGTGTGAGTGTGTGTCTATAGGTGTGAGTGTGTGTGTGTGTGTGTGTGTTTGTTTGTGTGTGTGTGTCTGTAGGTGTGTGCGTGTGTGGCCAGTGTGCATAACAATGAAAGGTTCACTGCAACCACACTATGCAAAGTGATGTACGTGAGGTGTGAGTTTATGAGATGTTCTTCCTCCCACTCCTAATATAGTTTATTATTTGCATTTACTTGGAAACACGGGCTCATGGTGGACATTCAAATGTAGGCGTAATGAAGGTGAAGAGTGGCCTCGGGACCTCAGCCTTCAGACACTCGTTTTTCCAAATAAAACTCTTGAGTAAAAAGTCCAAACACGATCCTGAAGAGCCCCTCCGTCCCTGCTTTTACCTGCGGGGGCGCTGCAGCCGACACAAGAGACACACGTGGCTAGTTGAATGTGCATTTGTTAGGTGTTGCGTGCTAACGTTAGGTTTGTGCATGTTGCAAGACAACTGAATACAAACAAATAAATCCCTTTAGTAATCCAAATGAGCGCAAACCCATCTTCTTTTTATTTCTTGCTCTTAAATTCTAGCAGAAGTGAAAAGTCTTATTTGAATAGATCCATGAACGTCAACAAACACCAAACCCACAAACTGCCCTCTAATGGCGCCTCCAGTCATTGCACCAAGGACAGCGTGAAGTGGGCGGGACTAGTCACTGCACTAGAGCTGATTTTAGTCTGTCAATCAACTGTAAAGGGAGCACCTGATTGGTCAGTGCTAATACCTTCTGCCAGACGAGTGAGCGAGTTCTGAACATGTGACCTCCAAAATAACACAAAACATGATTGGACTCTGTCGTTTCCTGTACTCAGAACATTACATTCTATTATTTCCATTACTAATGACAATATATACAATTTAATGCAATTTAACAATGGCTCTAATATGAAATTGGCTCTAATATGAAAAAAGTTCTTGACGGTTCCTCTGCGGAAAACTGATTTATAGTGTGTGCCTGGTCAAAACCGAATAGAAAATAGTTTGAATGGAATAGTAGTAGTAATCTTTTAAGTTTGCAAACATTTGGTAATCTACTGTGTGTCCTGAGAAATGAAAAGAACCCTTTAAAGTGGCAGAGACATTGTAAGCTGAACCAACAGGATGAAGCCAGGGACCATGAAGCGTTGACATCAGCACGTCTCGGCTTCTCCTGTGGTTAAAGAGAGCGGCTCGTGGTAATCTCGCTCGTGCAGCTCATGATAAAGCTGCCAACAGACGGAGAACAAGGACCAGGCGGAGAACAGGACCAGGTTTATAATGCCACGAGAGCCTGACACGCAGAAAAGAGCTGTGAAATAAAACACCTTCCGATGTCGTTTGGGTGAATGTCATTGTAGTTTCGGAAGAAGTTATTGTAGTTTGGGCTGATGTCATTGTAGTTTGGGCGGATGTCTTTGTAGTTTGGGCAAATGTCGTTGTAGTTTGGGCGGATGTCGTTGTAGTTTGGGCGGATGTCGTTGTAGTTTGGGCGGATGTCGTTGTAGTTTTGGCTGATGTCATTGTAGTTTTGGCGGATGTCTTTGTAGTTTTGGCGGATGTCATTGTAGTTTGGGCGGATGTCTTTGTAGTTTGGGCAGATGTTGTTGTAGTTTGGGCGGATGTCGTTGTAGTTTGGGCGGATGTCGTTGTAGTTTGGGCGGATGTCGTTTTAGTTTGGGCGGATGTCTTTGTAGTTTGGGCAGATGTCGTTGTAGTTTGGGCGGATGTCGTTGTAGTTTGGGCAGATGTCATTGTAGTTTGGGCAGATGTCGTTGTAGTTTTGGCTGATGTCATTGTAGTTTGGGCGGATGTCTTTGTAGTTTGGGGTGATGTCGTTGTAGTTTGGGCAGATGTCGTTGTAGTTTTGGCTGATGTCATTGTAGTTTGGGCAGATGTCATTGTAGTTTGGGCAGATGTCATTGTAGTTTTGGCTGATGTCATTGTAGTTTGTGCGGATGTCGTTGTAGTTTGGGCGGATGTCGTAGTTTGGGCAGATGTCATTGTAGTTTGGGCAGATGTCATTGTAGTTTGTGCGGATGTCATTGTAGTTTAGGCGGATGTCATTGTAGTTTGTGCGGATGTCATTTTAGTTTGGGTGGATGTCATTGTAGTTTTGGCGGATGTCGTTGTAGTTTGGGCGGATGTCATTGTAGTTTTGGCTGATGTCATTGTAGTTTGGGCAGATGTCATTGTAGTTTGGGCAGATGTCATTTTAGTTTTGGCGGATGTCGTTGTAGTTTGTGCGGATGTCGTTGTAGTTTGGGCGGATGTCGTTGTAGTTTGGGCGGATGTCTTTGTTGTTTTGGCTGATGTCATTGTAGTTTGTGCGGATGTCGTTGTAGTTTGGGCGGATGTCGTAGTTTGGGCAGATGTCATTGTAGTTTGGGCAGATGTCATTGTAGTTTGTGCGGATGTCATTGTAGTTTAGGCGGATGTCATTGTAGTTTGTGCGGATGTCATTTTAGTTTGGGTGGATGTCATTGTAGTTTTGGCGGATGTCGTTGTAGTTTGGGCGGATGTCATTGTAGTTTTGGCTGATGTCATTGTAGTTTGGGCAGATGTCATTGTAGTTTGGGCAGATGTCATTTTAGTTTTGGCGGATGTCGTTGTAGTTTGTGCGGATGTCATTGTAGTTTGGGCGGATGTCTTTGTAGTTTGGGCGGATGTCATTGTAGTTTGGGCGGATGTCGTTGTAGTTTTGGCGGATGTCGTTGTAGTTTGGGCGGATGTCGTAGTTTGGGCAGATGTCATTGTAGTTTGGGCAGATGTCATTGTAGTTTGGGCGGATGTCGTTGTAGTTTGGGCGGATGTCGTTGTAGTTTGGGCGGATGTCGTAGTTTGGGCGGATGTCGTTGTAGTTTGGGCGGATGTCATTGTAGTTTGGGCGGATGTCATTGTAGTTTGGGCGGATGTCATTGTAGTTTGGGCGGATGTCGTTGTAGTTTGGGCGGATGTCATTGTAGTTTGGGCGGATGTCGTTGTAGTTTGGGCGGATGTCGTTGTAGTTTGGGCGGATGTCATTGTAGTTTGGGCGGATGTCATTGTAGTTTATTTTTTTGATTTTGAATTTGATTTCTCGGCTTGTTCCTGTTCCTGTGACGCTTCGACCAATCAGATTGAAATATTCGTCATGATGTTACGCCTTTTCCTCTCCAGATTGATCTTGTGTAGAACTCATTTCAGAGTGAAACACATTCATCTGACTGAAGCAATTTGACTGAACAATTATGCATTTTTCAGGATAATTTCTTCACTTGGAAATATCTCGTCAAATCATTTGCAACAGCGATTCCTGCCCCAAAATTGCGATTCTGCTCATTTAAATGTCTAATGCCGGTCAACCTTCACAGATGATTTGAGCTGGTGATAGTTATGCAAAGGCGAGTGGGATTCTGATTGCACCATCTTGATTAGCAATTAGCATCTTAGTTACCTTCAAGACTGCTCTGTGATTGCTTACTGACTGAAGTGACTTTGAAATTTGAAGTGGTGGCAAGCAAAAATTTCCATAGTCTTATAAAGTAAAATATCTTCTCCTCATTTATTGTCAGTTTGTCAGGATCATTCATAACGAGTTTCTTCATTAGCTCGTTGTTTGTACTGGACTTGAGTTTGGACGGTTTAATTTATTCACGCACAAGATCTCATTGATTCAAATACTAAATAAATCATCCAAAATCTATTTTATTTTTGATTTTTTAGGTTAACAAAATGAAGCAATAATTTAAACCTGGCTCTAACAATGTCCCATGTGCAAATATGCCAATTTTCTACAAATAAAGTACTTGAATACATTAAAATTCATGAAAACATTACAAATTACATTTTTAATTTAGTTTAAAAGGTACATTTTTACACATAAAATAGTGTAATTATACATGAAAACATTACAAATACATTTTTATTTTAATAGGTCATTTTTTAAACATATAATACTTTAATGATACATGAAAACATTACAAATACGTTTTAATTTAATAGATCATTTTTTTACACATATAATACTTTAATTATACGTGAAAACATTACAAATACTTTATAATTCAATAGATAATTGTTTAACATATATAATACTTTAATTATACGTGAAAACATTACAAATACGTTTTAATTTAATAGATCATTTATTTTTTAACACATATAATACTTTAATTATACGTGAAAAAACATTACAAATACGTTTTAATTTAATAAGTCATTTTTTACACATATAATACTTTAATTATACGTTTTAATTTAATGATTCATTTTTTTAAACATATATAATACTTTAATTATACATGAAAACATTACAAATACTTTTTTTCCCACATTTATACAAGTAAACTGCAGCAGAAGTTTCAAATGTATTATTATCTGTCCTCTTCACTTGCATGTCTCACTTTACTCTTCTTTCTTGTGGTTTTTGTAATCAAACATACAGTTTCCCCCAGAATATTGCACTCGCCTTGTGTGACCTAAAAAGAAAATGCCTCCACAATTTTCCTTCCAAATGATACTTTTTTGTTTTATTCTGCCTTCCAATATATCCGCGGGTAAAGCTGTATATGAGGCGTTCATCAGAGCGCATTCGGCGACAGTCCATCAAACCCGCCACAATTGTCGACAGTGAATATATCGACTGTAACGAGATGTCTGCCGCCGCATGACACGCGACCAATCCCAGCGCTCCTTCTCTAAATGGGTTTCCTCTAAATTGGACCTGCAGATCAGCCGGCTAATAGCCCGTCAGACACAGGAGCTAGAGGAGGCGTGTTTGCTCTGAGCGTTAGTGCAAAACAGACAAAAGTAAAGGAAGGAAAAGAGAGGAGCCGATATATAGTATATAAAAGACACATATTTTACATTATTTGTATGCACTGTCCTTTAAAGTATTGATTTTGACTTTATTTGGTGTATTTACACCTGTTGTACATATAAATTATAGTTTTTCATCAATCAAGTGGGTATTTGTGGAGAAAATGTTGAAAAATCTGGAGAAAATGACAGGAAGTGACATCACACCAGGGACATTCAGACAGTGTTTATGCAGAATGTACACAAAGAAACAACTTGTTTGACATTAATTCAACCCAATAATATCGCTCTCATATATTTTTATTTGTCAAATAAAAACAATTTCCTTGTATGACGTCACACTAGGAACTGTTACCATGGCGACTTTCTCTCTGGACTGTATTATAACTCAATGGGGTGAGACAGACAAACCTAGCGTTGCAACATGCGAATTTAAGTCTGGAGACTATTTATGGACTTTCAAAAATAAAAAAAAGATCTCCTACTTATGACGTGACAGAACTGGGATCAGTGTTTCTGTGGCTCAGAGGAAGAGAACTTACTAAACAGGATTTATACAGATACAACAACCATTTAAATGTTTTCATCATGTGTCCTTCCATGCAGTTTTATTGATGTTATAATTTGTGTTCAAAGCTCTCATCGTATGTGTCGCAGAAGACAATCAACACTTTAAATTTTGTCAGAATCTGAAGCACTTCCCCCCAAACGCAGAGAACTCTCCAGTACTCGGCTCCCTCCAATACTGCGCTACCATCTGGATCCTTATCTAGCAAAGGACAAGTGAGTCCAGAGGTTTGTAAATCTAAATCTAAACGGAACATTGGAAACATCAGCGTTTCTGGATGCAGAAGTGAAGCATCTTTAGCTGAATGAACGCTCGTACAGATTCATGTGAAAGAATCTGCTGTTCAAAAGAATCCCGCCATGAAACCTTTAAACATTCCCCAGAGAAGAACCAGAAATGAAGAACTGGTTCCTTACAATGAGGAATGGCAGTGTTTCTAGAGCAAGTAAGAACAGCAGCTGTAACATAAGAGCACTGGAGGATCAAAGTGGGCCGTTCTACACAAATGAACTCGTTTAACTAAAATGTCACTATATTTAGTTATATACTTTGGTCACACGTCAGGGTGATCAGCTTTATCGATAATTGTGATTATTCAGGTCACAATATAATCGTAAGAACCTAAAAACAATCATTGTGACAATTTTAGAAGCAAAATTAAAGGTGGTATGGACGATTTTTTTCAGCAATTTTTTTTATCATATTTCCTCGTGGCGTGGATAAATCATTAGTCCTGCCACGTATCAATCATAAAACGCACCTATCGTTCACCTGCAGCTGCGCCAGGCTCGTCCCCACGTTTCCGCGTGCCTAAGCGCATGGATCTATCATAATATAGTTCCCTCAGTGTACGGGGCAAAATGAAGACGGAGAAAGACAGTTCGAGCTGACGCAGAAGTGGACAGAAATCTACGGGAGACGAGAGATGCGATGCACTCCGATGCGCTAATAAACAAACGCATGTGTGTGTTGTATCAGTCCGCACGGGGGAGTGCGCATGCGCACTTCCGCCTGCGTTCTCAAATCGCCGAAAAATCGTCCATACCGCCTTTAACTATTTTTTCCCCCAAAAAATAGAGTCAAAGCAACGTTCACTGTTTTGTCACATTTAACTTCATCAGTTTGGTAAAGCCGATCCCAAACTTGAGGAACAGTAACATGTCAGATCACGGGAATGAAAGAAAATTAAAGATTTCACTGTTGTGTAGACTCAATAATCATGAATTATTGTTAAATTTTGATGTTTTTTCCCCCAATAACATAATGAAAAACCACATAAATGTGATTTCCTGACAGCCCGACTCATACAAGAATTTACATTCTCTTAAATAAATAATTATTGTCGCTGTCCAACCTTTACACGTAGAAGTGAGTGGCCCAGTGTTAAGCAGAGGTGAAGTGTGGCTGTTGGAGGTGTCCGTAAACAGACAGCGCCCTCTGAGGCACTGGAGCCTGTGGAGTCTGTGCAGGGGCTGAGCTGATGGAAGCTGACAGTGCACAGGCCACTGAGCAGGACGAGCGGAAGTCTACAGGCCGCTGAGCAGGACGAGCGGAAGTCTACAGGCCACTGAGCAGGACGAGCGGAAGTCTACAGGCCACTGAGCAGGACGAGCGGAAGTCTACAGGCCACTGAGCAGGACGAGCGGAAGTCTACAGGCCACTGAGCAGGACGAGCATAAGTCTACAGGACGCTGAGCAGGACGAGCGGAAGTCTACAGGCCGCTGAGCAGGACAAGCGGAAGTCTACAGGCCGCTGAGCAGGACGAGCGGAAGTCTACAGGCCGCTGAGCAGGACGAGCGGAAGTCTACAGGCCGCTGAGCAGGACGAGCATAAGTCTACAGGCCGCTGAGCAGAACGGGTGGAAGTCTACAGGACGCTGAGCAGGACGAGCGGAAGTCTACAGGCCGCTGAGCAGGACGAGCGGAAGTCTACAGGCCACTGAGCAGGACGAGCGGAAGTCTACAGGCCGCTGAGCAGGACGAGCATAAGTCTACAGGCCGCTGAGCAGAACGGGTGGAAGTCTACAGGACCCTGAGCAGGACGAGCGGAAGTCTACAGGCCGCTGAGCAGGACGAGCGGAAGTCTACAGGCCACTGAGCAGGACGAGTGGAAGTCTACAGGCCGCTGAGCAGGACGAGCATAAGTCTACAGGCCGCTGAGCAGGACGAGTGGAAGACTACGGGCCACTGAGCAGGACAAGGAGCGCAGTGTCCCACAGGATTTCTTCACAAACTGGTTGATATAATTATAACATTATCCTCACAACAAAAAGATTCAAAATGAGAAAATCATAAAAATCACATCTTTGTCTACAATAATCCTGTAAGAAAAGGTAACGCTGCAAAAATGTTGCTCAACCTGAGACTAGAACCCACGATCTTCAATCTTCATGTGTTGTAATAATAATAAAAATCATAATAATTTTATGGCTGTAGAATTTGATTTGGATTCAAATTCTACAAAAACAAATAAATCACTGGTGCCAATTATTGAGTTTATATTGTGTTTTATAGTTCATTGGGAAATCTCCAAAAATGAACTCAAACCGCGCCCAACTTTGGTATAATCTCCCTCTGGGTCATATAAATTGTAGCTCCAGACAGTACCTTCAGATTGAAAATGACTTCCCTCATTCAAGAACATTTTCTTATAAAATGTTTTTAACTAGAGATGTCACAATATCAAATGTTGGTGTTACGATTGTAGTGAGAAAAACATCACGATTTAACAATTATTCACGATTATTGAGACTAAACAGTGAAATCTGTTATTTTCTTTCCTTCTCGTTGTCTGACGTGTGACTGAGACAAAATAAAGTTCAATGTGACAGAAAGATAAATATATATTTTTTAATATTTAAGTATTTTTGGGGCTTTATATTGAACAAAAAATACTTAATTTTGCTTCTAAAAATGTCCCGATTATTATTTTTTGGTTCTTAAGAATATATTGTGACCTGAATAATCACAATTATCGATTAACTTAATAAACTTGACATCTCTACTTGTAACTTCCACTTGGACACTGGGAGAAGTCTTATTCCCTCTTAAATTAGAGCCTGAGTCACCAACACGATCTAATATCCAATAGTATTTTGTATGCTGTAAAAATACTTCAGCAGGAATACATTTTTGTTGCATTCTAAGGGTAATACCGGTAATAACAGCAGCAGATATTCTTCCTACAAATGTTTTTTTCCAGAAGAACATTTTCAAAAAATGTTCTACCATAAACCGCTCCTGGACAAATGAAGCCTCCGTAAATTCAGCCTGGAAGACCTAACTCAACTCTGACCCATCTACGTCAAGGCCTCCATGGAAGGACCCCTCTCCCCAGCGCCATCATCGCACTCAAGCAGGCGCCTGCCTGTCCGTCTGTGAGAGTCAGAGCCCTCACTTCACCATGGACTCTCCCAGGTTTCTGCGCTTATCCCAAAGAGGTTATGCAGTTTTTCCTGGCCAAAGAAGGAGGGTGAAAGGACAGAAGGAGGGTGAAAGGACAGAAGGAGGGTGAAAGGACAGAAGGAGGGTGAAAGGACAGAAGGAGGGTGTAAGGACAGAAGGAGGGTGTAAGGACAGAAGGAGGGTAGAAGGACAGAAGGAGGGTAGAAGGACAGAAGGAGGGTGTAAGGACAGAAGGAGGGTGTAAGGACAGAAGGAGGGTGAAAGGACAGAAGGAGGGTGGAAGGACAGAAGGAGGGTGTAAGGACAGAAGGAGGGTGTAAGGACAGAAGGGGGGGTGGAAGGACAGAAGGAGGGTGAAAGGACAGAAGGAGGGTGGAAGGACAGAAGGAGGGTGGAAAGACAGAAGGAGGGTGTAAGGACAGAAGGAGGGTGAAAGGACAGAAGGAGGGTGGAAGGACAGAAGGAGGGTGGAAAGACAGAAGGAGGGTGAAAGGACAGAAGGAGGGTGAAAGGACAGAAGGAGGGTGTAAGGACAGAAGGAGGGTGAAAGGACAGAAGGAGGGTGTAAGGACAGAAGGAGGGTGGAAGGACAGAAGGAGGGTGGAAGGACAGAAGGAGGGTGGAATGACAGATGGAGGGTGAAAGGACAGAAGGAGGGTGAAAGGACAGAAGGAGGGTGGAAGGACAGAAGGAGGGTGGAAGGACAGAAGGAGGGTGAAAGGACAGAAGGAGGGTGGAAGGACAGAAGGGGGGTGTAAGGACAGAAGGAGGGTGGAAGGACAGAAGGACGGTGAAAGGACAGAAGGAGGGTGAAAGGACAGAAGGAGGGTGTAAGGACAGAAGGAGGGTGGAAGGACAGAAGGAGGGTGGAAGGACAGAAGGACGGTGAAAGGACAGAAGGACGGTGAAAGGACAGAAGGAGGGTGAAAGGACAGAAGGAGGGTGAAAGGACAGAAGGAGGGTGTAAGGACAGAAGGAGGGTGGAAGAACAGAAGGAGGGTGGAAGGACAGAAGGACGGTGAAAGGACAGAAGGACGGTGAAAGGACAGAAGGAGGGTGAAAGGACAGAAGGAGGGTGAAAGGACAGAAGGAGGGTGGAAGGACAGAAGGACGGTGAAAGGACAGAAGGAGGGTGAAAGGACAGAAGGAGGGTGTAAGGACAGAAGGAGGGTGAAAGGACAGAAGGAGGGTGTAAGGACAGAAGGAGGGTGGAAGGACAGAAGGAGGGTGGAAGGACAGAAGGAGGGTGAAAGGATAGAAGGAGGGTGGAAGGACAGAAGGAGGGTGGAAGGACAGAAGGAGGGTGAAAGGTCAGGGGGCGTCTGTACCATGGCCCTCGCACCTGCTCCTCATCCCCCATCATCGTTCTCAGTGACTCCTCCCCGCTCCCAATCAGCACCAGGCGGTCACATTTAAGCCTCAGGCAGATGGCTCGACCGCTTCAAACCGTACTGCGACCCACCACCTCCCCAGCTCCTCCTCTGCATTCCCCTCATCCTCTACCTCCTCTTCACATCTACCACCACCAGTCTCCAGGCTCCGGGGGGAGACATCTAATACAAATAGATCATGGAGTGCCCATGATCGCAACGTCTTCCGCCGGGGTCTGAGCGCCAAATAACTCACGTAATTAAGGTCTCTGCGTCTCTCCAGGGTGAAATGGATTTACATCACTCATGTTTTGAACTCAAACATAGTTGCACAGGAACATATTTGACTCCAATTGCTTGTTGTAAAATGTGAAATAGAATTGTTTCTGTCGTGGCTCTGGAACTGTGACCGTCTTGTTTTGGTGCTGGTCCCGTCCTCCACTATTTCTATGCAAATGATTAAACTGCGGTTATTTCTGCTAAACTGCTCATTTCAGCACAAATGCAAAGCGTCGGCCCAAAGCACAAACGCAAAGTCGAAAGATTTCCCTGCAAATGTATGTGATCATGAATTTAGAACTCGATAAATGACACGAGCAAAATGGATGAAACTGAGCGATTCCTCATTCAATTCAATTCACACTTTGACAGAAAATGATGCGTTGGCTGACATTTTATATTGTGCAAACCAGGCAATAAACAACAGCCGTTACCTTTATAGATGCAGTGATTACTTTGACCATGAGGACGTAATGTTACTGGTTAGCGGTCTGCCATCTGCCCGTTTCCATGGAGATGTTATAGCTTTGCCTGAGATGTTCCACCGTTTAGCATTTAACGTACACTTTCTTGTATTTGTGTATTTCAGGTTTAATTGTCAATTGAATACCTTGAAAAACATGCATTCTCACTGTGAGCGGGGGTCGCCTCTCCACAGATCTGACCTGCAACTTGTCCTGCTTGTAAAAAGTTGAGTTTAATTGGCCTTTAATCCAGCTAGCTGCTGTAAAGGATTGTGGGACTCGTACGTCTAGCAATTAAAACCGCTGTATGTGGATCAGAAATGAATAAGTATAAATTAGAAATGTTTTGTGGGCCCGATTTAAACTTCGGGGGGGCCGGATTTTGCCCGCAGGCCAGGAGAGTCTTTACTTCTCCAATATGAGGCAATGTTTATGAGCAGTCGAACAGTGAGTAGTGCGCACTTTCCTATCATGAGATTTAGAGATGTTTTTACAGTAGGATTGTACGCTTTATAAAACATATCAGTAAAAGGGCTGGTATTGTAATTACTCCTTATTTCTAAGTACCAATAAAAGTCCTGTTTCTCTAAGTCAGGCATGTCCAAACTAAGGCCCGGGGGCCAAATGCGGCCCTCAGACCAATTTTTGTCGGCCCTCCGGCTTCCTGGAAAGTTGGTCCAAACAACAAAAAGTAGCAGTTTTTACTGTACAAATGGAGGGATTGAAGCATTTCGATGTTATACCAACATAATATTAATGTTCCAAGTCTTATTGAAGGTGTGGAGGTATCAAAACTATGTAAAATGCAAAAATCGACATTTTCAGGTTGTTTGTGGCCCTCTGCTCCGTATAAGTTTCAAAATGCGACCCTCGGTGAAAAAAGTTTGGACACCCCTGCTCTAAGTCAAAGGATTCTTTTAAATTATCCAAGATTTCCTTTTATTATTTGGTAAAAACCTTTTCGTGACCCAGGGGCGCCGCTCGAAATTCTGGCCCTGATGAAAAGCTCTTTGTTCTGGATTTGAAGCTTTTCATTCTGGGCTCACACACATTTTTGTTACTCATTTGAGAAAGTATCGATATTATTTCCCAAAAAAATATGTAAAGGAAAGAGAATTTGACTTTTCCTGAGCAGTTTTAGAACGATCTTGAGAGCCATCTAACATTTTGCTAATCAATTAGTCTTGCAGTTGCATTATGATTAATCGATTATCAGTTTAGAACGCAAGAGTCATGTGGTGAAACGGTTTTGACCCAGATGAAGCTGAAGAGAATGTAGAGTTTGAAGATCTTGATGCACTTGTGCACATTTATGGACAAAAGAGTGTTTTCATCAAATACACAACATTTACACATTTACAGTCTCATTTTCACGCAATTACAGCTCAATTTTAGCCATAAAACATATATTTTTCAGCTCATTTTCACGTTCTGAAACATATGTATTGACCAGTTAATGATTATTAGATTATGAAATTAGTTGATGATTATTTCAATCATCGATTAGTTGCAATTAATCAATTCACTTGTTGCGGCCTTAATCTTGAGCTTTATAAATCAGTGTAAAACCACATGGAAACACAGAAAGTCCTTTCATTTTGTGCAGAAAGTGACTGTCAATTGCCTGTAAATGGTTGAGTTACAGTTGTTTTTTTCATCATTATTGTGGTATCCAGCTTATTCCTAACACTATAAACGAGACATCGGGACATTTCTACCTCAGGAAAAGCAATAAGGTGGAAACTGTGGATATTAAACCACAACAGTGCTTTGCCCATTCCCAAATAAACATGTTTATTTTTCTGAAAGTTCGCCCCGTTTTGAAGCTCGATTCCCCTTCGTTTCCCTCTGGTCGTCCCACAGCAATAAAACATCAGCAGGTGCCGCGATTCCTTCACGTCGTCGGGCCGTAGTTTCCGTGCCGACGCCGCGATCCAGAGCGCCGCGCCGTCTGAATGATTGATTTGTTTCCTGGGCAGGTGAAGCGTCGTCTTCGGGGGGGCCGTGAGCGGAGCTGTTAAGAAAAGAGTCGCTCTGCAGGGAAACGGGTTCAAACAGAGAGTGAGCTGTGCAGGTGGAAGAGTTTATACCTGTCTAGATTTCCCCGTGTTAAATAGTAGTTTTATTTGCATTTGACCGATACTTCCAATGCCACAAGAAACACGCTTGTCTAGGTTGGAGCCAGGAGTACCAAGATGGAGGATTGAAGTGCCCCCTACAGGTCGGACGACTCATTGAACTAAAACGTAGTTAAGATATATGTATTCTGACTTTTGCTGAAAATTTGAAAAATGTTATCGCAGAATAGCACATTTTTTTGGTTTGTAATTTCACTTCCTGTTTGTAATTCATGACATCACACTAGGAAATTACCGGGCAAACCCCACTGGGCAATCTAATGGCACATTTTTCTGGATTTAATCAATACAATATGTGACTCGCCACCGAAATTGTCGGACCATGTCGGCCTCGGTGAAACTGAGAAAAACAGCATTTTACTTTTTTTTCCCCAAATTTGTGATTTTCGTTTTTTTGCAGAATGTGCTAGTTGAAGTTATGAATAAGCCCCTGTGTGCTTCAGATAACACTATTGGTTGTCTTAAACGTATACATTAAGCTGTTAAAAATGTGGAGTTTTCGGGTCTTTTTCCTGCTCTCCTGGGGGGCGTCACCTTTTTCTAGCCAACGTATTTTTTACATTTTCCACCAATCAGCTGTGATCCGCATGGCCAGCTGCGTGCTCCGTGTTTTCTCATTACTCCAGACCTTCTGCAGAGCACAGTCTTCAGAGCTTACATTTCCTGGACTACATTGCAACGGAACTGTTTACTCAGGTACACTTTTACTTTACTACTAAATTATTGCTTTAACGCCGTGTTTTAAGGCGGTTTCATGATCACTTTAGAATCTTACTTGTCTGCTCCGGTGGAGCTAATGCTAAGCTAACATGTTGCTTCAGTGCACTCTGCAATACGGGCTTAATGTGACTACTTGCTGTTATCACCATGTTATCGGGTTATTTTTCGGCGTGGGTTGGCCCGTGGGTTGTGTGGGTCGTGCTTTGTGTCTGTTTTATGGTGCTAAACCGGCTGTTATCCCCACAGCCCGGAGCTAAACGCAGCTATTCGGAGCTAAGTTGTAAGCTAAACTTTGCTATGTTATCGGGTTATTTTTCGGCGTGGGAAGAGAAAAAAACTACAACTCCCGATACCACTTCTGGTCACGTGGCTTACGTACGTTGCACGTCACGCACGCACTGCGTCACTCGAACCAATCACGCGCTTGCCTGGCCATTATCAGCTTCCTGTGTGTCTCTCTGTGCACGGTGTTGGAAGAGACAACAGGACGGCTGAACCAGGTAAGCTTTGCGACTAAAACACCCGCTTTTAATCACTTTAATGTGCGCCGGTTTTAAACTCGAGTGTATGTTTATGTTTTGGTGTGCTGTTCTGCAAGTGTTTTGCTTTTACGAGCCATGTTATCTCAAGTGAGCTAGCTAGCCCCGCTAGCCGAGGGCAGATGTCCCAATATCTCCGCGTTTTGCATCTTAAATACACCGTTAACGTCACAATGTGAACTGTTATCTGTGAAGCGTGTTATTCCCATATTACTGTTAACCCTAATCCTTTTATCCCCCTTTTCAGAATTGGCAAAGACACCCTGACTGACATGACCTGTCTCTACGTGAAGTCTGCTAAGGAGCGTGGTAAGTGTAAAACATTATTTTGGTGATTTTCGTGTTTTAATGATTAGAGTATAATTAACCATAAGCAACATCTGTTTTTCAGGTGAGCCTACAGTTTGTACATCAAGCTTCAGATCACTGTGGAAACAGCTTCTCCCACACATCAGAAGCTGCAGGCCACGCACAGATCATCAGATTATCAAGCGAGCATACATGAAGACCAGGGTTGACACTTTGGAAGACATCGCTGAGGTTAGTTTATATTATTTGACTACTGTAATGTGTAAACATTAGCCTGGCAAAACTTCAGTGCTGCTCTCTGCTTAAGATATGTTTCTTCTGTTCTCATTTTTTTACAGTGTCGCCCTTGTCATCAGGTAGTGGAAAACAGCTCTCCTGAGTCTCACCTCAATATCCCACAGCTTGTTGGAACGGCGGATGGCAAAGTGTTTGTCAAGAACTTCAACTGGCAGAAGCATCTGAGTCCCTTCTTCAGACGGCTTCCAAAGATCAAGAGTTATCAGCACTTCAGGTATTTATATTGAAACTCTCACATTGTGTTAAAAAAAAAAATAGTTAATGAGTGTTTTATGTGAAATAGTTAGCCATTTCTTAAATGTCCTGTTATTTGTTTACAGCTTTGATGCCAAGAGCCGAGAGTCACAGCACAGAAGAGTGCACAGACGAAGAAGAGGATGAGGATGTGATCTCTGATGTAATTGGACTCTGGTGGTGTACATATCATATCTATTATCTCATATCTCATATATTCAAAGCCATGGACCCGTTGCAGTTCGTATACCTGGCCCTGGCATCTGTTTATAAGAGTTCTTCTATTAAGAGTGTTTTTTAAACTTCCTATAAGTTACTGTCCTTTCCCCCTGTATCTACTGCGTTGTAACATTAAAGGCTCTTATCTTATCTTATCTTTTGTTGTTTGTGTTGCACTGAATTATGTTTCTCGACAAATGCAATGAACCCTATTCTCATTCTGATTCTTTGATTCTATTCAGGGCCTTTTGTAATCCAAGTATTTCCATTTTAATATAGTAACTTCTAATTCTGATTCAAGTCCAGTTACCATCAATAACAACACTCCTCTTGAGTCTTCAGTGACAGCTGTAGGGGGAAGGTGGTGTCAGTGTGACGGGGGGGGAGGGCTTATCTCAATGAGATGCAAATGAGCCCCCCTGTGACTCTGGCTCACTCCGGTGAGAAACTTTGGAAGCCGTTTTCTCAGTGAATGGGTTTGAGAGTTGTATACATTCAAATGACCACAACTTACTCAAATATTATCAGATCTACATGAGTGAGACATCATTGGAAAGCTTTGAATTCACACTTTCAGAATCTGTGAAAGTCTCAAAATGTCTCCGGGTAGACATGTAACTGGATTGGCCACGTTCAGTCACATATATAAGAGCAACTTTATTTTGTTGAGTTCATGTTTTGAGAGTCAAAAAAGTAGTTTCTTTTTTTGTAAATTATGCATAAACTTTGACTGGAATGAGTGTCCCTAGTGTGATGTCACTTCCTGTCATTTTCAACAGATTTTTCAACTTTTTTTGCCAGAAATACCTACTCGATTGGTGTAAAACTATCATTTATACAGTACAACAGGTATAAACACATCAAATAAACTAAAAATGAAAAAAAATCGTAAAATCCTGTCACCTGTTGTCAAGGTGAATGATGGGATCGCGCCCACACGACTCTACCGAACACGCCCAGAAATCCCACAGCTGCATCACTTTTGGGTTTCATATCCAAAGTTTTCCAACCAGGGTGGTCCTGGGGGACGCTCGGGGCGCACTCACACTTTTCGAAACGTGTCGAGCTCACGCGTAATGGGCGAAGCGTTCCGTGGGCCGCACTCGCATCCGCCTAAATGAACTGAGCCGTAGCCCGGCGACGTCATCGTGTAGTGTAGCGCTGTGTGCTCACATGTCACACAGAAGTGCTAACGCTCGTAGGGATTAAGCTCAGGGGCCTGAAATATCCCCGATACGTGAGGCGGATACGAGGATTTGGGTTAGAGAACAGCGTGGAGCGGCGAGGGCAGTAAGAGATGAGAGACTCTCCACAGTTCGTATTGAAGCTAAGCACGGGATCGCAGTGTTGTTTGTTCATGTTTTTCCTCAGTTAAGTGTAACAACTGCGCACACGTCGAGGCTCGTAAACATAAATTGAGAGTACGGATGTCAAGATTATCAGGTTAATCGATAATTGTGATTATTCAGGTCAAAATATAATTGTAAGAACCAAACATAATAATAATCGTGACAATTTTAGTAGCAAATTTATGATGTTTTTTTTTCCAATATACAGCCGGAAAAAAAACACCCATGTTAAGAACGTTTTTTTTTCTTCTTTTATCTGGCTGTTTTTGTCACATTTAGACCATGAGAATGCAGGAGAATTTAAGATTTCACTTTTGTTTTCATCACAGTCTCAATAATCGTGAATAATCTTTAAAACTTGATGTTTTTTTCTCACAAAAATTTGATCGTGATTCGTGACATGCCTAGTCGCGCTTTCGGGCTTTCCAAAATAGTTGCGTTTTCCATCAGCGAGTTAGATTAACCAATGTTCATAAGAATTGAGCGTGACGCACCAGGGAACAGGCACTCGGGACAAATGTACTGCGCTTTAGGGGCTTGGGGTTAGAGTTCGATCGTGTTGGACGGCCCAACACTTGCATTTCTTCTTTCGAACTTTGTGTATAGTGCGTTTTTTCCGTTTTCTATACATGTCCCAATATTTCTCATAGTTTGTCGATATAAGTCAAATAAAACTGAAGTACGGTGGCACTTTACTCACCCTTGCAAACATTACTGTGTCCCTCGTCACGACACTGTAATGTGGCTAGATTCCTTGTCTGTTTTGAATGTGATCTGAGTCTGAAGGAGTTGCTTTAGACAAGGGTTAGTCCCGGTTCCGTCCTGGTGCTCTTCTGAGGTGTTCCCAGTCTGTATTTTAGTCCACTATGGTCCCGTTTGAGTCCTGGATTATAAAACCATCACACAGTCTTGGATTTAAACTACACATCCGTCATAAGCGCTTTCTTCAAATCTCGGCCTTCATTTTCTTCCTTCCTGCTTGGTTTCACAGGCACATTGCACATTTATTCCGCTGAATCTTCACCCAGACTCTCTTTTTGATCCTGTGTATTTGAGCAAAGCGTTACATCTCCATCCTCTCCCTCCATCCCGTCTCCCGCTCTCCTCCTCCTCTTCCTCCTCTTAATAAATGCACAATTTGCTCTCCATCCATGCGTGTGTGTGATGGCCTCGCCTCGGCTGGTCGGGTGTTTGGGCCCGTCACTCTGAGCAGCTGCCACTTCTCATCCCTTCAGCCCGATGGCGTTCGCCCACGGGAGCCCCGACGGCACAGAACATAGGTGTCCCAGGACGCCTGAACGCACCGCAAAGTGACGTGTGTCTTCTGCTCCAGCGCACACGCTCCTCCTTCCGCCATGTCCAACAGGCTGCACAGACCACACAGACGGGCTTTGAGGTCACAGGAGCTCTGGTTTTCTATCTCTAAATGTAGCCAGAGATGAGAGCGGTAAAGGCGCAATATCTAACTGCGCTCGGAATATTTCGCAGTATGGCAATAAACTTTCATATTTCTGTGAAGACAAGCAGGTTGAGCCAGTAATGATGTGGGTTTCTGATCAATACAAATGTACACAAACTATTTATAAGAAATGGACAATTCTGTTTTGTTTATAATATTTCGATTTCTGCATAACATTCCCAGCTGATTGAGGTTACCGAAGGTTGATGCGCTGTGTAACTGCAGATTCACAAGAGCTAAACCCCTGCCCTGTCTTTTTCTGATGCAATTAAACTTAGCTCGGTGTAGAACAAACTTAGCTCGGTGTAGAACAGACATAGCTCGGTGTAGAACAAACTTAGCTCGGTGTAGAACAAACTTAGCTCGGTGTAGAACAAACTTAGCTCGGTGTAGAACAAACTTAGCTCGGTGTAGAACAAACTTAGCTCGGTGTAGAACAGACATAGCTCGGTGTAGAACAGACATAGCTCGGTGTAGAACAAACTTAGCTCGGTGTAGAACAAACTTAGCTCGGTGTAGAACAAACTTAGCTCAATGTGGAACAACTTAGCTCGGTGTAGAACAAACTTAGCTCGGTGTAGAACAAACTGAGCTCGGTGTAGAACAAACTTAGCTCGGTGTAGAACAAACTTAGCTCAATGTGGAACAACTTAGCTCGGTGTAGAACAAACTTAGCTCGCCGTTGGACTAATCAAAGAGCGAACCATACACAGAGTTTTAAATAAGTAACTCTTTGACATAAAAGTTCCTACAAACAAGTCTTGAGTATTAAAGTGTCTTCCGTGTACAGATGGCCTCAGATTGAGTCTCTCCACGCATTGATAGTCCATTACTCCCATATGGGCCTAACGTATGCACACAGCATGACTGGGGCCTATGCATTAGCACTTTTCACCTCAATTAACCCACAGATGGCAAAACAACATGGAACCACCATCTCTCAGAAATTATTCTAATACTGCTTGTACTTTAGGTCATAAGCCATACATTACAGCTGTTTTTTCCCTCAAAAATCAAACGGAAGCTGTGTCAGAACCATTTTGGAGTATGAACTTTTATAAAACATGAAATTCCAATGCTAGACGGTCAAAAATGGGACTTCTCATCATCTCTGCATAGATCTGGATATCTTGGCTTGGAGTATTTCGCAGTGGCTGTCGTTAAAAGTAGATAAATAGATGGCAAAGTGCAGACAGCAGCACTTGTAGCAACAGATCATCCATCAAACATTTGAGATCTGAATCATGGCTATGAAACGGTTTGAGAAATGTGCTCGAGGCCGGGGAGGTTGTCTTCTCCTACTTTGTGACTGTGTTGGGCCCTCCGCGACAGGCAGATTAAAACGTCCTCCTTGGCTTGCCGTTGACAAATTGGGCAGCGCTCGTGTGGAGAGTGAATATGATCTGGCTCCACTAGACCGTTAGGGCCATTATGAAGTGAAAGGAGATTTAGCAAACTGTTCCAAATAGTAACACGACCTGCAAAAAATGGTTCAGAGCTTTGACTTGTACTTTTTGTTTTCTGTAAAACAATGAAAATGAAATGAAATGTAAAAAGGATACAGGGGAGCAGTGGAAAGTAACAAAGCACTGCTCTGAAGTGAAATGTTTTCCTGTTTTTACTTTTTTGTCAGTTTTGCAGTACTAAGCCCGTACGTCACTGCATTTTAGAGCTGGTCATTTCTTCTCTTCTACACATTTGAGTTGGTTTGAAAATACTTTTCTTCATCGAGACCTTGCATTGACTCTTAAATACTTCTCAACAGCGATGACCAGCTCGGTACTCAAAGATAGATATTTTAATACTTAAAACGTATTAAAATGATCATATTTAACTATTTTTAATTTATTTCTTTATTTTATTTCTTATATATATTCTTTATATATTTATTTCTTATTTTTGTATCTATCATTGTTTATCTTTTAAGTTATCTACACATATTTTTATTTTTTGCCTTCCTTCAAGCTAGGTTTGATAATAATTATGTGTCAAGTAAAATTATTTAAAGTAGAGGCTTTTGAATGCTTTTTAATACAAAACACATTTGTCAGGTCAATTTGATATCAGAATCAGAAAATTCATACAATTTACACATTTGCAGTAAATACAAAGAGTACTTTAAAAATATTAGGCCTCATTTCAAAACGTAGATCTTCCAGAAGGGAATTCCACATCTGGGAGGCATAACAAGAAAAAGAGGCTTCACTGTGTTTGGTTTGACCTTTAGGCACCACCAAGAGCCCAGTCACCACCAAGAGCCCAGTCACCACCAAGAGCCCAGTCACCACCAAGAGCCCAGTCACCACCAAGAGCCCAGTACCAGCTGATGTCAGGGGTCTATCAAACTGATATTATGATACTTGCCATAGCATTACTTAGTATCGGATTGAAACAAAAATCTATATTTCTGTGACATACACAGATTTTTAATTCATGTACATTTTAAAAACACTGACACTGGTTGTTGCTTACTTTGGGAGGTTGATGGTTCATCACACTCTTGTAACGGTACGTACAGAGCGCAGACGCCTAAATGCGCCCGACGCAGAATTTGAGCGCGTGTACATTTAAAAGGTTTACGCACCGGACGCGCGCTCTCGACGCCCTGGCCACTGTACACAGGCGCGCGTGCGGAGCGCTCGAGTTGTCTGCGCACATGTGCAGTAGAGGTGTTGTCGCATGAGCAGTGGAGTTGTTGCCGTGGCCTTTCATTGTGTAAAATGGCGGATATCGAGACGTTTTGGCGTTTTTGGTTTTCAAAACCCTCACACGGTGACGCCAGGCTTATTTCTGTCTCTGTATTCCACCGTGAATACATCGTACAGCTCCTTTCTCCCACAAACAGCCACAATCAATCGTTCGTCTGCCATTGTTGACGAGCAAGGAAAAAGTGGTGCTTCTTGGGGAATTCCACGGGGAATACCGTAAATGCGAGGGGCAATACGTACGTACGTACGTACGTCACTGGAGCGTCAGCTCTGATTGGCTGCTGCGGCGGCTGCTACGCTTCAGCTGCCAGAGACCTGGCTTACGCGTCGCATAAGCCACTTTCGTCGCCTCGGCCGGCTCATGCACGCGCTCAAAGCGTCGAGAGTGTAAAAAAACCCGCAAAAACGAAGAAATCGCGCCGCGGATAACGCACTACGTGCTCGACGCGCGTTTACCATAGACTTTGAATGTAAACTGGACGCTTCGGCCGCGGCGGTGTGGAGGCCCCTTAAGACCTTTGCTCGCATGAGTGGCTGGTGCTTGGTGAAGCGTCACGTACGATCACAAAGGACTTTATCGTGGTGATATAGAGGATTTTCAAACCACACATTCTTACTGTGCGATTGTTCACACAATCAGTCATTTCTATGACCTAAGTTTGTCTGAATGAAAATCAGGCTCCACACTCCGTGTGGTAAAGTCTGCTGATTAGCTGAGACTAGCGCTACATGCTAATGTGTGTGTTTATAAAAGGAAGTGAAATGGACCTGGTCGCTTTTACTTTTACGCTTTTTTGAGGAGCGTGTTTGCTTTCAGATGGTCACTGGTTTGTTTTTGCTATTGGTCACATGTTTATTCCCCGTGGTCACATGTTTGTGTTTACTGTTGGTCACATGTTTGTTTATTGTGGTCACATGTTTGTGTTTACTGTTGGTCACATGTTTATTTCCTGCTGGTCACATGTTTGACAGGGTCTGACCGTAGACGACAGGGCTCTCACCTTTAGTCGTACGTTCTAAAATGAATCTTGGTCTCACTGTGAGACCGACGACTCTTTGGTCACAGATGGCTTAATGGACCAAACAAGGGCACAGCCGATCCTAAGTGTCATGCCACTAAACTGAAATGATTGTTCATGTTACTGAAAAGGACCTGCAACCTTCAGTTAAAAAAATATGTATATACTGCACTTAAAATCAAAGTGTTTACAGCTGTCTTTTGCTCAATAGGAAATCTTTATAATAAAAACACACACTTAATGCAATGCAATTCAAATGTAGTACATAGATGCAAATGGGTTATTCAATTCGTCCTATTTTATCATGAATTTGAAGACCTTGCCTGAGTTAAATTAAACTTTATGCTTGATACAGTTCTAATTCTATATTGGTTATCTCTATAGAAGCCTGGAGGTGTCAGAAAAAGGTTCAAACAGCCGAGAGTTTTGACAGCTGTAGGTTTGTGCTGAGTTAGTGTTTCGTTGCGTTTCACTGGGTCGACCTGCTGTGCACAATTACATCCCAAAGTTTAGAGTGCTAAAGTGCTTAACCTGCAGAAAGAGACAAGACTGCGACTGCAAAATGTATTTTTAATCACAATTTAATGAATGCTTGAAATTGCTTGTATATAACCTACCGTATTTGTGTCATTAGCAGCGTCGCAAACAATCTTGAAGTTCAGATGAAAAAAGCCGCATTAGCATTTTCAAGATTGGAATGTTTTAATTGAATAAGGAAAACTTGCTGGTTGGCACATTCTGTCACAAGGTGTTCTAAAACCTTGCTATTTTGACTTAGCCAGCTTAAGGGTGGAGAGTCGACAGGAAGCGCGGGTGCACAATGACATATCAAAGTTAAGCGAGGACAATAGTGCTTTTCTGCAGATGCACAGTCTTCTGATTAATAATTCATAATAATGTAAGTTCAGATTCTCTCTGCAGTTCTTAGTGGAATAACCCTTGTCAAAGCATCGCCAATTTGCGTGAAATGTTCTCAGTTAAGGGTTTTCGCAAGGGAAACTAACAAACATTCTCTGCGCTTTTAAACGTAGACTTTTCTTGTCTTAAACGTGTGTTGTTTTCACTTTGCACAATGTCACCCCTGAAAAAGAGGTCCTGATCTCAATGGGTTATTGTCTGGTTAAATAAAGGTTTATTTAGCATTTAGACTTTTTGTTTTTCATTGTGAACTAATTGGTTGTACTGTGAACTAGGCAATGACCCATGATCTTACTCTCTCCAATGGATGTTCTTGCCTGTTGTCAATTTGATAAATAGAAAATAGTCCAATTCATTAAATACAGCGAATGTGCTTATTCATCCCATTTTGAGTAAGCTAGTAAAATTTGGAAAAAGGTTTGTTGGACAACAGTATTTTAATCATAGCTAATTTCCTAAAAGCCGAGGCCAGCAGGTGTTTCTGAATAATCAGTGTAATTCCTCATTCGTCCAGCAGTGGTCCGTGGTAGGAAAAGTTTCAAAGGGTGTCATCTGGACAAGAACATCTGGACCAGAACTCATGGAATACTATTCACTACTGTGAGGGTCATTTCAACAAAAGAGTAGCATGAAGGTAACCAGCCAAAGACTACATTTACAATACAGAATTTATAACACCAGAAACTACTGTCGAGGTCTACTTTTACATAGTTTACATAGTTTATTAGTGCAAATAGAGCCAAGTATCCTGCTCTGTCTCAGGACCCACTGCCATCACTAGACTGTTCCATTTACATGCTATTTATTAGCTCTGCGATGAGAGAACACTCACGGCTGCAGCACCAATTATTTTTTCCTGCTGTGGCCCGTGGAAAGAGCGAGGTGATATTTCTGAAGAACCAGGGCCGTAGCCATTAGCGCATTAGCTTGAGGCGCTTCAGGCAGGTTTGGTGAATGTGCTCTGTGCCTGTGGCTGGCCTGAAGGCTTTCCCTACACTCAGGTTTTCAATAAGCACAACTGACAACTGCCCACACGTCACTTTTGTTGCATTTTTATGAGCAGAAGTTGCATCACTGAAGGATTATTTCTGAAGGTAGTTTGGCCTGGAAACAGGGACATTGGAAATGACCTATGCTTTGTCATAGCATATCGACATCACTTATAGCTATCATGTGCCCGTATCATGTGCCCGTATCATGTACCCGTATCATGTGCCCGTATCATGTGCCCGTATCATGTGACCGTATCATGTACCCGTATCATGTGCCCATATCATGTGACCGTATCATGTGCCCGTATCATGTGCCCGTATCATGTGTCCGTATCATGTGACCGTATCATGTACCCGTATCATATGCCCGTATCATGTGACCGTATCATGTGCCCGTATCGTGTGCCCGTATCGTGTGCCCGTATCGTGTGCCCGTATCGTGTGCCCGTATCATGTGCCCGTATCATGTGCCCGTATCATGTGCCCGTATAGTGTCCCCGTATCGTGTGCCCGTATCATGTGCCCGTATCATGTACCCGTATCATGTGCCCATATCATGTGACCGTATCATGTGCCCGTATCATGTGACCGTATCATGTGCCCGTATCATGTGCCCGTATCATGTACCCGTATCATGTGCCCGTATCATGTGACCGTATCATGTGCCCGTATCATGTGCCTGTATCATGTGCCGTATCATGTGCCCGTATCATGTCCCTGTTTCATGTGCCGTATCGTGTGCCCGTATCATGTGCCCGTATATTGTGCCCGTATCATGTGACCGTATCATGTGCCCGTATCATGTGCCCGTATCATGTGACCGTATCATGTGCCCGTATCATGTGCCCGTATCATGTGCCGTATCATGTGCCCGCATCATGTGACCATATCATGTGACCGTATCATGTGCCCGTATCATGTGCCAGTATCATGTGCCCGTATCATGTGCCCGTATCATGTGACCGTATCGTGTGCCCGTATCGTGTGCCCGTATCGTGTGCCCGTATCATGTCCCCGTATCATGTGCCCGTATCATGTGCCGTATCATGTGCCCGTATCATGTGCCCGTATCATGTGCCCGTATCATGTCCCTGTATCATGTGCCCGTATCATGTGCCCGTATCATGTGCCCGTATCATGTGCCGTATCATGTGCCCGTATCATGTGCCCGTATCGTGTGCCCGTATCGTGTGCCCGTATCATGTCCCCGTATCATGTGCCCGTATCATGTCCCCGTATCATGTGCCCGTATCATGTGCTGTATCATGTGCCCGTATCATGTGCCCGTATCATGTGCCCGTATCATGTGCCGTATCATGTGCCCGTATCATGTGCCCGTATCATGTGCCCGTATCGTGTGCCCGTATCGTGTGCCCGTATCATGTCCCCGTATCATGTGCCCGTATCATGTCCCCGTATCATGTGCCCGTATCATGTGCTGTATCATGTGCCCGTATCATGTGCCCGTATCATGTGCCCGTATCATGTCCCCGTATCATGTGCCCGTATCATGTGCCCGTATCATGTGCCCGTATCATGTGCCGTATCATGTGCCCTTATCATGTGCCCGTATCATGTGCCCGTATCGTGTGCCATATCATGTGCCCGTATCATGTGCCCGTATCATGTGCCCGTATCATGTGCCCGTATCATGTGCCCGTATCATGTGCCCGTATCATGTGCCATATCATGTGCCCGTATCATGTGCCCGTATCATGTGCCCGTATCATGTGCCCGTATCATGTGCCCGTATTATGTGACCGTATCATGTGCCCGTATCATGTGCCCGTATCATGTGACCGTATCATGTGCCCGTATCATGTGCCCGTATCATGTGCCGTATCATGTGCCCGTATCATGTGACCGTATCGTGTGCCCGTATAGTGTGCCCGTATCGTGTGCCCGTATCATGTCCCCGTATCATGTGCCCGTATCATGTGCCGTATCATGTGCCCGTATCATGTCCCCGTATCATGTGCCCGTATATTGTGCCCGTATCATGTGCCCGTATCATGTGCCCGTATCATGTGCCCGTATCATGTCCCCGTATCATGTGCCCGTATCATGTGCCCGTATCATGTGCCCGTATCATGTGCCGTATCATGTGCCCGTATCGTGTGCCCGTATCGTGTGCCCGTATCGTGTGCCCGTATTGTGTGCCCGTATCGTGTGCCCGTATCATGTCCCCGTATCATGTGCTGTATCATGTGCCCGTATCATGTGCTGTATCATGTGCCCGTATCATGTGCCCGTATCATGTGCCCGTATCATGTGCCCGTATCATGTCCCCGTATCATGTGCCCGTATCATGTGCCCGTATCATGTGCCCGTATCATGTGCCCGTATCATGTGCCCGTATCATGTGCCCGTATCATGTGCCCGTATCATGTGCCCGTATCATTTGCCCGTATCATGTCCCCGTATCATGTGCCCGTATCATGTGCCCGTATCATGTGCCCGTATCATGTGCCCGTATCATGTGCCCGTATCATGTCCCCGTATCATGTGCCCGTATCATGTGCCCGTATCATGTGCTGTATCATGTGCCTGTATCATGTGCCTGTATCATGTGCCCGTATCATGTGCCCGTATCATGTGTCCGTATCATGTGCCCGTATCATGTGCCCGTATCATGTGCCCGTATCATGTGCCGTATCATGTGCCCGTATCATGTGCCCGTATCATGTGCCCGTATCATGTGCCCGTATCATGTGCCCGTATCATGTGCCCGTATCATGTGCCCGTATCATGTGCCCGTATCATGTGCCCGTATCATGTGCCCGTATCATGTGCCCGTATCATGTGCCCGTATCATGTGCCCGTATCATGTGCCCGTACAGTCTTAGTGCTGCAGTCATTCTGTCAAGATGAGCAGGAAGTATGTTTAGATCATAAAACACAAAGAACAGAGAATGTGGTGGAGGAGGAGGACACGAGCGGCGCGTACACACACTCTGCAGAGACACTTCCGTAACAAATATCACTTTATAGTGCGAATGCCACTTGTAACCACCTGTCGCAAAGCGGCTGGAAATATATTATGATGGAATAGAAATAGAAATATCTTTTTTTGGGACCCTGTCTGACACAATGACTTATCATCAACTTATTATCTTTAGTGAAACCTGATTCTGTGAGTCTTATACCGTGTGGAGGTTCGATGAGGACAAGAAGGCTTTAGTGTCACACAGTGAGTTTTCAGAGGAATATTGATTGTTGGTATTTTGAACAGTTGTAGGGGAAATAATAGACGTTTAGACATTTTAAGAGGTTAATGTAGCTTGACTGCGCTTCTCGATATGCAGCTTTTGGCTTTTTAATGTGTTGTTAAAGTTAGTGATGGGACATATTCAGTGCCACTGCTCCCATTACGCACATAACGCACAGTGTGTAGGGCAAGGCAGTTTGGATTGAATGCTGCATTGTTCCTTTTGCACTTCAACAGGAATCCTACAGTTGGCATACTCTGTCTTTAGTTCTTTAAATCCAACCTGTCCTCGAGTGTCTCTCCATATGAAGTTTAAGATGTGCACGAGCAGCTCCGCCAGTTCAAACAGATGCAGACAGACCCGGGGCACAGCTGGGAACCGTTTGATCAGCATACATCTTTGGATAATGGAATTGGCCTCAGATGCAATTAGAGGTCGTGAAATAGCGAGAGTGAAACGAGATGTGCGACGCGTCCAGCTGGCGCGGGCCCCGTGGAGCCGTCGCCGTGCGTAAAGCCAAAGTGGCTCACCTTCTTACAAATGTCTATCATGTTTATGTAAATGCTACAGGAAGTGTCAATAGTTTGCAGCCTGTAGTGTTTATAGAGCCTCAATCTGATCCGCAGAGGGGCATTAAGCTACGTACACACCGCGGTGGCCAAATCACGCCCGACGCAGAATTTGAGCGCTTGTACATTTGAAAGACAAACGCCCCGGACGCGCCTTCTCGACGCCCCGGACTCATGTCCGCAAAATACACTCAGCAGCAGACGTGCGTCCGAGTCGTCCTGCACATGCTCAGTGGAGGAGTTGTGCTGTGTTGCTTTTCTCGTGGTGTAAATAGAGTTTAATGTTGGACCATGGCTTTGGTTTATTAACTTTACACAGTCCAAAAGCGGAGGTGATGGGCTCCGGGGCCCGTCTGGGACCCACATATACTTCAGATGTGTCATTATTTGCTCCAAGAGCTGCGTTTTAAGGATTCTTTTTTATCTTGCAGGGTTTGTTTGGGTCTTTTTCCGGGTCGTGCGTAGCATGTCATCTCTGATTGGCTGCTGCGGCGCATCTGTCGCAGAAAGCTGAACAAAGCTGAACATGTTGCGCCAGCCGCTTTGGGCGCCTCGGGCGCCTCATACGCACGCTCAAAGCGCCGAGAGCGTACGAAAACGCCGCAAAAACAAAGAAATCGTGCTGCGGGAAACGCAGTTTACATACAGACTTTGAATGTAAACTGGACGCTTCGGCCGCCGCGGTCTGTACGGGCCTTTAGAGGGGCATTAGAGGGGCTTCAGGTGACGCTGGAGCAGGGGCGGAGCAGGGGCGGAGCAGGGGCATTTAGGGACTGTAGGGGGCCCTCATGATAAATGTAATGATTCTGCGTAATGAGTTTATAATAATATTACACCTAAAATTCACGAGATTAAGAAAATTATGTGATTTGTTTTTAACATCTTGGATGAGGGTCCCAAGACTCCACTTATAGAATGTAATTCATATATTAAAAAATACCCTCAGAAATAGTCACTTTAAGGTTGTATTGCAGACATCAAACCCCTACATATTATTTACACAAAGTGGGTTGGGGGCATTTGGGGGCATCACTGATATATACATAAAGGTGATGGAATCGTGGTTGTTGATTTAGGCAAATTCAAACTTTGCATGATTTCATTGTCATTAAAATGAATAGAAAACAAAATCAACAAAAAACAATATCACCACCTCCATCTGCTGTGATCGATTAAATCCTCCTGCTCAATTCCAACTAATCAGGGCCCAGTTTATAGCACTGCAGCATAATGTTCTTAGCTATATTATCTCAGCTTTTCTGCGTTGTTTTGTCGTTTTAGTTTTTTTTTTTAAACCTTGCAGTGTACAGCCTGAAATTGTAATGATTTCCCAACGTTCGGAGATAGTCTCTAGTGTCAAGTCCCTTTTATCCAGCAGCACACAGGGAGCCCGTCGACAGCGCTGACCCACTTCAGACTCTGCCCCTGGGGAAGAGCTGGCGCAGTGGTCCCTCTCCAGGCAGTTCGGCCCCGTGGAGCCTCCCAGAACTCCCTGGCTTTGCACTCATGTTTGGAGAAGGCTTTGAGGTTAACTTACTCTCAGCGTCACCTGCCAGTCCTGGTCAATTCACAACCACAGGAGGGTGCATGCAGTGGACTGTTACAGAGAGCACTTTGCTGTCTAGAAAGTGTTGAATATTTGTGTTTTCTCTGACACGATTTTACTCTAAGCGTGCACCATGTAACTTTTTCTGGAGATGTTATTGCTTTAGCTAAAATGTTCCATAGTGCAGCGTTAAACGTATCTATTTTGAAGGTTTAATGCCACGGAGACAAGCAAGGTCTAGTTACAGGTCAGATCTGTGGACATCTGTAAGAAGATGGCAGGTTTTTCAAGGTGTTTTTGAGCTTTGAGTAAAAACACCTGCTGTTGAATAAATGCCAGATTGCCATAAAGCCATACTGTGGAACATTCTAGGCAAAGCAACAAGAAAGTAGGTGAAAAGTAAAGTTACGTAGTATACCTTTAACATGGATATACTCTGCATTTTTGTGGCTTTGAACGGCTTTTGAATCATGTCATTTGGGATTAGTATTTCACATTTTCTAACGTGTAATAATGATTATATTAGAAATTATATTAAATTACATATTTGAAAATGCTGCTTCACAAACTCTACCCACTATTAGAAGTAATACAATTAATCCCTGAGGCAACGTGACTCCAATGCTAAAAGGGCCATTGGCGGTTTCAGTCATTATTAACATAATGTTTAATAGTTACATAAGTCAGTACACACAAGGAGCACAGCAGCTTTAAAAACATGTAAGTTACGAGAAGCCAAATTTGGGTCACGCAGGAGGCGTTTGTAACAGGCTTTAATTACTAAATATTGGAACATCAGCTTTCGAGTTCAGTTATTGTACCCAGCGGGCTCTCATGGTTTTCCTCTGGCAGGACGTCTAAATCACTAAACCAAATGAACTTACCTGACACGTAGAGTTAAGGTTTTCGGCTTGTGACTCGCGTCTCGTCTTTGCTTTTCAAGATCCTGTGCCTGCAACATTAAGCTATTATAACTCTTCAGGGTTTATGGCAACATATTTGCTTCGCCCTGAAACTTACTAGGCTTTTGGCGAAATGAAATCGGCCCTTATATCCGATATTACTGTAATCACGGATACACTTTATGAGTAATGGACAAGTGTATGAGTCAAACTGAAGTCCTGACTGATACTTATGAGTAGCTTGGCTGTAGTGGGCTTAGTTAATGCCGGTTCAAGGGAAACATTTTCTCACAAATGTTCTGCCTTGGCGCCAAACAATTTCAGGCTCTATGAAACAAGCGTCAATGAAGCAAAACACAACTTCGGGCACGTTTTTGATAAGATAACAATGTTGAGGAGCTCAAAAAGTAAAATGTGCGTAATATGCGTCTTTTTAAATCTGTAGACTTGGGGAAACAGAACACCTAAACCTCTACGGAGCCAAAGCAAAGCAGGAACTAACCACTTTACCCAAAACAACCCTCGTATTGATGAAACCATTATGTTGTAGCCGCAAGCCGGTTTAATTTACGTTCAATATACCATAATAAAAGGCATTTGTTATTGCTTTTAACAATCTCCTGGAGTGGTTGGATGGGCACGGTTTCTTTATCTTTGTCACCGGAGCCTTGATATTCCGGCCGACTGCAGTCACTTACCCTTTAAACCCATTTTACCAGGGGGTCAGGAGCATGTGGGTCACTAAAGGTCGTCCTCCACACTATATTGTCATATTCATTTATGTGCCTTTGTGTAAGAGGCGACCGCTGTTGTTGCAAACGGCGTCGGAGTGTTTGAAACTAACGATGGGAGGAGCCAGTGTGTATGAACATAGAGGTAGTAAAAATAAGAAATTAATTAAAACTCTCTATATCTATAAAGTTATAATATGTGAAAGAAAATCCCTAATTGCTGGACTATTTCTTATTATTTATTCATTCATTCATGTATTTATTTATGTATGTATTTATTTATTTATTTATTTCAATCCACTTAATTTCCATTCCATTTCCAATTTCATTTCGTTCTGAGACTTGTATTTGCCTTTGTTGTATTACGCCTCACCACAAGAAGGTACCGAGTTCGACTCCCGGGCCTTTCTGCATGTTCTCCCCGTGCCTGTTCCGCGAGTTTCCAAACGTCAGTGAGGCTTTCCTGGTCAAATGAATGTCAAAACATGAAATATCTATAGATATATATATATATCTATATATAATAGAATATATATACATGTCTGTTATTTTAAGGTGTATGATCAAATGACAAAACAGAAAAAGTGAAAAACAAAAACACTCACTTCACAGAAACGTTCATGTCACAAATGTCTGAGTGTTTCAAGCTTTTCAATTAGAGAAAAACATGCTTTTATTATGGTGACGTTCTGTTACGCTGGGATTGGCCATTTGTGCTCACATTCAAGAACAAGCTCAGGATTATTTATTTGTCCCGGAGGAAATTAGTCTTGGACACACAGAGAAAATACACATGAAACGGACAGAAAACACGACACGGACATCAGAATAACACATAAAACAATGGACTAGATTGAAAATGTTCTGCTCTCTGGAACGTGCTAAATCCGAGCCGTCCACGGAAGGGATTTTACATCAGCAATGTACGAGTCTTTAACACGTGTGTCGGAAGCAGCAGCAGTCAGACATCCATCCATCCATCCATCTTCTGCCACTTTATCCGGGGCCGGGTCGCAGGGGCAGCAGTCTGAACAGGGACTCCCAGACTTCCTCTCCCCAGACACTTCCTCTAACTCCTCCGGGGGGATCCCGAGGCGTTCCCAGGCCAGTCGAGAGACATAGTCTCTCCAGCGTGTCCTGGGTCTTCCCCGGGGCCTCTTCCCAGTGGGACATGCCTGAAACACCTCTCGAGGGAGGCGCCCAGGAGGCATCCGGAACAGATG
The DNA here is from genome assembly GCF_026437365.1 of Eucyclogobius newberryi. Taxonomy (NCBI): domain Eukaryota; kingdom Metazoa; phylum Chordata; class Actinopteri; order Gobiiformes; family Gobiidae; genus Eucyclogobius; species Eucyclogobius newberryi. The sequence goes on along the minus strand of NW_027316278.1, from coordinate 33,924,533 downwards.
CCCGAGCCACCTCAGCTGGCTCCTCTCGACGTGGAGGAGCAGCGGCTCTACTCCGAGCTCCCCCCGTTTCCACGGCGGAGGAAACTCATTTTGACCTCTTGTATCCGCGATCTTGTTCTTTCGGTCACTACCCAAAGCTCATGACCATAGGTGAGGGTAGGAACGTAGACCGACCGAGCTTTGCCTTTCGGCTCAGCTCCCTCTTTACCACAACGGTCCGATGCAGCGACTGCATCACTGCAGCCGCTGCACCGATCCGCCTGTCGATCTCACGCTCCATCCTTCCCTCACCCGTGAACAAGACCCCGAGATACTTGAACTCCTCCACTTGGGGCAAGGACACCCCACCCACCTGGAGAGGGCAAGCCACCTTTTTCCGGTCGAGAACCATGGCCTCGGATTTGGAGGTGCTGATTCTCATCCCAGCCGCTTCACACTCGGCTGCAAACCGTCCCAGTGCATGTTGCCCGGGTTTGATGGAGCCATCAGGACAACATCGTCTGCAAACAGCAGAGATGAGATCCTGTGGTCCCCAAACCGGACACCCTCCGACCCCTGACTACGCCTAGAAATTCTGTCCATAAAAATTATGAACAGAACCGGTGACAAAGGGCAGCCCTGGCAGAGTCCAACATGCACTGGGAACAGGTCTGACTTACTGCCGGCAATGCGAACACAGCTCCTGCTCCGGTCATACAGGGACCGGACAGCCCTGAGCACAGGGCCCCGGACCCCGTACTCCCGGAGCACCCCCCAAAGGACACCCCGAGGGACACGGTCGAAAGCCTTCTCCAGATCCACAAAGCACATGTGGACTGGTTGGGCAAACTCCCATGAGCCCTCGAGCACCCGATGGAGGGTATAGAGCTGGTCCAGTGTTCCACAACCGGGACGAAAACCACTCCTCCTGAATCCGAGGTTCGACTATCGGTCGGATTCTCCTCTCCAGTACCTTGGAATAGACCTTACCCGGGAGGCTGAGGAGTGTGATCCCTCTGTAGTTGGAACACACCCTCCGGTCCCCCTTCTTGAACAGAGGGACCACCACCCCGGTCTGCCAGTCCAGAGGCACGGTCCCCGAACGCCACGCAATGTTGAGACGTGTCAACCAAGACAGTCCTACAACATCCAGATACTTTAGGTACTCAGGGCGGATCTCATCCACCCCCGGAGCCCTGCCACCGAGGAGTTTGCGAACAACCTCAGTGACTTCAGCTTGGGTGATGGATGAGCCAGCCTCCGAGTCCCCGGTCTCTACTTCCTCTTCGGAAGACGTGACTGAGGGATTAAGGAGATCCTCAAAGTATTCCTTCCACCGTTCGACGACATCCCCAGTCGAGGTCAGCAGGCCTCCACCCGCACCGTAAACGGTGTTGGTGAGACACTGCTTCCCCCTCTTGAGGCGCCGGACGGTTTGCCAGAATTTCTTTGGTGCCGACCGATAGTCCTCCTCCATGGCTTCCCCAAACTCCTCCCAGGCCCGGGTTTTTGCCTCTGCGACAGCACGAGCCGCGGCTCGCTTGGCCTGCCGATACCCATCGATGCCGCCACGACAGGCACCGGAGATCTTGCGACCACAACTCCGAGCAGCCGCATCAACAATGGAGGCGGAGAACATGGTCCGCTCGGACTCAATGTCCCCAACCTCCCCCGGGACATGGGAAAAGCTCTCCCGGAGGTGCGAGTTGAATACCCTACTGACAGAGGGCTCCACTAGACGTTCCCAACAGACCCTCACAATGCGCTTGGGTCTGCCAAGTCTGTCCGGCTTCCTCCTCCGCCAGCGGATCCAACTCACCACCAGGTGGTGATCGCTTGACAACTCTGCCCCTCTCTTCACCCGAGTGTCCAAGACACGCGACCGGAGGTCAGATGACACGACAACAAAGTCGATCATTGACCTCCGGCCTAGGGTGTCCTGGTGCCATGTGCACTGATGGACACCCTTGTGCTTGAACATGGTGTTCGTTATGGACAATCCGTGGCTAGCACAGAAGTCCAATAACTGAACACCGCTCGGGTTCAGATCGGGGAAGCCGTTCTTCCCGATCACCCCTCTCCAGGTGTCACTGTCATTGCCCACGTGGGCGTTGAAGTCCCCCAGTAGAACAACGGAGTCCCCGGTCGGTGCACTGTCCAGTACCCCTCCCAAGGACTCCAAGAAGGCCGGGTACTCTGCACTGCTGTTCGGCCCGTAGGCCGCCACAACAGTGAGAGACCTGTCCCCCACCCGAAGGCGGAGAGACGCGACCCTCTCATTCACTGGGGTAAACTCCAACACGTGGCGGCTGAGCTGAGGGGCAATAAGCAAGCCCACACCAGCCCGCCGCCTCTCCCCGCGGGCAACACCAGAGAAGTGGAGCGTCCAGCCCCTCTCGAGGAGATGGGTTCCAGAGCCCAAACTGTGCGTGGAGGTGAGGCCGACTATATCTAGTCGGTATCGCTCAACCTCCCGCACAAGCTCAGGCTCTTTCCCCCCCAGCGAGGTGACATTCCATGTCCCCAGAGTTAGTCTCTGTGTCTGGAGATCTGGTCGCCGAGGCCCCTGCCGTCGACTGCCGCCCAGATCTCTCTGCACCGGCCCCTTATGGATCCTCCTGCGGGTGGTGGGCCCACGGGAGGGCGGCCCCACGTCGCTCTTTCGGGCTGTGCCCGGTCGGGCCACGTGGGGTAAGACCCGGCCACCAGGCGCTCGCCATGGAGCACCCATCCCAGGCCTGGCTCCAGGATGGGGCCCAGGTGACGCCGATCCGGGCGACGTAAACGGCCTTGTTCTTGTAGTCATCATAAGAGGCTTCTGAACCGATCTTTGTCTGACCCGTCACCTAGGACCTGTTTGCCTTGGGAGACCCTACCAGGGGCTTGAAACCCCCGACAACATAGCTCCCGGGATCATTCGGGCACTCAAACCCCTCCACCAGGTTAAGGTGTCGGTTCAAGGAGAGGGCAGTCAGACATGTTCTTATCCAATTTGGCAGCCACAAAGTATAATCTGAGTGCTTTAAATGTCCAGCCACTAAGTTATTTTAATAAGCCGCTCATCATGAAATAAAATATTTAATCTAAAGTGACAGGTTTTTACAATGTTCTAATTTTGACTTTATTTGGTGTATTTGTACCTGTTGTACATATAAATTATAGTTTTACACCAATCGAGTAGATATTTGAGGAGAAAATGATGAAAAATCTGTAGAAAATGACAGGAAGTGACATCACACTAGGGATATTCATTCCAGTCAAATTGTAAGCAGAATTGACACAACCTTTTCGACTCTAAACACAATTTCAACAAAATAAAGTCACTCTCATATACTTTTATTTGCCAAATAAAAAAACTGTGACTAGATTAGTTTTTGCCCAGTGTTTGCAATTTCCTAGTGTGATGTCATCAATTACAAATAGAAAGTGAAATTATAAACCTAAAACATGTCCTATTCTGTGATCTGCTGTGATCAGCTGTGATTTAGCAAAATTCTAAATATATTCATCTTAAGTGCCTTTTAGTTCAATGAGTCGTCCGACCTGTAGGGGGCACTTTAACCTTTGGCTTACGGTGCGATAAATTTCAATCAAACAAGAGAAATGTTAATGTAAAGTAAAACAATAAAATAATGGCAGCTCATACATTTTTTGCTAGTATGCTACTGCACAAGTGCCGTTGTTATTTCCCCCACAGACAGTGCAGCCCCCAACTGTATTCAGAATGAATAGGTTTTTTCAGCTTATTTAAATTATTAGCGTAATAATAAGTAGCTACAAAACCTTGTATTTTACCTTTATAGAACAAACAAAAATATATAAAAATATATTTTGAAAAATGATGCAATGAATTACATCAATGGCTGAATCATTCTTTTTTAATTCATCTTATTTGTTCACTATGAATTAAGTCTTTGTTTGTGCTTTATTTAGGCTAATTAAGGTCTTGTTATTAAGACGTGCAACACATATTTTTCCAGATGCAACTCAAATTAACTATTGATGAAAAATTTAACTGATTTGGGGTTTACTGACATACACAGCTCTTCTGCTGAATGATTATAAGTCTGGCAGACATTAAAGCCTCATTAATTCCACTTCCCTTTAATTATATGTCTGTGACGCCTTTAAATGAGGCGTGAAAATGACGGATCCACTTTGGCACTCACTCCCACTTTATTTAACATACATTTTCTCATTAAAGTTACAATTTGGGATAATTCCAGCTTTGGCGTGATTTCTTGTTGAACGTGAATGAATAACAACATGTTGTTTTACTGATGTGCATTATTTTAGAGAAATATATCGACTTAATTTCATTACTTTGGACAAGTATAACATCTGTTCAATTCATGGTGGAGAGGAAACTCTGCCAGATGGTGGATTTGTCTCTCACACAGTCGAGTGTCTGTTGCTGTTAGAGGAAAGTTGGAAAAGAGGTTTTAGATAAAGGTGCTCGCTCTCGCCTCACAGCAAGAAGGTCCTGGGCTCCATTTCCGGGTGGAGTTGGGCCGTTCTCTGTGGAGTTTGCATGTTCTCTCCGTGTCTGCGAAGGTTTTTTTTCAGTGCGACTTTCCTGGTTCAATACAAGTCAATTAAAAAAATAAACTAAAAATGCAAAAAACAAAATGCATCTGCGTGTTTCCATATACATCAGTTTAATGCCATAACGTGGGATGTTCCAGGTCTCCATGGAGACTACAGTGAACATGTTACTATGCGTTAATCACGTACACAACTCTAACTATACAAAACTCAAAACATTAGAGCTGGATGAGATTGACAAATGAATATCTATATATTTTTGGAGCATCTCGTTAAAACTCTATTATATCTTGTTGGAAAGTTTACAACATAACTTAAAAGAATATATTAAATCAGTTCTGTTTGCAGTTTTCTTCTTCTTTTTTTTTTTTTTTACTTTAAATGGTTTACTCTATTTTTCCATCTAAATTTTGATATATTTCCCATCCCTGCTTCACTCACACTTTTCTAGTATAATTTTCAGCTTGAGTCGGCTCATTGCAGGAACCTTTCCTTACTCTGACATGTCAATCATCCCTGGTGCAATATTTTCTGTCCTGACATAAATCATTGTGTATTTTTCCATTTCCATTATTTTTATTTTTAAGAATGTTTTTGTTATTCCACTTCTGTCTCTAATCTATTTCTCTGTGTTGCAACACTGGAATTTCCACAATGTGACAAATACATCTTATCTTATCATAATTCTTCATATGGATCAATATTATACATTATATTTTATTATTTTTAAGTGTTTTGGGTCGGACACTCCTTTACCACAGGAAATCCATCACAAATGTGCTTAATACTGGACCGTAAAGTTAGCCACACAAGTTCACAAATATCACTTTTATTTATCCTCGTTTGAAAGATTACACAGCACGTTTAGTTTATTTTTAACCTTTTCTTTTTTCTGTTCTTTGGAATCCATTTAGATTTTAGATTCAATCATTTAGTTTCTCATCTCGTGCTCCTCGTTTGCTGACACAGTGAGCCTATAACCGCCTATGCACGTGTGTGTATGTGTGTATGTGTGTGTGTGTGTGTGTGTGTATGTGTGTGAGGAGGGGGAGGGGCTTATGTGAAGGTCCCGTGCATGACTCAGAGACATCAGCAGTTCTCTGTGTGTGTGTGTGTGTGTGTGTGCGTGCGTGCGTGCGTGTGTGTTTTCCCCGTTCTGCTCCGGAGCACAGAACACATGTAGCAGTTATCTTCATCGCTGCATTGTGTCAAAGAGAGAGCGATCGAGAGAGAGAAAGGAAGGAAGGAAGGAAGGAAGGAAGGGAGTGATGGAGGGGGCAGAGAGAGAGAGCGAAGGGCTGGAGACAGAGGGGGAAGAGAAAGAAAGAGTAAACTTAAAAAAACAGAAGAGATAGAAAGGAAGGGAGGGACGGAGTGTGGCAGAAAGAGAGAAAAAGAGAGGCGGTGGGGGAGAAAGAAAAGAGAGTAAAGGAGGGAGAGAGGTTGTGGAAGAGAAAGAAAAAAGGGAGAGTAAAGGTGAGAGAGAAAGGAAGGAAGGAAGGAAGGAAGAGAGTGATGGAGGGGGCAGAGAGAGAGAGAGGGAAGAGACAGAGGGGGAAGAGAAAGAAAGAGTAAACTTAAGAAACCAGAAGAGAGAGAAAGGGAGGGAGGGAAGTAGTGTGGCAGAGAGAGAGAGAGAGAAAGAAAGAGACTGTAACGATGAAGAGAAAGGGAGCAAAAGAGTAAGGGCAGAGACAGAAAGAGAGTAATCTAAATAAAGGCGGAAGAGAGAGAAAAAGGAGGAGAGACAGCGAGGGGAGAAAGAAAAGAGAGTGAAGGAGGGAGAGAGATTGTGGAAGAGAAAGTATAAAGGGAGAGTAAAGGTGAGAGAGAAAGGGAACGAGAATGAGAGGGAGAAAGAGGAGAGGGAAGAGATGAGAAAGACAAGAAAAAAGAGAGAGGATAAAGGAGAGAGATAAAGTAAAGAGGAGTAAAAGAGAGAGGAGGACAGAGAGAAAGAAAAGAGTAAAGGAGAGGGAGAGAGAAGACAGAAGGTGGCGGAAAAAAGAAAGGGATGGAGTAAAGAAGAGAAAAAGAGGGAGAGATGGGGCAGAGAGAGGACAAGAAGAGAAGTAAGTGAGAGGGTGAGAAAGATTTTTTAAAAAGGAAGAGGGAGCGAGGCCGTAGAAGGAGAACAAAACAAAGAAAGGGGTCGAGAGAATTTGAAAAAAAGAGGGAAAACAAGAAGTTGGAGGGCAGAGGCAGAAAGAGAGAGAGAAAGAGAGAGAGACAGAGAGAGAAAGAGAGATAAGGAAGACACCTCCCCCAATATCACACTGTCTTGTGTTTTGATTTGAGAGGAAGGAGGGAGATTCCGAGGGAGACGGCTGGCCTAGTTATGCAAAGATGTGTTTATCTGAAAGTGATGATTCAAGGGGTGAGGAAGACACGGGTGAGGAAGACACGGGTGAGGTAGACACGGGTGAGGTAGACACGGGTGAGGAAGACACGGGTGAGGAAGACACGGGTGAGGAAGACACGGGTGAGGAAGACACGGGTGAGGTAGACACGGGTGAGTAAGACACGGGTGAGTAAGACACGGGTGAGGAAGACACGGGTGAGGAAGACACGGGTGAGTAAGACACGGGTGAGGTAGACACGGGTGAGGTAGACACGGGTGAGGAAGACACGGGTGAGTAAGACACGGGTGAGGTAGACACGGGTGAGGTAGACACGGGTGAGGTAGACACGGGTGAGGAAGACACGGGTGAGTAAGACACGGGTGAGGTAGACACGGGTGAGTAAGGCACGGGTGAGGAAGACACGGGTGAGGAAGACACGGGTGAGTAAGACACGGGTGAGGTAGACACGGGTGAGGTAGACACGGGTGAGGTAGACACGGGTGAGTAAGACACGGGTGAGGAAGACACGGGTGAGTAAGACACGGGTGAGGTAGACACGGGTGAGTAAGACACGGGTGAGGTAGACACGGGTGAGTAAGACACGGGTGAGGAAGACACGGGTGAGGAAGACACGGGTGAGTAAGACACGGGTGAGTAAGACACGGGTGAGTAAGACACGGGTGAGGTAGACACGGGTGAGGTAGACACGGGTGAGTAAGACACGGGTGAGGAAGACACGGGTGAATAAGACACGGGTGAGGTAGACACGGGTGAGGTAGACACGGGTGAGGTAGACACGGGTGAGGAAGACACGGGTGAGTAAGACACGGGTGAGGAAGACACGGGTGAGTAAGACACGGGTGAGGTAGACACGGGTGAGGTAGACACGGGTGAGGAAGACACGGGTGAGGAAGGCACGGGTGAGGAAGACACGGGTGAGGTAGACACGGGTGAGGAAGACACGGGTGAGGTAGACACGGGTGAGGTAGACACGGGTGAGGTAGACACGGGTGAGGAAGACACGGGTGAGTAAGACACGGGTGAGGAAGACACGGGTGAGTAAGACACGGGTGAGGAAGACACGGGTGAGGAAGACACGGGTGAGTAAGACACGGGTGAGGAAGACACGGGTGAGTAAGACACGGGTGAGGTAGACACGGGTGAGGAAGACACGGGTGAGGAAGGCACGGGTGAGGAAGACACGGGTGAGGTAGACACGGGTGAGGAAGGCACGGGTGAGGAAGACACGGGTGAGGAAGACACGGGTGAGGAAGACACGGGTGAGTAAGACACGGGTGAGGTAGACACGGGTGAGTAAGACACGGGTGAGTAAGACACGGGTGAGGTAGACACGGGTGAGTAAGACACGGGTGAGTAAGACACGGGTGAGTAAGACACGGGTGAGGTAGACACGGGTGAGGTAGACACGGGTGAGGAAGACACGGGTGAGTAAGACACGGGTGAGGTAGACACGGGTGAGGTAGACACGGGTGAGGAAGACACGGGTGAGTAAGACACGGGTGAGTAAGACACGGGTGAGGTAGACACGGGTGAGTAAGACACGGGTGAGGTAGACACGGGTGAGTAAGACACGGGTGAGGAAGACACGGGTGAGGAAGACACGGGTGAGTAAGACACGGGTGAGGTAGACACGGGTGAGGTAGACACGGGTGAGTAAGACACGGGTGAGTAAGACACGGGTGAGGTAGACACGGGTGAGGTAGACACGGGTGAGGTAGACACGGGTGAGTAAGACACGGGTGAGGAAGACACGGGTGAGGTAGACACGGGTGAGGTAGACACGGGTGAGTAAGACACGGGTGAGTAAGACACGGGTGAGTAAGACATGCACACGCCCCTAACAAAGGGAGGTGTGTTTAGAAATCACGCACAGCTGAGTAAATAAGTGGAATAAAAGGCCTGTGTGAAAGGATCGCTTAGGGACTTCTAGAAGCTTTAATTACTGGTTAATCGGTCAGTCGCAAACACCTCGAGTATTGAGTGTTGAGACTTTTCTTTGGTTCAGAGTTGGACATTTTAGTCTGTGCCCACCGCCACCCAAACACGTAACCACGCCAACGCAACAACGTGCAAACTGTCCGGCGTTTCCAAGTTTCGCCCTTTGGTTTCCACCCATCGATCCAAAACACCGAAGGTACCCTCCTGACCAAGCTGAGCTCACGATCTGTGGCTGGGTTCCAGGTTACAGCAGCGTTGAAGGATGGGTCAAATGCAGAGGACAAATCTCCCTACGGGGACAATAAAGTGTACCGTAACCTGAACAGGGATGGACAAAATATTGGTGCGAACATCGGCGACATCAGGGATTTATTGTACATTTTCAGTCATTCATTTTATTCTGCTAGTTCCTTTTTGGGAATTTTCTTTTTATTATTTGTATTATTATCAGTATTATTCTTATAATTATTACTATTATTATTTAAACCAACAAAAACACCAGAAAGAAGACCAAAAAAATTGCAGATATTTAAATAGATTTTTTAAGAGGTGGTTGAATGTTTACATAATCATCTTAAAAACAGATCAAATTACATCCCAGGAAAATACAATATTAATTAACGTTAATTCTCTATCGCTTTAATATCTTTAATACATTACGTCACTGGCCCATATCAGATCATGAAAACGGCTGAAAATATAAACGTCGGACCATTCTTAATTGCTTCTACACTGATGTCTGTGTAATGTTTATCTAATTACTTTTACCCTCGTGCCTTTTCCAACCAGATAAGCGACCAATAAATGACTCTCAAATTAAATGCAGAAGTAATTAGCTGCTAGCATTGGAAATCCTCCCTCACAAGTAAATCACTGAAGCCATTGCCAGTTTTTATATTCCGCGGTGATAATGATGTGGTCTAATTGTTGTGGCGTATTTGAATTGATTCTACGATGTTTTCTAAGTCGAACACGCAGTATTTGCACAGGCACTGGATGTGTCCTGCTCCTTAATTGAAAGTGATGGACTTTGGCACACGGTAGTTGAGCTACTGTGTTAGCGATGGCAGATGCTAGCCTTTGTTAGCACGTGGAGAGGAAGAGCTAATCAGTAGGTTTGTTTTCTGTTAAAGTGAATTTGTCCACGTCTGACTGCAGTGAGGGGGAAGATTGTGCATTCTGCTCAAGTCTGCCGTAGTTATCCGTTTTAAAATAAACTCCTGCATGACATTTTTTACCCCTGAAAATTAACTTTTTGTCATTATTCAAATGTGTCCTGGGTTACCATAACAGAGGACATCTTTTTCATACAGAAAACCTGGACAATGGACAATGTTTGTATTTTGTAACCAGGAAACTGCTGCAGCTGATTGGATTGAGAGTGTGTGGCAAGGACACAAAAAACACTTTTTGGTACATGGTCTAATTCTGACCATGTACCTCTGTGGTGGTCCCCCGGTCCTTCTCCTGCTCAGGGTGCCCTGCTGCCCAACTTAAGATCTTTAAAGGGCCCATATGATGTAAAATCGACTTTCCAGAGCGTTTAACCTTTTTACAGTGCTTTTGGTACTTCATATATATTTGCCAAAAGTGTTTTTTTGATTAATTCCTACAGTCTTTAGCTAGAGAACAGTCTCTATCCTTCCCCTCGGATGAGCGGATGAACAGAGCCTACTCTCCAGGATGAGTCAGCCTGGTGAGTGCCTCCAGGAAGCACTCTGTACTTGTAACCTCTTATATATCTTACCTGTAAATTGGCTTAGGAACAAACAATTGCTTGTCCCCCTGGAGATAGATAAGTTAAAGCTCCACCACTTTTAGCCAAATGAAAAAAAAAACATGCTTGATTTGTTTTTTCTTTTTAGATGTTTTTCTTGCACTGAAATGAGAAAACACGCGTCCTGACTCTGAGCGGGCTTGCATCTTCACAAACCTGACTCATACCTGCAGCAGAACCTCCTCCTGCTTGTTTCAATGTAAAAAATGAAAACCACACATTACCTTCATTCAGGCATTCCCTCATCATAGTTGGTGTTAGCGGGTCATCTACTGGCAGCAGAGGGAATTATCATGGGAAAATAAACAAAAAGCTAGCTTTACCCTGACATGCTAATGTGAGCACACCGCTATAATCTATAATGTACGAGATTTATCTACGGAAATGTAAGTCTGGCAATGATTTATGGACTTAAAAACAACACAGAAGATCTCGGATAGATCTCCATAGAAACAAGCAAGTGGTAGACTCTCCACCAGAAAAGCTATAGTCTCACCGTAAAGGAAATATCCGTATACGTTTTGTGGTTTGAAAAATACAGCCCCACATGATTTGGCTGTGGGAAACAGATTTGGTTATCTGCAGAGCCATTGAAATGCTGGATGTCCTGTCTCGCCCTCGCACCTCAGAGGAGCTCTCTGTCTCCCCGCCCGGGCCCGCCTTGCCTGGCCCTATATTTAAATGTAATGAGATTTCGGCGCTCGGAACAGATGGAGCCAGTCTACCATTCTTTACTGTGGCCTCTGCGTCACCCTTTAGCACACACTCCAGCGCATTCACCACTTTAACCCCACCGGCGCAGTCCAGAGGTGGAAGTCACTCATGTGTTCGGTCTCCAGCTGCTTTCCCTCTGTCCTGGCGTTAACTGCGGTTTGGTGGCACGATACGAAGCGCCATATCTGCACTTCGATTCCAAGTTAATTTGGCAGGAGTTTTTGTTTTTGAATCCAGCTTGCATGGAGTGGTGTAAAATAAGGTTCACAGAAATGTCCTTGGTTTAGTCATGATTTTGGGTTAAGTCATGGTTTGGATCTGGTTCAGTCATGGTTAGGATCTGGTTTAGTCATGGTTTGGATCTGGTTTAGTCATGGTTTGGATCTGGTTTAGTCTGTGTTTGGATCTGGTTCAGTCATGGTTTGGATCTGGTTTAGTCATGGTTTGGATCTGGTTTAGTCATGGTTTGGATCTGGTTTAGTCATGGTTTGGATCTGGTTTAGTCATGTTTGGATCTGGTTTAGTCATGGTTTGGATCTGGTTTAGTCATGGTTTGGATCTGGTTTAGTCATGTTTGGATCTGGTTTAGTCATGGTTAGGATCTGGTTTAGTCATGGTTTGGATTTGTTTTAGTCATGGTTGATTTAGCTCTGGTTTAGTCATGGTTTGGATCTGGTTTAGTCATGTTTGGATCTGGTTTAGTCATGGTTAGGATCTGGTTTAGTCATGGTTTGGATTTGGTTTAGTCATGGTTGATTTAGCTCTGGTTTAGTCATGGTTTGGATCTGGTTTAGTCATGTTTGGATCTGGTTTAGTCATGGTTAGGATCTGGTTTAGTCATGGTTTAGATCTGGTTTAGTCGTGGTTTAGATCTGGTTTAGTCATGTTTGAATCTTGTTTGGTCTGTGTTTGGATCTGGTTTAGTCATGGTTTGGATCTGGTTTAGTCTGGTTTTGGATCTGGATCTCTCCAGGACCCATGAGACGTTCAGACTTGGTATTAAAATACATATATTTTATTGTGTTCCAGTTCACAATATCATGGACACAACCACAGGGAACTACATTGACCATGATCCTTTGCAATGTTTTTGTGCAGCCAAAACTGTGAATACTGTTATTTATTTCTATTTATTTTCAAGGTTTTGGTTCTGCAGATTTTTTGTGATTAGCATTTTATTTTTTTCCTTCAATGACAAAAAAGCCATACAAAGACAAACATACAGGGGGCGGGGCTGTCTTAAAAAGATGGGGAATTGTATTTTTTTTTTGGTCAATATTGTGCATTCTGATACATCGCTGTCATCTAGGGCTGAAACCTGTCAACAGATCAATCACGACTGACAGATCATTTAAATGATTTTGAACCAATTCAGTGATTTTATTAATCATTTATATATATTGTTTTGCCATACACAGAATTCAAAACGTGCCATGTGCTGAGAGAAGAGGACGAGTCAAGAATTATATAAAAATGAAATGTTTTTCACGGAAAATGCATGAATTCTTTTTTATAAATGAATGATGAAATGAAGATTTTCTCTAGAGGCATTTGTTTTCGCTTCATTTTGATTACATTGTTTCAGAATCGGAATCAGAAAAGGTTTATTGCCATTTTTCATGATCACTGTTGTGCACAAGCTCCTTCTTGAGCTGGAGATGATAACTAAAGGTTTGTATGGTCAGTGTCAAGAGGAAGGATTTTTACAGTTTGATAAACACTGTTATAATATTGCACCTGGAAATGTTTACATCTTCACAGCCTCAAAAGGAGAAGTAAATGCAGTGCTGAGAAACGGCTCCTTCTAGACGCTGGAACCAGAGATCCATCGCGCTTGGAGCTCGTAAAGACAAACACTTCTGACTGGCGTTTCACCCTCTGTTTCCCCAGGGCAGCGACGACGGCGATGTGGACAAGAACAAGTGCTGTACCCTGTGTAACATGTCCTTCACGTCTGCGGTGGTGGCGCAGTCGCATTACCAGGGAAAGATCCACGCCAAGAGGCTAAAGCTGCTTCTGGGAGAGCAGCCCGCCATCACTAGCAAAGGTAAGACGCACTTGCCTGATGGGAAATCTAGTACTGTTAGGGCGACCAGGTTAAGACTTAGTTTGGGGCTCCAGGAGTGTGGTGGTCCGGTGGCGTTTGCTCAGGGCGGTCCGACCCCTGTATGACCGGAGCAGAAGCTGTGTTCGGCAGTACGTCAGACCTGTTCCCAGTGGTTTCCTCAGGGCTGCGTTTTGTCACCGGTTCTGTTCGTTGCATTTATGGGCAGAATCTCAGAGGGTGTACGGTTTGAGCACCACGGGATCTCATCTCTGCTTTTTGGGGATGATGTTGTCCTGACGGTTCCATCAAACCTGGACCCCCAACATGCACAGGGACCGGTTGAAGCGGCTGGGATGAAAGCCAGCACCTTCGTATCCGAGACGTTGGTTCATGACTGTATCGGATTGTTGTGGCAAGAGGGAGCTGAGTTGACGGGCAATAATACATGAATTCATAGACCTTAAGCGCTTTGACCTTGAGAGTGAGAAAGTAAATGGAATGAGGAAGTGAAAGAGAGTGCATTTGTATGAATAGCTTTAGGTGCACAAAGGAAATACACACTTCGTAATATCGTAATAATGGTCCAAAACTCTTCTGGTCGTGTTTGGAACTCTGCAGAAAGTGTGCTCCAGGCTCGCACAGGACAAAAATGATAATAAGCCGAGAACTCAACATGTACACGCAATTACGTCTGACTGTTACTTATTGAGTTTATTATCGCCTACCTTCTGTTGCCTCCTCTCATTCACATTCTCTCCTCTCCATCCTTTCTCTCCTCACACCTTTTTGTCCGTCCTCTCCCTTTCTTATTCACCTCTCACTCCTTCCTCTCTCCCTCTCTACTGCTTCTCACCTCTATTTCTCGCTTTATCGCTTTAGCTGCTGGAGACGTGGTAGCAGAGGTGATAGGCAGATGTTTGCCTCCAAAACATTTGTGTACAGAACACACTCAGGCCGGTCTGGTGCGGTTTAATGAGCCAGGGTCACACATTTGTTTAAACTTAGCACGGCAATCTAATTTAAGCTAAGATAGTTTTGCGTAGTACAAGTTCATATTATATTTTTGGTCTAATAAAGCCTACGGGCCAAACAACACCTTGAAAAATGCATGAGAACAACTGTTGCCCGAGCTGCTTCTGGCTTCTGCGGCGGTCAGTGCAGTGGTCAGCAGATGCACACGCTGGTTTATTTTAGCTTCCTAAACCTGTGTGTGTTTATGTTGTGCTGAGGCGGTGAAGGGGAGGGACTTAGTGTGGGGGAGCAGGGGGAACTGAATTTTTGAATAGGTTATTTTCGGGGGAATATGACACTTTCAAACCAACCAAAGTGGTCGACGCTGGTGCATGCAAAGACGGTGGTCTATATATGATACCATCTAATACCTAAAAGAAGCGTAATGCCCCCTCTTTAATCCAAGACCTGACAGAGGGGCGCTTCGCTTATCCGGACAGACCATAGTAGGCGTTGTAGTAGGTGCTTATTTTCTACAGCTTTAACCCTTCAGCACAGGGAAGGGGCTCGGTTCATTTGTGCAGGTGTGAGTCCGGCCCACACGACACTCGGCGTGCTTAGTGTCTTTGGCAAAACCTTTTAGATAAATGGGTCATGTTTAACATTTTGATTTTCATTATGAACCTGATCATTCATCTCTCAGCCTTTTTAAATATATTTTAAGAACCACCTCCATATATACCACCTTTAACAGTAAACATTTAACAGTTTCTTTCTTTCACTTTGCTGATACCACATTGTGTAGACCTTCTCTATGGCTCCATATAAAGCGTTTTTGCAAAAGATGTGTGATGGGTTCCGTGCGCCGCTCATGACTTTGTGACAGAGACAAACTCGGTCATTACCTCTCCATCTGGGGCGCTCTCTCAGTCCAAATACACTCCACAAATCAGGGTTCAGGCCAGAGAATGACAAGGGAGCGGCCCCAAAATGTGTTAGCAATTTTTGTATCATTATGGAACAAGACATCGCTGTATTTTTAGGGCCGGGAATGACAGGTTCCGCCATAATTCAGTGCAATAAACAATACATGGCACACAATACCCGTAATATTTCACGTATAAATACACGATAAAGACACCGTTTCCAAGCTAAAAAGTATTTGCTAGTGATGAGCAGAAATGGTAGCTGTGTGAGTTGATGGAGAAAATGTCAGTATTGATTATCTCATGAGGAACAGTGGACTGGCTCTGCTCCTGCATCTTCTTTTTCCTTTGTCATCCATTTTGACCAGACGCCGCAGACCCTCCGCGAGCTTCTTTTGTACACAAAGGGTTAGTTACCACGTCAACGGCTCTGGTCTTCGTGCGAGCTGCTCTGACACAGCAGTTGAGCCGGGTGTAGCTCAGTTTGTCCGTGAGGGTCCCCATGGAATTTGGCGGGATTCCCCATCGGCTCGCCTCCATCTCTTCTTCTGTCTACAACTGGCACTGACTATAAATACGGCCGACGTTTTTCCCCCGCTTCCCTCGGTGTATCTAATTTCTGTGGATTAGCGTTTCAATTTCTGATGAATTTATGTCGTTTAAAGGGATCACAATACCCAGCTCTTTGTCAATGTGCTGCATCGATATTTTAACTACAGCTCTAGTTAAGAATGCACGGGGAAACTGGGAAGAGAACGTGAACAGCATCCAGATTTATGAAATACTCTCCACACTGACTTTATGGTAATTAGAATGCTTATATTTTCCTTTTTATGGATTGTGGCGTTAATATCTGGACAGGGTGCATTCTGAAACCTTTATTAGACTTCTTTGCGTAACTGTAAGGCCTAATTACCCTCGTGGTGGAGACAAAACGGGTGCAAATTGTTAATGTGAACTAAAAAAGCCATCTGATAATAAACAGGAGTTATCTGCACTTTGTATTTAAAGTAAACTGTTTGTTTTAGTCTTAAGTGAGGACTATTATTTCACAAAAGAGGTGGACACGGCTCTCTCTTCTCTCTCTCTCTCTGGGGATAAACACTGTTCTTCGTAGACAACAAGACACTGAACAATTTGGGCGCCCCCTCCGACTGATTTGTGGGGACTTGACCACGTGCCACAGCTGTGCGAGATGCCTGTCGTACATAAACCTTCAATAACCTCGAGACATCGCCGTTTCTGTAAAAACAAGCAACGGTAAAACGTCACCGTGTCTGTTCCCGCGGCTGTAAAAACGTGCTTATAAATCCATGGCATTAATCAGGACGTTCAGAAGGGTTTGTGAGAGGTGCGGACGAGTTGAGACGGAGGCTAATGGAATTCATCTTCCTTCTTCTCTCGCCGTTTGACGATATGAGAAAGGGACCGATGCTGCGGTTGCTCGTTGGGCGGTTCTGTTGGCGTTGGCGTCTCAACACTGCTGGGTACATTTCGCATTGGTTTTTCCCATTGGGTTTCCAAAAGCTAGCTCGAGGCTAATCAAGATCTACTATAGTTGAATATAATTGTAAATCTGTGTCCAAATCGAATAGCTTTCGAACAGATTTTTTATTGTAAAGACAAAGAGGGCAGATTTGTGCTGGTTAAAGGAACTGTTCATGGAAAGGTTTTTACTCCACCAAAGAGTGATATCACCTTTTATTATGGACCTGATCGTAAACCACTCTGAGGGAACCCTGGTCTGTGGCAGCGATTGGAATTTTCTCAAGAGGCACAGGAGGAAGAATGGGAAGAGAGTTCTTTAAATTCATGAAGAACATAAGATTGACATCTGGAGGGAGATCGTCCACATACAATCTATTCCAGAATAGACTTTTTCTTTAGCATCAATAAAGACTTGGCCTGGTCACTTACAGAAATATGCCTATGACTATGTTTGTATTTGTGTTTAGTCAGTTGTGGATGGTGCAGATGTCTGGGCTCTTCTCTCTCTCTGCCTCTTCCTCTCTCCATCTCTCTCTCTCTCTCTCTCTCTCTCTATGCCTCTTCCTCTCTCCATCTCTCCCTCTCTTCCTCTCTCTTTCTCTGCAGTTGTGAATAGTGCAAATGTCTAGGCTCTTCTCTCTCTTTCTACCTCTTCCTCTCTCCATCTCTTCCTCTTGCTCTCTGCAGTTGTGGATGATGCAGATGTCTCGGTTCTTCTCTCTCTCTCTCTGCCTCTTCCTCTCTCTCTCTCTCGCTGCAGTTGTGGATGGTGCAGATGTCTCGGTTCTTCTCTCTCTCTGCCTCTTCCTCTTTGTGACCCGTCTGGGCAACGAGAATCCATTCAGAGTGTTAAATCAGCTACGTCATTGCTCTCTCGGGGCTGGAGACCTCTCTCTCTCTGCCTCTTCCTCTCTCCTTCTCTCTCTCTTCTCCCTCCCTCTTCCTCTCTCCCCGTTCTTCACTTTCACAGAATAGAAGACTTTTAGCCGACTCAAATTCAAGTTTAATGTCGCTCTCCTCAGTGCATTGTGCCGCTCAGAGAGACTTGTACACTTGATGTTTTTAGTAACCCAAGAAACACAGTTGACCCAGGGCCTGTTCTAATATTGTGGGGCCCTCGGTTTAGGTGCTAATTGGGGCCCCTTGTTGCTGTTCATCCATCTATGGATTATTTCAGTTTAGCAAAGCAAGTCCAGAACCCCCACTGCTTAAAGGAATAATAGAGGATGACTAAGCACGGACAAAATGTATGATTCATGTCAGCAAAATTGTTGAATTGAATGAATAGAAATTAAGGTTTTTTAATTTCTGTCACGTTTTGGGGATTTTAATACTTTTTTCCTGTCGTGTGAAGCACTTTGAATTGCCTTGTGTACGAAAGTGCTCTACAAATAAACTTGACTTGCCACTTCCACCTCTATCCCTGCTCTAAACTCTAAAGTTGCTATTTAATTATTTCTTTCCCCCAAACACAACTTTCTATCACCCGTAAATTGCGCAAATCCTCTTCCGTGCCGCCTCAACGCCCTCTGCAAATGTCCCATTGTGTGGCTTTTCCCGTCCCGATCCCATTCTCCCACACTTTGAATCTTAATCAGAGGTTTTTTTTCACTGGGTTGGGTTTGGTGTAAATGATTGTGGGTGATTTTGGTTTGACTCCAAGGCCTCGGCTCCGTCAGCTTCGTGCTCGTCGCATCCTTTAGCGTCTGCACCTCTGATTCAGCGCGGCTCATTTGGGCAATGTGTTCGGAGCCGCAGACATGTCCCGTTCGTGCATGACGCCAGTGTGGGGGAGCGAGGGCGGCTGGGTGAGGGAAATGTGGACACCTGGTCTAAGAATATTCATGTCGGTACTTAAGTGTTGGTATACAGCGATGTTCATTTGAAATAAATGTTTTATTCATGGGTTTCAGCTTTGCTATGGCAACGGTGCTTCATTTTTATCACTCTGAAACCCCACGCGTAGTTTGAAAGTTCATTACTATGCATTATTTAGATCGTTTGGGTTCTGATGTAATATCACCTAAACATGTTAGTTTTTCCAGAGTAGATTAGCCTCCATTAGCCTGACCTCGCCTGGCAACCCAGAATGACTCTCTCATTGTATTCCATTCAGAGAGTTTCAGTTTGGTGCTGCTGAATATCTGGAGGCGACTAAGAACCAAACCCAGACTGAATTTGTCAGTATGTAAAACTGGGCTAAGTAACTGGCGAGGCGTCCCGAGCCTGGTGCTCTTTGGCCATGTTTGGGGTGCAGTCTGAACGTATCTCCACTGTCTTAAGTGAACAGCACCGGACTATTTCCAAAGCAGAGGTCCAAAGCTTCTGGCTCTGCTTTAGCTAAAAAGAGTTAGTAATGCAAAGACTGAGAGTGTGTCATTTTTGTTCTTTCTTTTTCTCTCCTAATAAGCCATGTTTGTCGGGCCATGCATTTCTCTGACTGGCTAATCCACCTGTCAATCACACCTATCTGAACTTGTGGAGATGAGGTTGGCACCCAGACTTCTTTTGTATAGTAAGGCCTTCCCTTCCGACCAGGGCCCTCCGATCCAGATTAAAATAACATCAAAACTCTAGCCCTTCAGACAGCGGTGGTATAGAAACACTATAAAAACGTCTTCATCATCCCCTCAGCTGCAGCTTCCCAGGTGCTTTTCCCTTTGTGATCATAAAGCGCCTCTTTTAAAACGTGATCGCTATGGCTGTTGACAAGATGACAAACTTCTGAGAGCGCACAAGATGATGTTTCCGTCGTCAGCTGCAGCTGGAATCCTCAAACAAAGACGAAGCGATGCATTGTGGTTCTGCATGTATCTTTATGGCAGCGCGCGGCTCAGTTCTGCTCAGTCACACTTTTTTAGTGTTTAGCACAAACTTCTCCGCACTTCTCCTCTCACTTCTCAGCGCGCATTACACTCTGATTAGAAAAGTGAACTCTGGGCTAAACTCCAAATACACTGAGCTAAAACTCAACAGTGTCCCAGGCATCTGAGATATGTTTTTATATCTCCTCCTGACCAATTGTTGTGGTAATAAAACCTTTCAAATGCGTTTTGAAGTTCTTCAAAGCGAAACCAGTGAGGCATAACTTTAACAGAATACACTTACACATAAAACACTTCGACTGCAGAGGGAGGCCGCAGACATGCTGCTTGGCCCATCATTCTTCTTTTGTGTATGTATTTATTTTAATATATGTATTTATTTTGTCTCAGACAGGGACAATACAATCATATCTAGGGTTTCAACAAATCAAACTCTGAGAAGGAGTAGAATGAAGCTCACTTTCTACATTTTCAGTGTGGTATTTGTACTCAAGTAAAAGTCCAGTACCCAATAACAACAAGTACTGCTGCCAAATCAGTTACTACAGTTAAGTTTTAACATGGTTTCAGTATAATTTTAGATCAGTCTCTTATATAAAACTTGATTAAATAAACCGTTTAAAGCAGTATTAAAGTGTTGGATGGCAATCTGCATATTCTTTAAGCTCTGACCAATCAGAGCAGGCGATGCAGCGATGTCTTGTGTTTGCAGGTTTAGAGAGAGAGACCAAACTGTGGGCTAAGTGCAGCGCAGTGTATTAACCTTATTTGGTATTGATGAAATAAAGGTTGTTGAAGGCTTAATGATGAAAGGAAAATACTTAAAGGTGTTCGGCGATTTGAGAACTCAGGTGGAAGTGCGCATGCCACTCCCCCGTGCGGACTGATACAACACACACGTGCGTTTGTTTATTAGTGAGACGGATCCCATCGCATCTCTCGTCTCCCGTAGATTTCTCTTCTGAGTCAGCTCTAACTGTCTTTCTCCGTCTTAATTTTGTCCCGTACACTGAGGGAACTATATTATGATAGATCCATGCGCTTAGACACGCGGAAATGTGCTGCTCTCATGGGGATGAGCCGACGCGGCTGCAGCTGTGCAGTAGGTGCGTTTTATGATTGATACGTGGCAGGACTAGTCGGCAGTCCACGCCACGAGGAAATGAGACTCAGACTTGGGCCAAAATAATTGTCCATTCAACCTTTAACTTCTAAATTTGAGCATGTGCACATATAATATATATATATATATATATATATATATATATATATATATATATATATATATTATATATATATATATATATATATATATATATATATATATATATATATATATATATATATATATATATATATATATATATATGTGTATATAAATACACACACATATATATAGCCCTGAAATTCACTAAATTAAAGGCAATTTCACCAGGGCCTGGCCCCAAATTGTGCCCAAGGGCCATATTCAGTTAATCTGGACGTGGCTACAAAACTGTATTTCTATAATTGTTCCACACTGGACGGGGATACGAGGTCGCTACGGTAAGGTCACAATTATATGAATCAAAGCAACGCAATAAGAGAGAGTTCAAATAACAATGACCTTTGTGTTTGTGCAGCTGGAGAATGAGATATTGTTGTGAGGCTGAGATTTTGGGAATATAAAACATATGTAAAGGGCCAATGAGAGACAAGACTCACAAGAGTCACTTTTTATTTTGGTGAATGTAAGAAACTAAATATGAAGATTTTTCCACCATATATTAATTTGCAAAATAATGAGATGTGATATGCATAAAAAAGATAGTAAATGTAAAAAACAACTTATTTCCAATGAATATTTTAAACTATTGCAACAGTAATGGAAAATGGAATGTTAAATATCACATCTAGAATCTTTCATTTGACTTGACTAAAGGTATATTCACTCGTTCAAGGTGGATTTTGATTCCCAACATTTAAACCAAATGGTTTAGGTGGAAACACATTTGATTAACATTTAATTGAACACACAGCTCACGTGCACAAACCTACAATGCAGCGGACAGAAGTGATGGAAAAATCAAATCCTGGCCCAGGCTGGAGCGAAACAAGCCACTGTTTGCACTGCTGCTTAATTGAATGTATGAAGTTCTGGCAACTTGTTTGGTCAGTGGGCCGATTATAACAACTTTCCCTGATACGCAGATGGTCCGCTCTTCATTAGAAAAGTTTGTTTGTCCAGTGTTAAAAGTGTCGTGGGCCTAGAACACTGACTGATCGCTTGTTTAGTTTGTCTTTTTCTTGTTGTACGTTTTAACTACGTAAAGCATCTTTGTGTCACCCTGAAAAGCACCACATCAAGCTGATCTTGGAGCGAGGACACAGAATTCGAGTAGAATATATACGAGATCTGCCTCGTCGCCACTTCAGATTCTTCCACGTTTTCACAAAACTTGGCCTTGCGTTCGTGTCAGTGTTGTGGAGATGGTGAATATTTCTTTTTAACTGCTTTGCTGACGACAAATCCATAATAATCTGTCAAAGAAATGCCAAAACGCAGCTGTTTGTTTATATTCAGAAAGATTTCCTAAATTAAAATACTACAAACGGTTTTACGACACACTTATCACACACAAACTGTTCATTATTCTGTTGGTTTCTTTGATAGAGTAATTGAAATCCGCCCTCTTCTTTTGCGCACGTGTTTGCCACTGGCCTTGCTGTGCATCAGATTCAGAAAATGAGTTACACAAGGTCCTGAGCTGTGTAACTTTAGTTTTTCAAAGGTTATTGTACTGGGAATCGCATAAAAACGATCACATATGAAGCAGCAGAACTCGTTTTTTCCCATTTTCCTCCGCCCAGTTTTTTATCAAGCCCACGCCGAGTACATGTTCGGTCACGGTCGAGTTGAATCTCAAGTGGGCGTGGTCTCTAGCATGCCAATATTTACATACGTGCTATTGGCTGTTCGCAGGGGACCAGCGGTGGAAAATTAAGTACTCAATTTTGTAAAGTAAAAATCGACACCAAAATGTGCTGGAGTAAAGGTTTTGAAGTATTTCAGGCAAATTTCAAGAAGTATTCACAAACACTACTCGACTCTAAATGAATCTATGACATGCACGCTCAGGTTCACAGTTTGAATAAGCTGCTGACTTCATCTAAACGCCTACAATTTCTGCTTTTCTACTCGATTAGGTTAGAAATGCTTTTGCAGAGATTAACAGTTCAACAGCAAGCTACAATTTTTCTGCACTCTAAAGGTGAAACCACAGCACGGAATGAATGCATCTGAGTTCTGACTGACAATATATCCAGTATCTATAAAAAACATTTCCCTCTTTGCCGCGCGCACATACGAACCTTGAGATTTCAAAAGAACGCCGACGAGGCCATTAGCAGCAGTATGGACGGATGCCTTTTGAAATGTAAAGATTTGCTGAGAAAAAAATATGAGATTCAAACCAGCAAGATAAACAGAAAGCGGCATAACGGGAATAATTACTGCCACAAACAAACAAACAAACAAACAAACAAACAGCAAAGTCAGAATTTAAATAGAACATTTGAATTGTTAAATACTTTACAATGTTTTATTCAACTCAAAGATTTTATTTGTTTTTGGGAAAATTTGCAAAAAACAGAACATTATTAAATTGTCTAAAGAGTCTAAAACATTTGTACATTTTGTTAATTTTTTGTTGTAATTTATTGCAGTTTATGTTGCAAAATTTTGATCATTTTGATGCTAATTTGCTTTTCTTGTACATTGCAACACTAAACTTTCCCCATCGTCAGACAAATGAAGGTATTTTGAACAGATTAATCAAACCAGGGAAGAAAAATATCTTTTAATTTTGTATTTGTTTTTTGTCTATTTTTGTCCCACTTTGAGCTTAGAGTTAAAGGAGTGAAGATTCCTCAGATCTTATGTCTCTAAATGTCATTTGAAATCCATGTCTAAACCTTTCTCTTTGCCTCATTGTTGTAAAAAGTAGATGTATTCTGCGTATTACTGCAGTTGGCAGAACATCCATATTTTTACTGCTTGCACATAGTATGATATATTTTACATGGGTATTGAGGTAATACAATAAAAAACAGTGGCTTTTTAATATTTGTGAGTCTTATATGATGCTTTTTGTACGTATTTTTTGAACATTTGACTACGTATCGACCCGTCAACAATCACCGATCCTTTGCTCTCGCCACGGTCGCGCCCATCCAAAGCCCGACCTCAGCCTGCGGAGCTCGAGGTCGTTTGTACGTACTTCAGGGCCCTGGTGCTGTGTGTGAGTGTGTGTGCGTGTGCATCCGTGTGTGAGTGTGTGTGTGTGTCTCGCGTGTCCTCTGACTTAACCAGCTACAAGGCATCGCTCATCAAACGTGGCACGTTCGCCGTCTCCTTCGCTTGACGCTGATGAACTGAGACCGTTGCACGAAAATTGCTCATGAAAAATGGTCGACCTAAAAGTTTGGAGTGCTTTTGGAGGGTCTGAAGCGAGCTGGGGCTGTGCGACTGCTGTGAAGTGATTCTGTGCAAAGGAATAGACCTCAAGAAGACGTATTTAGTGTTTTTTTCCTGATATTTATGGAGTATCGCTGGCAAATGTAGGTCATTATTAGCGATATTGTGATTTTAAATTGTATTGTTGGAGAAACTATGGCAGCTAGAAGGCAAACCACTGTCACGTGTTCTGAGACTGTCCTGTTGCTCAAAAATATTGGACTGAAATTAACAATGCACTGTTTTGGACATGGATACCCTTGGGGCATACTGTTGGTGGCAGGAAAAAAGGCCATTACAAAGACACGGATGAGACAAACATTACCAACGATCAAGGACTGGACAGACATTGGGACAGACATCAGACAAATGGAAAAAATGACATTCAGACTTTATTTGGAAATTGACAAATTTTATACTAAAATGTCTAAAAAATGGGACTTAAATGTAGGACTTTTTATGCCGTAGTTGTGTGTGTGTTTTGTCATTTTGTGCCCTTGTTAGATATATATGTATATAGATTTTTTTTTTTTTTTTTTTAAGAAATGGTGTCATTGTAAAATGCAATATTGATCTAAAAAAACCTGTAACACTTTTGAATTTAATGATCAGTGTTGGAGATTGATTTGTAAAACTAATCTGATTACAACTTCTGATTACCAGTGATGGGTGGATCGATACCAAATATTGATATATCGATACTGACAGAGGTATCAAAATGAAATACTCGTGCAAAAAATATCAATACTTAAAATGTCTAAATTTTTATATATTTTGTGTTCCATCCATCCATCCATCTTCTGCCGCTTTATCCGGGGCCGGGTCGCGGGGGCAGCAGTCTGAGCAGGGACTCCCAGACTTCCTTCTCCCCAGACACTTCCTCTAACTCCTCCGGGGGGATCCCGAGGCGTTCCCAGGCCAGCCGAGAGACATAGTCTCTCCAGCGTGTCCTGGGTCTTCCCCGGGGCCTCTTCCCGGTGGGACATGCCTGAAACACCTCCCGAGGGAGGCGCCCAGGAGGCATCCGGAACAGATGCCCGAGCCACCTCAGCTGGCTCCTCTCGACGTGGAGGAGCAGCGGCTCTACTCCGAGCTCCCCCCGTGTGGCCGAGCTCCTCACCTTATCTCTAAGGGAGCGCCCAGCCACCCGGCGGAGGAAACTCATTTCGACCGCTTGTATCCGCGATCTTGTTCTTTCGGTCACTACCCAAAGCTCATGACCATAGGTGAGGGTAGGAACGTAGACCGACCGGTAAATAGAGAGCTTTGCCTTTCGGCTCAGCTCCCTCTTTACCACAACGGTCCGATGCATGTATGGGTCCGATGTATATTTTGTGTTAATTTTTGTAATTCATTGTTTATATGTTTTTGATGATATGATGTTTTTTTGCTCATATATTTATTTCATATCAGTTCACGCAGATGATGATAGAAAACAATAATGCCCAACATAAAAACTGTGGAGTTTCATTGCATTTTAGTACAAAAATCCTTGTCAAATTGATATTGTGATACTTGGCCCCAAATCAAATGAAAAATCAGTGGTATTGTTTTAATTTTATTGTATGGTTGCCTTATTGATATATTTTGCTACTATATATACAATTATTCATTGTTGTATGTTGCATGTTGAATTCTGTTCACTGACAACGGCAATAAACCTTCTCCTGATTCTGATTTCTGAAGACAGTTTATTACCTTTTTCCTCATTTCATTTTAATTTAATATTGATGTAAAACTAATAAGTATTATAACTGCATCATTCAGAATCTCTCGAATGCGGGAGGAAACAATTACTCACGATGAATCAACCAAAACACAACCACTGAATTATGAGGGAACATTATTACAGTTCAATTTTACCCTTCTTTTAACAACATTTCTCCAAATAATATTCAGCCCAGAATATGTTCTTCTATCAGGAAGACGCATGAAGAGCTTTCTGAAGCGAGTCAGGGCTTTCAGACTTGTTTGAAGTGGATTTTGTGCGGCTTAAAGTCATTGGGAGCGAGTGCATTTCTTGAGTGTGGAATATTTCCATCTCACAGAGGCTTAAGCGAATAATGTGGCCCAGAAAAGGCTTTGGAGCGACGGAAGAGCCGAGTGTCATCCAGGCAGCAGGTGCTGGCGCTGCTTTGAGAACCAACGGATGAGAAGTAGATGCAGTGAGAAGGACTCCCACAAGTGGAGGATGTATGTAAAAAAGAATGTCTTTTTTTTTAAGCGATTATAAGATAATAACATTGAATACATAACATACAGAACAGAACCAGAGATCAAAATTAGGAAGAAATGAATTACAAAAAGACATCTACCTACAAAAGAATCATGAAAAATATCAATTTAAAAAAGAAATGTCTTTCAATCAACAAAAAAAGAAGAAAACATGTCTTTCATTCACTAAAGTGTCATGGTCTTACTCCCAGTAGATGTCACGATATCAAATTTTAGTGTTACGATTATTGTGTGAAAAAAAATCACGATTTGACAATTCTTCAATTATTGAAGCTGTTACCAAACAACAGTGAAATCTGTCATCTTCTTTCATTCTTGTGGTCTAAATTTGTGACCGACTTTACACAATTGAACTTTCTGAAAGACACAATAAAGTTAAATTTGACAAAAAAAAGCCTGATTAAAATATTTTTTTTGCATTTGATCTATTTTTTGGATGAAAATGGAAATGGGAATAAAATTTAAAAAAAGCCTCAGTCTTAATTCTGTTAGATCTGAGTGCTGCTTTTGACACTGTCGATCATGGGATCCTTCTACAGACACTAGAGGACTGGGTGGGCATCACTGGTACGGCCTTAAATTGGTTGAAGTCCTACCATGAAAACAGAGATTGTTGAGATTTGTGACTGTGTCTCTGAGAGCATGGCATTGATCCGTGGAGTGCCCCAAGGGTCAGTCCTTGGACCCCTTCTGTATAATCTGTACATGCTGCCATTGGGACAGCTAATACGAAACAGTGGTGTGTCTGATCACAATTATGCAGACAGATCTATGTGTCACTGATGGCAGAAGAATATGGACAAGTGGATTCGCTCTGTCACTGCATCCAACAGATCAGTGTGTGGATGCAAAACAACTTTCTCCAGCTGAACTCAGACAAGACTGAAATCATCGTCTTTGGCCACAGAAACAAAGAGAAAGTGTTAGCGGTCACCTCCAGAGTCTCGCTCTAAAACCTACAGATCAAGTTTAACAGCTACGTCAAATCAACAGCATCAGCAGCTTATTACCATCTAAAAAACATGTAGTATCTAAATATAGTGTCTAAACCAGACTTGGAGAGACTGATCCATGTGTTTGTCTCCAGTAGATTAGACTACTGTAACGGCCTGCTCACTGACCTCTCCAAACGAGCTTTAAAACAGCTGCAGTACATCCAGAACGCTGCTGCTCGGGTCCTGACTAGAACCAGGAAGTACCATCACATTAGTCCTGTTCTCAGGTCTCTGCACTGGCCCCTGTGGCTCAGAGAAGAGACTTTAATGCAGCTCTGCTTGTGTACAAGTCTCGCCATGGCCTAGCACCAAAGTACATCTCGGATATGTTAGTGCCATATGAACCATCTCAGACTCTGAGGACCTCAGGGACCGGCCTCCTGCTGGTGCTCAGAGTCAGGACAAAACATGGACCGGCCTCCTGCTGGTGCCAGAGTCAGGACTAAACATGGACCGGCCTCCTGCTGGTGCCAGAGTCAGGACTAAACATGGACCGGCCTCCTGCTGGTGCCCAGTCAGGACAAAACATGGACCGGCCTCCTGCTGGTGCCAGAGTCAGGACTAAACATGGACCGGCCTCCTGCTGGTGCCAGAGTCAGGACTAAACATGGACCAGCCTCCTGCTGGTGCCAGAGTCAGGACTAAACATGGGGAATCTGCGTTTCAGTTTTAAGCAGCTAAAATCTGGAACAGTCTTCTTGAAGATGTGAGACTGGCCTCTGCTCTACCAATGTTCAAATCTAAGATAAAAACAGTTTTGTTTAGCTGTGCATATGACTGAAATTATTGTCTCTGCACTCTTCTCTTTTATGTCTTAAACTGTTTTGAGATTTGTGATTTCCGTCATGTCTCTGTGATATTACTTTTTGACTTGACAGCCTGAAAATCGCACCTTTACATTTCTTCAAATTAAAAGGCCTTTCTTTAGATAAATTCTTTACCATTCTCAGACTAGCATTTAGACACAATTACAATTGAACATGTAAATAATTCCGCTGGACACAATAGCCTATTGTGCCGGTGTCCAAGCACAGCCGCAGAGCTGGTCAGAATGTCAGTCAACACTAAAGCCACTGTAAAGTCCAGGAAGAGCCTGGCGCACCTACCCACTGATCAAGAGAGTTTTAACTCTAAAATCTTTGGTTGAGTTTTGTCTGGGGCAACTAGTTAAGTAAAAGCTAAATCTAGGGAGGGGCAGACGAGACTGGGTCCGTCATTAAAGATACAAAAGCTCCACACATAAGGTGGAGGCGTCGACGAGAGAGTCATCGTAAAAGATACATACGCTCAGCACAGACGTGTGCAGAGGCAGATAGCGCGTTGACGTCTAGAGACGGTCAAACACGGGAAAGAATCAATCTAAAAGCGATGCATTGCAGGCAATGTCAAATAAATAATAGAAAAGAGTGTGTGGAGTGTCTGCCCGTGTGGTCCAATAGATTTGATTTTCCATCTGGACAGGTTGCGAAATAGACGGGGGCCCGGGGCCCACAAGCAGTTGAATCTCCGGCGGGCCCACGGTTTGAAATAGGAGGGGGCCCGCCGTGCACCTCCTCGAAAAAAATCAAGATTTAACTAGTAATTTGGCCATATTCGGGGCATTTTCATCGCTTAAGTTTCGTTTTGACAGACACGCTTCTCATTGGCCGAGCGGTCTCCGTGATGTAATATCGATGAAAGCGGGCATCTGATTGGCCGCTGCGTTCGTGTTGCGTTCACGTGTCCTCGGAAATTACTAATTTTCGGGGCAATGTAAGATAAGATAAGATAAGATAATCCTTTAATATCCACACAAGTGGAAATTTTGTTGTTGCAACGCTGTAGAAACAGGAGGAAAGGACAGATTATAGGAAGTTTCAAAAACACACTCTTAATAGAACTCTTATGAACAAAAACAAAAAACTCTTATTAACAAAACTCTTCTCCTATCTTAATAGGGAATGGAGGGGGGGAAATAAAATAAAATAGATAAATAAAAATAAAAAGATAAAGATAATAAAATTCAAATAAAATAAAGTAAAAATAGCTAGCACAAGACTAGGTAATACTATTAGCAGGTAAGTAAACCGAATAAAAACAAAATAGAATACTCTTATTTACAGGTACAATGTGTATATGTTAGTAGTTTATTTTGTAGGACGTGATTTCATATATTCCACAAGATCTCCTTGTGTCAAATGCTGTAAACAATATTTATTTTGTATATAAGAAACATTATTATATTGAATTAAACAGTTTTAAAGATCATAATCTCTGGTTTATATGATTCAGTATTTGTGCTCTTCATATCAAATAACAGATAAAAGTACTTTCAATTGTTTTACATGCTAATATAATAACAAGGTTTAAAACAACACATTTATCTTGTTCTTATGACGCCGCGATGCCGCGCGCGCTTGTGGGCCCCTGAAATTGCTTGGGGGCCCCTAACTTTGAAAATCTATTTCTCAGCCTGCTGGAGGATCACTAAGCACGGACAAAATGTATGATTCATTGTAAAATTGAATGAATAGATTTCTATCATGTTTTTGTGATTTTAATACATTTTGTTCCTGTTGTGTGAAGCAATTTGAATTGCCTCGTGTACGAATTGTGCTCTACAAATAAACTTGCCTTGCCTTGAATAATCACGATTATGGATTAACCTCATAATCTTGACATTCTCATCTCCCATGAATAGTCTCAAGTCAGTTATTGGATCTAATGTAATTTTCTTTACTTTTCTTTTTGGCCCGTAGGCTTTATCAAACAGGAAAGGTGAGCGTGAAATGGGGGATGAGAGAAGGGAGGACATGCAGTACATTGTCGGAGTCAGGATTCAAACTCACAACACTGCGGCCGGCTGCACTTGGAGCCTGACATGTGTGCTGATGCCTTAACCACTCCACCACTTGGCAGCACTCTTTTCTTTTGTTATATATATTTAATTTTGTTCATGTTTTTAGAATATAAACATTTAACAAGAAGCCAGAGACCAGAGAGAAAATTGACAAAATCAAATCAAATCAGGACAAAAATAATGCACACAAACCTCAAAACAAATGTCCTAATTAGTCCAAAGTTGATCAGATTTGTAATTTTCAAATTCATTCAAACAAGCTCAAAGATATTAGTGGCGAGTGCAAAGACTATAAAAAACACACCGTTTTTCTAGTCTGACATAGAAAAACGCTTTTGTCTGCTACAGTTATAATCTAAGACACTTATCTCATGGATCATAATTTTACAGTTTGGTTTATGGTCGGGGGGAGAATAAAGACTGCTCAAACATGCATGAATCACTCTAAATATAACTTTGAGTGGGTAAAAATAATTATAACGTTCAATTAAAGTAAATTATTTTGAAAGGATTAATTCAATACAAGTGCTTTGGATATCTAAAAAGGCATAATAAATACTCAAGAATACTTAAATTCCACATAACATCTCACAGTTTTTACATTTTGTTCACAACATTGTCATAGAAACGGATCCATTGACGTTCAAAACTGCAGTTCATTCTCACTTTATTGATTATTTTGCGCAGAACTGACTTTACTTTAAGCCCTAATCTTGTAGTATTACAGTTATTTTTTTTTAATTTTCAGAACTTCTTTCTACTTCCAATTGTTTTCTAATCTTTTTCCAGGAATATATTGTAATGACATTTTTCAGTAAGAACCCAACATATACACACACAATGCCCTCAACAAAGGGAAAAAGACAACAACAAGCACTAAAGCATTTTCCAATAAAGTGAAATTGAATGTTTTTCAGTCAGGAGGCTCTACATTTACATTTTAATGAAACCAAATATTGAAATGAAAAACACATCGTGACAGCCTGTTGAAGGACGCACATTGAGCAAACGGGACTCTTTTGAGATTTTATGTTCAAAAACATACCTAGAGTTGTGTTTAGCTTATCACATGTTTTTAATGAATCCTGTTTGGTAAGTCCTCTCCCTCTGAGCCTCAGAAAACACTCAGTTCTTAATCTGACTCGCAACTACGTGCTATATTAGCGTGTGGGGGAAGCTAGGTTTGTTCATTTCCCCTTTGTAATTTTCTCTGCAGCTCTAACCACTCTCCTGACATGGGAAAAACCTGCCTTCTACAAAACTATGTGCTTTTTGTAGATGCCAAAGTGGAGGTACAAGAGCGCGTTTAAAGATCAACACCAATACAAAGAATGCATAATACGTGTCCTTTGGAGTAAATGCCATTACCAGTACCAATACAGGATTGCACATGTTCCCTTTTTCTTTTGCATTTGCATTTGAACTGCCTTTCTCCTTGTTAAAGAGGTGTGTAGAGTGCATTCCTTCACCCGGCTTTGCTCTGTAGGCAAATGAGACCGGGAAACAGGACTCTGCTAATGGAAGAAACAGAAAATCGAAGCGCGGGCCGTTTGTTATGAGCAGGAGAATGGGAGAAGAGCCACCTTTGGGTGCAGAAACCGAATTAGCGTGTGCATTATTACAGAGCTAAGCACCGGCCATCTATCACTATTACAGGGGCATTACACCGGAGACCACCACACGAGCCAACATCCCCGTGTTCACTTCACAGGTTTAGAGTAGCCAAAAGAGTAGTTTAAAGGTGCGCTAATGCCCCTTTTCCATTGGTACCTACTCGGCTCTGGTGCTCGTGGTCCCGCTCTGTGCCCATAGCCCCGCTCTGGTGCGCAGTGGTGCTGTGTAAAACTGGGCGTGGAAACAGTGCAAAAGGATGTCTGCTGGATGGACAAACACCAAAACACATGACGACTGCTGCGCTACGATATGTGAACTGTAAAACCTGAGCAAAACTTCCACAGTAACCACCAATAAAGCAGAGCGACGCAGACGGAATTACGGACACAGAGGAATTACAGACACACGCGCCACCGTGAAGCTTAAGTTAAACTACAGCATTCTCATTCGTTTCCTTGTCGATGTATTTTCGTACCCAAAGAAATTAAACCCAGTCCACAAAACATTGCTGTGAATCCAGTTTGAAGTGTTCTTTACAAAATATTAAGCCAGTGTGATCCTCACGTGAGTTTAGGTATAAATCGTTGGTGAAGCTGCTGCAGATTATGGCTACAGTAAACCCACTTCCTGTTCAGTTTATCGTCAACATGCAGGGCCGAGTAGAGCCGAGTAGAGCCGAGTAGAGCCGAGTTGAGCCGTGTAGAGCCGAGTAGAGCCGAGAATGGAAAAGACCCATATGCAACATTTTGGGCGGAGGAACCGCCACTTCCTCTCAATCAATCCACCAACACAACACACAGAAATACAAACTGGAACTGAACTATGGTCATGACTGAAATAGGACTAAACCGGGATCAAATCAGGACCAAACTAAGACAATTGTGAACATCTGCAATTAGTCCATTACAGTTTTGTAATGCTGCTCAAAACCTCATGAAAAACATTAAAACGTTAAATGTGACAAATGTGACAAAAACAGCCAGATAAATAAAAGTTGTTTACATTTGGTCTATTTTTGGGCTGTATATTGAACAAAAAATCCTTAATTTTGCTTCTATTCTTCTTCTTTTTTTTTTTTTGTGGCCTGAATAATCATGATTATTGATTAACCGAATAATCTTGACATATAGTCGAGGGAGGTGTCATCGCCCGTCTCCATGGAGACTTGCCATACTGTGGAACATTCCAGGCAAAGAAAAAACATCCGAACACAACACAGTGCATATTTAATATAATATTTCTCGACTGAAACTGTGACTTGAATAATGTGTTGAGTGAAGTGGTGCTGCAGGATTTGCTTAAGAGGTTGAAATAACTGTCATTGCAGCCAACCATAAACTGCTGCACATTGAAATCTCCAATGAGCAAGCACTTATGATCGTTGTGTGTGGTTGAACAGGGATCCTTTTGACTCGAGGGCCCCTAGCAATGGCCTGCCTCAATCCACACATCTTCTGCTTATTGTCATTTATTGATGGAGTTTGAAGTGTAGTGGTTGTATAAACAGAGATAATTCCTGTTTGTCATGTACTTTTTTATCCAACATTATAATCTTAGTGTGTGACATGTGGTCACATGCAGCACATCCGGGACTTTTTAAAGACAAACAAATGATATATCTTTGTTACAAATATAAAAGATAAGCTTATTCTCATGTAGTGCCGCTATTTAAGTATCACTGCAGTAAAACGGGAGAGTATTCAATGCTTTTACCACCGTAGAATCCCTCCGCTTTCTCTGCACCACCATCACCCGGGACCTCAAGTGGGAGCCCACCCTCAGCTCCCTCATCAAGAAGGCCCAGCAGAGGATGTACTTCCTGCAGCAGCTGAGGAAAGCCAAGCTGCCAGTGGAGATGATATTGCAGTTCTACACGGCCATCATCGAGTCCATCCTCACCTCCTCCATCACCGTGTGGTACGCTGGAGCCACAGCCAGGGACAAACAGAGACTACAGCGCACTGTGAGAAGGTGATCGGCTGCAGACTTCCATCTCTGCAGGACCTGTACGTCTCCAGGGCTCTGGGACGAACAGGTCGGATCACAGCCGACCCTTCTCACCCTGGACATGGACTATTTCAGCCACTCCCCTCAGACAGAAGGCCACTCCCCTGAGACAGAAGGCCACTCCCCTCAGACAGAAGGCCACTTCCCTCAGACAGAAGGCCACTCCCCTGAGACAGAAGGCCACTCCCCTCAGACAGAAGGCCACTCCCCTCAGACAGAAGGCCACTCCTCTCAGGCAGGAGGCTACGGTCCATCCGGACCAGAACCTCCCGCCACAAGAACAGTTCATCTTAAATACTATCACTTTAACTACAATTTAATCAACAACCACTCATTGCACTGTTCACTTTCTGCATTACATCTGACATTTAACTGAAAATGTTATGTACATAGTAAGGCTATTTTTGTCTCATAGTAAATTTAAATGTATATTTTTTTTCTTTAATGCATATTTTATATATTTTGCTTTATTATTGTCTATTGTTGTATGTTGCACCGAATCACCAAAGCAAGTTCCTTGAATGTGAATTTTGTTCACTGACAATAGCAATGAGCCTCTGTACGTCTCAGCAGAGCGCACAACACTCGCCCATGTCCGTCTTCTCTGTCCCTCCTCTGCGCCGTTCCCACACTTCCCACACTTGTTTCCGTTCTTTGTGTTCTTAATCTTGATCTAAATGTGCTTTCCTTAAGTCGTTTTTACAGTGGATACACTACATGTTTGAACTGGGCTGAAAAGTAGAGAGTACTTTTCATTTGAATCACATTCATGATGATATTCTGTGTAAAGGATTTGAGTTCAAGCCTCAGTGTTGGTCAAACCAAAAACATACATAACATTGACTACAAAAATTGTGACATTTTACCTTATTTGACCAAAGATCTGCACAATTCTAACCAAAATCACCACATTTAACACTTGATAGAGTTCTCAAAATCTGTGTAGTATTACCTTATACACTTCAACACTTTTACTTTAGTAACTTTTTGAATGTGATATTTTTACTTTTGCTTGCACACATATCTAAAAGTACTTCTTCCCACACTTCCATAAAGTTTTAACTAGAGTTATTCTATGCAAAACTATAGGTATGTGCTTTTTTTCCACCCACAAAATGATGGACAGCTTTGAGAATTGTTATAACTTTATCATCTCAAAGGGGTAAGGCCATACAGTACACACCCCACACTTTGTGACACTCGTGTTAAACCCATTCATAAATCTCACATATGCATCTCTTTTCTTTCATACTCTCCTGTTTGGAATGGCAGAGCGGACTCTCCTTCCACAGAGACAGTATTACCCTCAGGCTGTGTTGTCTTGACCTTTCACCTTCTGCACTCTCTGACAAATCAGAAGCGACGTTTCACATTGACCCAGTTATTGGAGAGGTCAGCGCGTACTACTATATCTACATAATGCTGTAGAACAATGCTTTTAGTACAACTGAACCTGTGACTCACTTGGACCGATGTACACGTGTTTATATGTTAAGCCTGAAACATTATGTGGTCAAACTACGGTTAAATGCCTGCATAACCGGTGAGTCAGAAATGTATGTGTGTTATAACTCAAGTAAAAGTAGAACGTAGTGGTCCAGGTCCATGAAATACTCATAAGTAACAGAACATATATTTGAAGACACTACTCCTCCAGTAAAGGCAATTGGAAGAGTAGCTGTCAGGGCGTAACATCTGATTTAGTTTTGCCTTAGAACCGATATATGGGCTCAAAATGAGGCCGTGGTGTGCTGTCTGCATCAAATTTGAAGCATTTCATTGTCCGAGAACAAAGAAGTCTGCCGTTAGCATGCTAGTTGTTATTAGCTTTACGGTAATATCAAGGGACTCCTTAAACATTTGGCATTTTTCTGCGTTTTCTTTAGCATATGTTTTCTTTGTTGATATATTATTTCACAATCAGAGTGCGGTTATGTTTAGCGACAGGTCATTTGGTTCAGGTTTGGCTTTTGGGACATGGAAAGCTGAACATTTTGAGAGTCCTGTGACGATAAGACTTTGCTCTGGTCTCTGAAAGTTGTGCTTATAAACTCATTGTGTTGAATAATTAGGTTGCTTGGAAAGTGTTTAACTAGTACAGCTTTTTATTTTTTAAAGGACAGTAAAAGTTAGGTAGCCTGGCATATCCACAAGTAAGGAAAGTGAGGTGTCTTTTGCGGCCGAAACTGGAATTGAACCACTAACCCTTCGTAAGATTTTTTTTCCTCCATCCAATATTCTTCTTTTCTGAATTCGAACTGTACAAATTCAGCTCCATTTACATTTACTTTCATGCTTTGTTAACCAGTGTGTAGCGCCCCCCACAGGCCACTGCAATAAATAAAACAACATACTCAGCTTGATCAGTGCTCACGGTCCAGCGGTCAGCCCTCCCTGAGTCCACATTCTGTCCCATTAGAGCAGATAACTGTTCAAATGAGTCGTGAACAGCGGAGGAGAGTGGGGCAGGGCGTCGGCAGATTGTGCAATTCCAGAAATGAGCGCGGCGGTTAGCTTAATGGCTATTAGCACACAATTAAAACCAAGCAGTAAAACAGTGGCTCGTTTAAAGGGCCTGTATCTTGCATTATTCAGGGACTACTTTTTCGTCAGCTTTCTTTAGCGCCTTCCAGGAGTGATGTGTTTCGTATTAAGTCTACCCTCTGCATTTGAATGAGGCAGCAAAATAATAACATGATGACATTTGCAGAAAGTGCATTGGATAAATTAATGATTAATCAATGTCATTCAATAACTAACTAGCTCTCATTTCTATATTTAAAGTTTACTGGTTTGTGGCACTCAATGAAATAAAAACAATTTTGTCAAACTGTTGTGGCACTCACTGTATTATTAATTATTGCATACTGTGTAATGTCTGCCATGAACCACTCCTGGACAAATGAGGTATTACACAATATCAATACCAAAAGTACGTTTAAATGCCTGAATAATGCATGCAGGAAAAAAAGTACAAAATGGTTTCTCTTTTATTTTTGTCCCGTTTGCCAAATGTCATTGTTGTTTGGGCAGATATTGGCTGCTGTTAAGGATAAATCGAATAATAACGTCTCACTTCCTGTTTCGCTGAGAATAGAATGCTCTATAATTAGATGCGGACAACACAATCTCCATTTTCACAATAAGAACTGCTTTTACAATACATCGATACCGGGGTACTACAGAGTTTACTTTATTAAATGAAGCATGTACAGTTCCTACATTAAATTATGTGCTTTATCCATACTCTGACTCTCTACCGACCAGGGCCCTCTGAGCCAGACAAAAATTTCACCAAAACTCACTTTTGGCATCGGGAGGCCGCGCTCATATGCAGCACTTTGGACAAATGTAGTGAAGAAACATTGTAAAGATGCCAAAGCGGCTTCCTACTAAGAAAATGATTTGAAGTAATTTTGGAGAGTGGCTCAGGTGGTTTGATGGTTTGAGGCAGTTTGCAGTTTTGGTGGTTTGGGGTTTATCATTTGAGCATTTTATGGTTGGATATTTCTTTCAGATAATATAAGCCCTCCATTTGAAATTAGAATTTTGTGAATGCATCTGTCTGTGCAGCCACTGTAGGACTGATGCATTATTATTATTATTAGTGTACAAGTCTCTCCATGGCCTAGCACCAAAGTACATCTCGGACATGTTATTGTCATATGAACCATCTCAGACTCAGTGGACCTCAGGGACCGGCCTCCTGCTGGTGCCAGAGTCAGGACTAAACATGGACCGGCCTCCTGCTGGTGCCAGAGTCAGGACTAAACATGGACCGGCCTCCTGCTGGTGCCAGAGTCAGGACTAAACATGGACCGGCCTCCTGCTGGTGCCAGAGTCAGGACTAAACATGGACCGGCCTCCTGCTGGTGCCAGAGTCAGGACTAAACATGGACCGGCCTCTTGCTGGTGCCAGAGTCAGGACTAAACATGGACCGGCCTCTTGCTGGTGCCAGAGTCAGGACTAAACATGGACCGGCCTCCTGCTGGTGCCAGAGTCAGGACTAAACATGGGCCGGCCTCCTGCTGGTGCCAGAGTCAGAACTAAACATGGGGAATCTGCGTTCCAGTTCTATGGGGCAAAGGTCTGGAATTGCCTTCTCGAGGTTGTGAG
Source organism: Eucyclogobius newberryi (assembly GCF_026437365.1). Taxonomy (NCBI): domain Eukaryota; kingdom Metazoa; phylum Chordata; class Actinopteri; order Gobiiformes; family Gobiidae; genus Eucyclogobius; species Eucyclogobius newberryi. Next base: position 33,886,678 of record NW_027316278.1, on the reverse strand, counting down.
ACAGGCCCCCACCCCGGCGGTGTTTAAATTTAGGCTAAAGACTGTTTTGTTTTGGTCAACTGACTGAAATACTTTTATTTGTTTTTTACTTTTTTAAATGTGTTTTTATGTTTTGATTTATTGTGACTTACACTGTATTTTGTTTTTATGTGTTTGATCATTAACGTTTGACATTTTTGTACGAATTTTGCTCTACTATTACAATTTTATTGATTGATTATTATATTGTCAAGTCATTTCTAACAACGTAGGATTTTTTTTAAATCTTTTGTTTAAAGAGTTAAAACCTGTTCAAGAATGACAAATATTAGTTCATATGTACGGGCCTCATATGTACAAGACCCGAAGTCACTGGGATAGGCTCCAGTCACCCGCAACCCCAAAATGGAACAAGCGGTAGAAAATGGATGGATGGATGTATTTGTTTGGTCTATTCGGCCCAATCCAAGACATTAGTTTTCAGTGTCAGAAAAGGAGGAACATCAACATCCTCAGGCCTGATGTTTTGACCAATGACCTCTGAAATCAGACAAATGAGAAGTGGCATTTACATTGGCCCCTTTATGAAGCGAGCGGACTATACTTGTCACTCACTTGTGTCTCCACATGGACACATAAGATCGGTGCATCCGAATGGCTTCAGAGGGTTTGATGCAGCGATGCAGCGGATGGTGGATCTAAATAAGTCATGAAGCAGAGTTGGGATGGTGCCCAAAATAAAGTCTTCAGGCTGCTCTCAATAGGCTGTAGACACGCCACTACAAGCGACACAAACTTAGGTCTGTACAGTACATACGTTTGTTTAAATGGTTATGATGTTTAAAAATGGCACAGAACACCTTCAAGTGGAACTAAACCTAAACTCTGCCCACAACCACCGTCTAAACAAGCGGTTAAACTGGACAGTGTCTGGAGGACTAAAAGGAAGAGTGAGGGGGGCGGGGCAGGGTCTGGAGGACTAAAGGGGAGATGAGGGGGAGGAGGGGCTGGGTCTGGAGGACTAAAGGGGAGGTGAGGGGGAGGAGGGGCGGGGTCTGGAGGACTAAAGGGGAGGTGAGGGGGAGGAGGGGCGGGGTCTGGAGGACTAAAGGGGAGGTGAGGGGGAGGAGGGGCTGGGTCTGGAGGACTAAAAGGGAGGTGAGGGGGAGGAGGGGCGGGGTCTGGAGGACTAAAGGGGAGGTGAGGGGGAGGAGGGGCTGGGTCTGGAGTACTAAAGGGGAGGTGAGGGGGAGGAGGGGCGGGGTCTGGAGGACTAAAGGGGAGGTGAGGGGGAGGAGGGGGGGGTCTGGAGTACTAAAGGGGAGGTGAGGGGGAGGAGGGGCGGGGTCTGGAGGACTAAAGGGGAGGTGAGGGGGAGGAGGGGCTGGGTCTGGAGGACTAAAAGGGAGGTGAGGGGGAGGAGGGGCGGGGTCTGGAGGACTAAAGGGGAGGTGAGGGGGAGGAGGGGGGGTCTGGAGTACTAAAGGGGAGGTGAGGGGGAGGAGGGGCGGGGTCTGGAGGACTAAAGGGGAGGTGAGGGGGAGGAGGGGGGGTCTGGAGGACTAAAGGGGAGGTGAGGGGGAGGAGGGGCGGGGTCTGGAGGACTAAAGGGGAGGTGAGGGGGAGGAGGGGCGGGGTCTGGAGGACTAAAGGGGAGGTGAGGGGGAGGAGGGGCGGGGTCTGGAGGACTAAAGGGGAGGTGAGGGGGAGGAGGGGCGGGGTCTGGAGCCTACTTATTATCACTAGAAAACTTCCCGTAAAGTTCTTTGTGTATAAACTGTACTATAAAAATAAGCTTACTTTGCCCGTGCTTCTCCTCCCTCAGACGCCTCCCCCAGCCCGGTGAAGACCTCCCCAGACTCCTCCCCTCTCACCTCGCCCCGGCAGAGACGCGACTCGGACCGGTACTGCCAGCTGTGCAACGCCTGGTTCAACAACCCCGGCATGGCCCAGCAGCACTACGACGGCAAGAAGCATAACAAGAACGCAGCCCGGGCCGACCTGCTGGAGCAGCTGGGCAAAACGCTGGACATGGGACAGATGAAAGGTGAGGGGGGCTCACCGCTAACGCCGCCGCCGGTTTGGGATGGCCACGCCCGCCTGGGAAGGAAAATCAGGGTGGCATGCATTTTGCCAAGCGCTAGGCAAAAGGAAAGGGAAAAACACAATTCAGTCTGTATGATAGTTGGTCGAGGTATCAATGCTAATGCTAACGGTTCAGCACAACTTGCTCTTTTTAATCTGAACCAGCTCTTGTAGCATGTGTTTCTGTAGCGAGTTTAGACTGTAGCCTTTCCTCCGGCCAATGGGCGAAGGCGGTTTATAGTTTGTTGTGGTTCCCTGCACTTTCTTCCACCTTCTCGCGATACAGCGCCACCTCAGGATTGGAGGGATTTTATTGTTTGAGTCCATTGCATGTTGTCTGCTTCTAATTATAGAGCATTGTATCCTCTACGAAGCAGGAAGTGCACTGTTAGTATGCTAGAAGTTGTTAACGTGATGGCAAAACTCTCTCTGGCCTCAGATCGTTGTGAAAAGTGCTTATAATCACATCGTGGTGGAATAGTTTGAATACTGAGAATGTGAATGTTCTGTTTTTCAACTTTTCAAGACAATACAATCACATACAGCTCCTTTAAAACATGTCCGACATGTGCAATATTAGTTCTACTTTTATTCCTTTACTTACCTTGCGTTCTCCCTGGTCCTGCTCATGTTTTTTGTGATTTTTTTAGGCGTGTTTTTGATTTATTTTTGTTGTTGTGTTGTTTTCGTTATTCTCTATTCTAAAAAAACAACAACAACGATATTTGGTCTGAACTGCCCTTTCTCGTCCTTCAAACCAAATCCAGGTCTTCAAACATGTTATGGTTTTTCATGCCACATTTGAATATTAGACATTTTACCTGAAGTGACCACGTTTTCCTCTCAAACTCATTTGTTGTCCTCTCCCTGAGCTCCTGAGCTCCCTGAGCTCCCGTGCCGTGTCCTGCACTTCGGGCCCCTCCCCAGCGGCGTCCTGTAGCGTTGTCACAAGCCGTTAATTTTACAAGCACCGCGCTCTTGTCTCCCGGTCGCAAAATGTCAATAACAATTAGGCAATATTAGTGTAAGAATGCAGAAGAGAGAGAGAGAGAGAGAGAGCGGGCGGCCAGAAGAGCAAACGAACCCCGGGGTGCGGCTGTGGGAGGGCATCTGAGCGTGAAGGGGGAAACAGCGCCAGACCTGCCCTGAGCAAAAGTGAAGCGGAACATAATGGAATTTCAGTTGCTCAGAATATTGTGGAGTTTTACAAATGGAGGGAAATCAGAGTCTGGGTCAAAGACATTTACATTTGTTTAATAAGAGATTATGATCCTGGTTTTAAGGTTTTACTGGAGCAAAATGTGGAGCTCACGATAGTTTTACATTTTATCTACAGATATATTACATACTCTAGCACAGATTATACTCGTTGTGACTTTTCTACCCTGACAATTCAAAATAGTTGCTTGTTTCACTTTGAAATACTAAAAATGCTAATTATTTAGAGCTTTCGTTTGGATCAGAACGTTCTAAACTTTGAAAAATGAGGCAAACAGTGAAGAAGAGCAAAATATATTTTCAAAGATTGACCGACATCACATTAATGCTAATGTTTTATGTCGTATACAACTAAAATAATCTACCTTTTTTTTTTAAATTATTATTATTTCTGCGTAGAAGTGTCAGTTAGTTTGCTTTTCTATTTTAAAAGGAAAATGAACAATACTATTTTCTAGCTTTGAAATTGCATTGAAGCTTGACAAAAAAAGTATAATTTTTGGTAACGTATGTAATATAAAGATAAAAAAAAAAATTCTATGTATTTGTGAAAATAAACCCTACAAACCTATGCCAACCGTTAATCTCTAGATAAAGAATACATTTATTATCTTTTATGTATAATAGTTTGTGATAATTGAATCTAGATGAATGCTTTCCCAAGTTTGTGAGGCAAAAAAAACATAAATAATTTCACTATTTTGATCATTTACAATTTTATAATGTATTGGAATGACATAATTAATCTCTAAATTCTAAATTAAAATCTGAAATGTCATGTAATGCATAATGTATTTGTGTAGGGGCTGATCACTTTAACTCTGCCTGTAAACTATCCTCACATTTAGGTGATGATTATGGATGGATGCAGTGTTAGCTCTTATGTAACTATAACTCTTATGATGCTCGAGGGTCTGAGACACGAGGATTTAGGAGCATTAAATGAAGGATAAATAAGCAGATATAACTCAATAATGATCAGAATGACTTTTATTCATCCCCGAGATTCAATTATTTTTGTTACAGACTTGCAGTTGACCAGAAAGAGTTCTCAGAGTAAGTTTTTAAAAAGTTAGATTGAAAAGTGTCACATATTAAATCTGATTATTAAAACCCAGTGACTAGTATCAGTTAATTTGTGTTTAAGAGTAATTGTTGTATTTGAAAGACTAATAACAAGGAATTTCAAAATTTTCTCTTACATTTTAGTTTTTCTTTGTCAAAATCTGTGTGAAAAGTGTGAACAATCATAAATAAATCAGATTTCTCGCATCAGACATAACCGTTAACATGACATTTCCAATAATCTTCTAACTCAAAATTACATCAAAATGCTAATAGTTTTTAAGTCTTTACCACAAAAATTAGCAGCAATTGTATATTTCAGCGTGGAAATGTCAGTTTGTCAGCTTTTCAATTTGAAAAACAAAATAAACGATAGTATTTTCTAGCTTTGGAATTGTATTTGAGCTTCACAAAATAGTATAACTTGTGGTAAAATATGTAATATAAACATAAAATGAATTTAAAACCTACCAATCTGGATTTTGCCTTCATACAAATGCTTGGTGTTCTCTTAATCTTCTTTTTTTAATCAACAAATAATGTCAAATACAGCAGGTGGTTTCCATTCACCAAAATCATCTACATTTGTCATAATTTGTGATATTTTGAGGTTGATTCTAGTTTCTCTGCCTTCCGCATAACGTCAGGAAGCCCACAATGACCAGACTTTAGGTCATTTTCCCGGCTGAATGAGCAGATTGCGATTCCTTCGTTGTCCACCCTCAGCAGATGTGTCGCACGTTGGAAGCGCTTGTGCCTTGATCACTAACACTAGTCCCCTGTATTTACGGTGTCGGGAGTAGAACCTAAAGTGCTACCACGAATGAGAACCTCGAAGAGGCCAATCGTGCCATTAGAGACACAGACTGTTTCTATGCACAAAAAATTTGTTGAGAGTCCAAGGCCGTTCAGACATTAGCCTACAATTGTCTGCATAAGTATAACTCTCTCTTCAGTATAACTGATTTTGCTCTTGCAGAAGAAGGTGGCAGCTTTCCCCTGGAAAGGGGAGTTAACGCCGGGCTGTGTCGGCTTTGAGCCTTTATCAAACAGCTGCGGATGGTGCCGCGAGAGCATGTTGGTCGTGTTTCCCGTGTACCAAACTTTTGAAACGCAGTTATTACATATTGCATAGCCCCTTTCGAGCTTTGTACCATCTTTGCTGAAATAGAAGCTACTTTGGACTGAAATGTTGCTGGTGCGCCCACAGCCAATCTCGCCCTGTGCGCCCCCTAGCTAACGCCAAGGAAGTGTCTCAACAAACGAACGGTGAAAAGAGCTATTTATAGCGTGTTTTTACAACGTTAAAAGATCGATACTTGACAAGAATGTATCGATAATCGATTGCAGGAGAAAATATTGCGATATTTCGCCATGTCGATATTTTGGCGCACCCCTATTCGATATTATGGTGAGTCTGGACGATATGACTGTGAGTCTGGACGATATTACGGTGAGTCTGGACGATATTACGGTGAGTCTGGACGATATTACGGTGAGTCTGGACGATATTACGGTGAGTCTGGACGATATTACGGTGAGTCTGGGCGATATTACGGTGAGTCTGGACCAGGCTTTTAGATAGGATTTGAAAACACCCCGTCCAAATAATTTTGTCTGGGGGCTTGAAAAAATTTCGCTTGCGCCTTCGCCGCTCGCGGGAAGGCTATGGAAAGCCAATATGTGTATCACGACGCTTTTACAAAATAAAGCGGCGCTTTTACAAAATAAAGCCGCGCTTTTAACGCGTAGGCGCCCGCATGGCGATCTAGAGCGGCGCCCGCACGCCTCTCGTATCATATTGACTTTCCATAATCTCGTGCCGCCTGCACCTCTCGGCCGTGCAGATCACACTCTGCCACTTAGGAGCGGCGTATCGCGCCGTATTTTACATGGTATTTGGCCGTGCAGGTTCGGCAAACGTGGAGCTTCGGCATTTTCCGGACCACGGCTCGACAGCCAATCAGAGCCAAGCACACAAACTTTGTCGATCCAATCAGCGCGCAGCATGCAAATTTTCACTTGTAAAGAGTAAACTGTCATGGCGCGGATTATCGTCAAACGTTTCCCTGCCCGATTTAATGATGATATTCCCTTTTCTAAAATGTATTAATAAAAATGACCCCGTCCTTGCACTCGAAAATGCCCGTCCACATGTCAAAATACCCCGTCCAAAATACGGGAAGACGGCGCTCTATCTAAAAGCCTGGTCTGGACGATATTCATTCCGACCCGTTTGTGGGCGCTGTTTTATCATAAATAGCTGTAGCGACAAGTGGCTTTCCCGTTGATCCCGCCGCTGTATAGGACGACCGGCTCCTTCTCGTGGTTGACCCTTCAAAGGTGAAGGAGTTGAGGGCTTGGAACACCTGATGTGGAGGGATTTCTCGACGGCGTAGGCAACGATCACTCTCTTTCTCTTTCTCATTTTGTTTCTCTTTTTTCCAATAGCGTAAAACTCATACTTTGAAGACGCACAACTACAGTAGGTGGCAGTAAATGCACCTTTTCATTTGGCTGCCAACCACCATTAAAAGTAACACAACATCAACAACGATGGCAAAGTCACAAAACTCAGATCCACAAACAGGAGAAACAGAAGTCCTCCCCATGAGGCCAGAATTGATATTACAGATACGTTTGCTTTATTTTGAAGTATAATGGAAGTATAATCAGAATGTAGCATCAAAGTCTATGCTGCCCAGCGTCCCTTCAGCTTTCACACTGCTGCGCCCAATGTCCCAAGCGTCAGATGCTGGAGTTGGAAAAGCTGAAGTTTTAGTGAAGTTATTGATGCTTCAGCCAATCAGGAGCTTCCTCCCGAGTAGCAGTCATTCCTCCACATTACACGAGGCGGTGTGGCGTGAATATGATATTAGCTCAAACGTCTGCCGTCAAAGGAAAGGCCTACAACTGCAATCTGAAAGCACCATTAGCTCTGTTTAGTTAGTTCATGATGAAATAGTTGTTATGACTTGTTATTGGTGTTGGTGGTGAAGCGCAAGAAGAAGATGGAGAGGCTGAGGAGGCAAATTGTTCTGCCGCTGCTTCAGTGACTACCGGGCGAGGAGGATTGCTGCTGAAACATCAAGATAATGGAGGGGGGAGTGTGAGTGCTACTATGTTTACCCCATAGAGTTCAAGTCGCTATAAAAACATCTGTGAAAAATGCATTATCAATTATTCACATAGAGATACGTACTGTTGTTAGTACTTAACGGGGAAGAAAAGCTCAAGACCGGTCCAGGCCATTAGTTCCACAGCTCTAAAGATTCTAGAAAACACATTGATGACAAATAAGTACATGTACAATATCTTCAAAAATATGCACTTTGAACTTTCATGGCGGTTCACAGAAGGTTCAACGTCTTCTCTCAAAACAAATACACTCGAAATACTAGAATTGAGACAAACATGAACTGGAACATTATGTGAGTTCAATGGAGGAACTTCAGGAGGAGCCTCAGGAGGTCAGAAAATATGAAAATCAGGGTGGTTTTGGCAAAAGAAAACCACACAGTCCGGTTTACTTTACGTGATTTGTTACCGTGGGAGGACGAGGCCAGCTGGAGCTCCCCCAACCCAGGCCTGGCTCCTGGGTGAACCGCCGTTGGTCTCACCTGCCACCGAGAACCTGTTCGCCTTGAGTGCGTCTGCCGACAACGTCTCCCGGGCTCATTCGGGCGCTCAAACTCCTTAAACTGCCGATTCGAGGAGGGGCTCTCTTTCATTGTTCAGGACTGCGTATCAAAACATGAACCGTATTTTCCCCTGATCACACAGTGTATGAAAGATAAGGTCACAAAGGCGGATGCACAGCGGTCACCCAACACCAGACCAGCACGAAGCCACCAATGAAAGTCTGTTTATTGTGGACTTTAATGACAGAGCTATAAAGAGCTGAAACATTAGAACCACTCTGTGTCTGTGGTCGGACAAAGGCGACCCAAGGACTCGCGCGCGCAGGTGTTGTGTTTCAGCGTTCATTTATTGTGCGTTACTTCGTTAGGGGCTCATCTAATTGGATCTGTGTTTTTGTGGTCGGTGCAGTGTAGTTTATGTGGGAGATGTTTGTGAAGGTGAAGAGGTGGCTGCAGCGGGTAATGGCTTGTATTTAATAATGTATGTTTTAGTAAGTGATGTTAATGATGATGATAACATTAACAAAATATATATATATATAATCAACTTTACCTCAAACTCAAATTAAAAGATATTTCCAAAGCCTCACATAAAAAGTCACAAATTAATTAGGGGTGCAAATGTATGAAAAAAATAAAATAATAATTAATCAATGAATCACAACAAATTGTAATGAATCATTTATGTGCATAACATTGTATCTATGTTATTATCATTTATTTCATCAATACACACAATTACTTAGACATAATTTATTTGATCCACAAGGGAAATGACCAAACAATAGCTAACATTACAATTTAAGCAAAAAATAATCATGTCAAGATGCTCAGCCACACTCTCTATCTTTAAGGAAATCAGTGACAACACCTCCTTTTAAAACTGCCTTTCAGTAACTTTATCCTACTTTATACTTTATACTTACTGTTTTGTGTCTCTCAAATGTAAAGCATTTTTGGGTGTCTTGAAAAGCCCTATATAAGTGTTATGTATTATTATTATTATTATTATTATTATTATTATTTTTTTTTTATTTATTTATTTTATTTATTTTATTTATTTTATTTATTTTATTTATTTTATTTATTTTATCTATGTTATCTATTTATAATATTGTTTGCTTACTTCTACGTGTACAAAAGTAAATAAGAAATGGTTTTGACTTCCATTCTCAGTTATAACAGTTATTTCAATTTAAATAAAAGCTGAAAACTAATCATACCTGAAGTAAACACAACTTTGTTTCCTCGAACCGTAATCAAATATGTTCAGTGTATTCTGGGATGGTCTTTTCGCTGTTCTTTCCTTTTATCAGCGTTTGCATTGTTAGCATAATTGTGTCGCTCCCGGCAGAAAGCCCTCGAGTCTAAAAGCAGTTTTTTTATTACCGTCTCCCCTTGAACGCGACTTAATGTGATTTCCTCCTGCGACACACACACATCCTCTTCCTGTTGTCGCATCAAATGATACATTTAATCATGCAAAGAGGAACGAGCCGGCGACGCAGTTAAGAGCCATTTACCCAATTTTCTCAATGGGGATGCTGGGAAATTATATTCAGTGTGTTCAGTTTAGCATAATTAGTTTTTGCAGCGGTGGATACTTTTTACTTTACTACATTTCAGAGCAGATATTTTCTACTGCGCTATTTTTGAACTGGGCTGAAAAGTTGGAGTACGTTTCGAATGGTTTGAGGGGTTATTATGTTGACATCCTGCGTAAAGGTTTTGAGTTCAAACCCCGGCTAGGAGCGATTCAAAGTATATACAGAAAGACTTTACTCGAATTGCTAATATCTAAAAACAAATCTTTATCAAAATGGTTTCAAAATTTGTGGGAGCTATTTCTACTTTCTAATTTCTAAATGGGTACTTCCAAACCTTTACTTCATTTGATTGTCGTATGTGCTTCTTTTACTTGAGTTATTTTTGGCTGATGTATTTTTGCTTTTCTTTTCTACAAAAGTTACATTTAGCCTGTAGTTTGTTTTGAATAAATTCAGTTTGATGCATTTTGGCTAAAGGCTCAATCCAATCCACTTTATTTATAAAAGGACGTTTCACAAACAGTTTCCCAAAGTGCTGCACAGAAACAGTGACGGCCATAATTAAAGATTAAAGATTAAAAAAAGGAATAAATGCTCAGGTAATTGTTGTAAACTTGGGGGAAACAAATTCTGTCAAAGTCTGTCAAATAAAAGAGCAAAAGCCCAAATTAGCCATAAATAAGGAATGAATGACTAAATAATAAAATCAATAAAATAAATTGAACAAATAAAACAAATACAATCAATAAAATACAATAAATACAATAAACACAGGGCCACACAACTCAAGCGGTGTTAAAAGCCATGAAAAATAGGTCTTTGGTCCTTTCTTTCCTTTAACATCAGATACACATTAAAATGAATTCACAACAAACAAAATATGAAAAAAACAAAACAAATGAAAAAACATGTGAGCAAAATGTGAATCAATTATTGTAAATGATTTCCAAATCCCTTCTCATCCCATCAATAAAGTTTGAGAATTTTATTAAGGTCGCTCAAATGCTTCAGACAGGCCGCGGTTTGTTCACCGACAAAGACAATTTATGTTTAAACCATGAGAATGAAGTTTTGATTATAATCTTTACAAGAAAAATCCCGTCAAATTGAACCGTTTCTCATCTGGACGACAGTGCCCTCTCTCGCCTGTTGTCTTTATCCTTGACTCGGCTGTAATTTGGCAAGTCTAACGCTGCCATTAGACACTCTTAACACATATATTTTCTGCTCGATGGAAAAACAGACGCAGCTGGGATGAGCAGACCAGAGAAATGGAAGCAACAAAACAAACAAAATTGATATTCCGAAGATTAGCTTTGAAAAATCACCTTCACTCACTAGAAGTGCTTCTTTGTGTTGTCCTTTACCAGGTTTATTTTAAAGTTAAGACCTGGTTTTGTATTGGATTACTGTAGATTGAGTCCTTATTTGTCACAGTATAGTCAGGCTGTAGTCCTGCTTCTTAGACCTGGTTTAGGTTTGGTTTATAATGTGCTTGGTAAATGCAAGTTTGGGGATAAGGCTTTTGTCTTAACTTAACCTTGGTCTGAGTCTGGAGACAAAACGCACAGGCCACAGACATGAAGAGAATCGTATGAGATATTAAACACTACAGAGACAAATGTTGCAAGAGAGACTGACTTTGAGACGATAAACTGTTCATTGCACTTCTAGTTTAAATGCAAGTAAAAGATGTGTAAAATCATGCTGCAGCTTCACAACAGGAGCATACACTTCAGTCTTTTCCTCACTTTTTGATATTCAAACAACGCTCAAACTGGATTCATAGCGGTGTATTGACGACTAGGTGTCATTTGTACAGTTGGACATTAATGAAATCACTGCAGTTTAACTTTGAGAGGTGAGTAATAATTGTCCTTTTTGCTCCTGACGTTCGGTTGTTGCAGCGCAGATGTTTTATGGTTATCATATCACAGATGTTGTGCTGACACCGCAAACATGAACAGCTTAAAAATGACTTATAGTGATCTAAACGAAGTCGGGGAGAAGCAAATTCGGGCCTAAATCGGGCACAATATGCTGTAGTGCGTTCCGTGTTTTGTTCTATTTCAGCTCTTACTAATTTAATCCTGTGTCTTGGCCTTGTAAGTGCTATTATTTAATAACTAATTTTGGTTAAATTTACATTTCAGCAGCAATGTTTTAAATTTATCGTAAAGTCTCTTTTTCTATGTTTAATTCTTCTAGTTTGGTGGAGTAGATTTAGCAGGGGCGTTGCAAGGGCGTCTTGGGGCCCCACGCGAAACATGGGGCTTTCCAGACAGACTCCACCCCTTCTTCTCTTTACCTTTAAACTAAAACAAACAATAAGCCGCCTATAAACTTTAGTGGTTGTTCTGCTTTGCAACAATAATGCCAGTTATGTCAGTTATTGCAGTTGCTGAACCCAATGACTAGAGAGACCTGTCAATGAAATGTAATGGGTAATATGGGAAACGTAAGGGGCCCCAAGCAGTTGCCCATATTGTCTGTTTGGTAGCTACGCTTCTGAGACTTAAGAACATTGGCCTCAAGGTTTGAACAAGTCAATCATCAGCGCTAATGGTCCATAAAGAGAGTGGGAGGGAGACTTTTGGAAGTAAGTTTTGAGTCCTTGTCAAACGTGCACATCAAATATGAGTAACTACTGGGAAGAAAAATGCAGTTTCACTACTAAAATGTAATATTGAAGCACTTATACCTATTTCAGTATGAAGTATTCATTGGAAACAAAGAGGGACGGCCATTTTGAAATAGATGCTTAAAGAACCACAACACTAACAACCACCACAACAAGTCATGAATAGGGGTGTGCCAAGTAATCGAAATACTTATTATATTGTGATACTAAATTTGGTGATACAGTATCGGTATTGTGGGCTGCTGCTGTGTGCTCCATGAGTAATTTTTGGTACTATCCCAAATTATTTTGTGACAGCGCTACAATGTTGTTGCTTGTTTAAGGAAAGGAAACTTGTTTACCCAAAACCATTTGACATTTTGACTGTTTTGATGAATAAAATGGGTGTGTTTCATATCAAGTTTGTGCCGGTCATGGTTTAACAAAGAACATTTTGTTAAAATGTATTTGGGTTCTTTAAAAAAATAGTGATATATTGAAGAATATCATGAGCTATATATCTATTATCGAATGTATATCGCAAAATCGTGATATTATCGTATTGTGAGCCATGTATCATGTATCACATTGAATCGTGAAAGAATGTGTTATTCCCAGCCCTAGTCATGAAAGAAGAACCCAGAACAGAACAAGTTTTTGATTTGAGGTCATCGCCTGCATCTGGGTCTGTCCAGAGACAACAGGTTTTTGTCAAATCTGAAGAACATTGAAACGTTTCAAGCGTTGAGCATGAACGCTGTAATTTCAGGCTCAATTTTTCTTGTATGTACCTATCATTTTTCGCAGCATCTTTAATATTTGTCCTATAAGGCCAAATCAGAGCTGTGAAATCTGGTGTTGTTATAGCCTCTTCGGTTTGCTGCAGAGACCAGATGAAAAGTTAATGACATGTACGTGTTAATATTTAAAGAATGCATGATCCGTTATGGCTTTGAGGAAATGTGAATAATGCATGACGCTGTATGGAGTGAGAGAGCCTTCATGTGTTGAGCTGGTTTTTACAGCGTACAGTACAAGTATTCAGGTTCAGGAAAACAACAGCGTCTAACATTGTCTTTGCAGAGAGTGGACAATACTGCTTCACATAAAATATAAAGACCGTCTTATTTATTATGAACTGCAAAATCCTGAAATATTTTATGAAGATTGTGTTTTGACCGGGGGCTGTGGGCTTAAAGCAATAACATCGACATGAAGTAAAGTGGATGGTGGACCAACCAGAAAAGATTCAAAGTTCACATTTAAATTGTATTGGCGTCCTTAGCATTGGAGCCTTTGTTGTTGTGTCTCTAGTTTCTAAGGAACTGTTTTCACGAACGTGCTACGCATTCTTATTTCTCTGTGCTTCCCAAACTATGGTATGTACAGTACGTAAGGTCGGCTGGTTAATTTAAGCACCACGTCGTCTGGTGACAGAGACCACTGATCCGTGTGCGCACCGCCGTGTTCCCACCCAGCCCACCCAATAGGTCTCAATTAGCCACAGACAGATGAGATTTAGCACAGCGAGGGGGTTTGGGGCATTACTCAACTTGGCAGCAGCACCAGGGGAGACCAGCGGACGCAGTTTGGACGAGAGAAGATGTATATTATGAGAAGTAGGTATGGACTTCGAGTTTAACCTTGTTCGTTTGTTTGGCCGGGACATATATGAATGCTGTAAACACACCAGATTATGGGCTAATTTCCATCCGTTACTAGAAGCAGAAGGAGGGGAACTCACGCTCATTCGTAGTATTTTTGTTCATACCCAGACGTGACCTACACAGACACAAGAGGAACATGCAAACTCTACACAGAAAAGCTCCACGCCGCCCAGGAATCGAGCCCAGGACCTTCTTGCTGTGAAGGAAAAGCGTTAACAATAACAGTAGCTTTATGGACCAACACGCCTCACATCAGAATTGTTGGTTGGAAAGGTGGGCTCAAACTGGTTGTATTCAAAAAGGGTTCAAGTCTGTTTAGGATTAATTGTCTCAAGAACTTTATTTAGAAAGAGCCAGCCAGCGCTATAGGAGGAGAGTGAGTCGTACTGTTAAGTTTACTTTTATCACAGCGACCAGAAGAACTGACAGGAGGGACACCAACAAAACACCATGTACCATAAAACTGTGAAGAAAATTGCTTTCTGGAGGGTACAATTTTCTGTTCGGATGTAATAAAGTCAGTCATGTTTATGAGCATGTATTTGTATGTAATTTAAAGAGAAAAGCCTCTCCGTGCTGTGAGTGGCGCTCCCGGTCCCCTGCGGCTGTTGCTGTGCCCGTCCCGTGGCACTGATCTATCGAGCAGGTGAGAAATGGCCGCCCTGATTGCCTTCCTCACGATCCAGTTTGCTGCTTCATAAATAAACCTCCTGGAGCCAAAGGCCATATCCCGCTCGCTCGGATTCCAATTGTAAAGGGTGGGCTTCTCTCAGGAAAGTTAAAGTTGGAAAACAAGCAGACGTGGTTATCAGTTCAATGTGTCAATCATTTCTCAAAACTAATTCTAATTGCATCATACAGTGAAGGATTGATGTTCAAAAGCTAAAAACTGTTTTGTTCGCTGTGCATTTGACTGAAATGATTCTATTTGCACTCTTCTCTTTTATGTCTTTCAATCATATCTTTGTGATTTTGATGCATTTTTCTCTGTTGTATGAAGCACTTTGAATTGCCTTGTGTATGAGTTGTGCTCTACAAATAAACTCGACTTGGTGTGTAACTCCTCCTTCGCTAAAGTCGATCTGGAACTGAAAAAAGCTGGACCGTCAAAGCGAGACTGCTTATGGCCACTTCGGACGGTTCACTTAAGATAATGGAAAGTTATTCGAACTGTACCAATCTGGACCAATGAAAAAAAGGCTTTTGTCTCTGTGGAGATGGATACATTACAGTGGAACATTCCCCCTCTGTACCATATTTTCTCTGTCCCTCCTCTTTGCCATCTCAGTCTGGAAACATTGTCCTCACTATCTATAAAATGAACTTTCCCACTCTTGTAAAACGCAATCTATGATTAATTACCCACTTTCATGTCTGAATTTAGCAACTCTTCCTGTATATAAAATGCCCAGTGTGCTAAAATGTTCAGTTTGCTAACACTTCTGGATTGTGGACCTCAGCTGTTTCCAGGTTTAGGCGGAGGGCAGAAATCCTGTGAGAGCATGTGGAAAATGTCTAACCTTTCCATTTGATAGGGTGCACAATAACGGCCTGTCAAAACGGAGATTTCAATTTGGTCCGAGTGTCCCGCGACGCAGCCACGGGTCGGCAGATGGAAGGGGGAGACTGAAGGGTTTGAAAAGTGATTCTGATAGGATAAATCTATGCATGCCAGCGCAGTGTGCTAGCATGACATGTGTCTAGTTTAAATTTGTAGGCTAAATATAAATACTCCTAATGGAAGACCTCGAAATAGCATGTTTGGAAGGAATTCTACCATTTCATAGTACCCACTATTCCCAAAGAAATGCTAGCTTTTTGAGACACTGTGGTTGCCAGGAGTTCCATCATTACCATTTGGGACTTTCCTGTTGCACAGAAATATCGGAGATCAATAATATGCTACAGAATGTTGACATCACCATCCCACTCGATTTCAGATCTATGTTTTTGTGCCTCAAAACTCCAGTACAATAAAAGTGACTACGGTACTTTTCGGACTAGACATCGCTCCTGAATAAAGGCCGTGCACAAAATTTTCGAAGAAAATAGAAATTGTACATATACAGGCCGCACCGGTCAATAAACCGCAGGTGCCCACGTTCTAAAATGAGATATTTACACATAAATAAATGCGGTAGGGATGCGTCTTTTGAACCGGGGGTCTTGCCGTGCATCCGCGGTCCGCTGGGCCACGGGACTAATTATACTGATTTCTCAGTGAATATGAGTTGGATTGTAATAAAACACACAGCGTTTTGAAGTTTAACAAACAAAGAACATATCACAGCTGTCCCTACTGTCGCCTCTGTCCCTACTGTCCCCTCTGTCCCTACTGTCCCTACTGTCGCCTCTGTCCCTATTGTCCCCTCTGTCCTTGATGACTCTGTGTGAGCTGATTTACCTGTGTCTGTGTCTTCACATCTGGTTCATCTGCTCCTGAGCTCGTACTTAACGAGTGAGTGTTACGTTCTAACATGAGATATTTACACAGAAATATGGTCCAGAGTAATGATGCACATGTGATTCAGGTCTGGCCAAGAAAGTTTCATTTCAATGCAGGTTCTAAACTGCAGACCGCCGTATATCCCATGTCCGCTCTCCGTGTGTCTGCGTTTGGCCGCGTCTAGATTCATTTCTTCATTAGACTCATTTCTCCGTGAATTTGAGTCTGATTGAGTGTTTTGAAGCTTAAAATATAGCATACGGTACATGTTTAGAACTACTTATAGTGTGTGTATGCTGTCTCTCGTGCCAAACCTAACCCATACCCTAAAAAAAACAAGGCACTACAACAGGACAGTGGCCTATGCCCTGGTGAGAACTGGGATTCTACCTACAGTTAATGAAGTGGTAGAAGTTGTTCAGCTTATCCCGAAAAAAAGGAGCTAAAGATTTTCAAATGCTGTCGGATTGCTTTTTACCACTCGCCCTGACAGCACTGGGCTAAAACTATGAAAGCTGAGAAATGTGCCAAATAGATTCAGATTATTCACCAGTTCTCTCATAACACAAACATTTGGTTATTGAAACGAGCACTTCTAGCTCAGAGGGTTATTGGCATGAAGTGCGGCTAACTCTGCCCAAGCGCTGCCGGGAGAGGCTTTTGCATATCCTCTAAAAATGTAACCACTCAAGGATTTGTAAGTAATTATTATGCACCATAACAAGATCACACGGTTGGAGGCAAATTGCTTGATTTAGTAATGAACCAGTTGGTTTCTCCTTGATTGCTTAGTCTTATGGAAGGTCAAGATATTTAGGGTCATAAACCATGATTATTCTGGTCACAATATGATGTAAGAACTATAAAGGACTAAGCATGGGTTTGCTTTCCAAGAAATAAAACCAAAACTCCAAAAGTGGTATTGCCTTTTGGACACTGTTGGGACACCAAATGGGGCACTGTTGGGTAGCTGTTGGATGTGGAAACCCCAGGTATAAAAGGGCAGGAAATTGAGTACATCACTTTTTTTAAATGTTGGTCCTTGTGTTATTGTGGCCAAAGTGAGCAAAATAAATGAATTGTAACTATTTTACTGGACAATTTTTTTGGTGCTTAAAGACTTCTGTACTCTTTCAACCAGTAGTGGCTGTTTGGTCAGTGCTAATTAGCCTCTACATGTAGTAATGTGGCAAAGACAAAAAAACTGAAACAGAAAATAATAAGACTGAAAAGGTTATCTTATGGCAAAGGCGGTTAGAGCTCTTGCCTCCCAAGAAGGAGATCATGGGTTTGATTCCCGGACCAGACCAACATCACATGATCTCTCTGGGTGGAGTCTGCATGTTCTCCCCGTGTTACCGTGGGTTCTCTCCGAGTTCTCCGGCTCCTCCCACCGTCCTAAGACATGAATGTGTTAGGTAAAATTGGTGACTCTAAATTGGCCGTAGTGAACGAATTGTAATTGTAATTGTCTGTAATGTCTATGTCTCTGTGTCAGCCCTGCGACAAGTTGGCCACTGTCCAGGGTGTACCCCGCCTAAGGCCCGAAGTCACTGGGATAAGCTCCAGTCACCCGCGACCTCGAAAGGGAATAAGCGGTAGAAAATGGATGGATGGACGGATGGATGGAAGGTTATCTTAAAATCCATTGTCTTCCAAATACAACAATGACTCAAAACCTGACATGTCACCGGGCGTTTTTCTCTTGAAGAAGGCATCCTAAAAGTGAATAAACATGAAAATCAAGCATCAAAAAGTAGAAAAAATATGTATTAAAATTCTATGGGTTTCATTGTTGTGGATGAGGTGTACACTTATAATAGAGTGCAGTATGTGACACGAGATACACAAGGTATTTGCAGCTTCAATTAATAAGAAGTCTCTGATATATCGGAAGTTTTTCGTCTTTGCGACTGTGTTTTAAGACTTAAATCTGTGTCCTGTCCAAGGTCCCTTTCTTCATTCAAATTGTCTCTTAGTGTATGTTTTCTTTTCCATAACTTCAAATTGCAGAGTAAAGGAGGAGGCATGGCCAGTGAGTCACCCCAGGCTGATCCGTTTAGGTTGCGTGGCTGTCCTTGGGCGTGGGAGGACATGAAGAGAAATAGGCCCGCCGTCTGTTTGGTCGGGTCGGGGGGGGGGTGGGGTGGGGGGGTAACAGGTGCGGTGCTGAAATATGCCCCGGACTATGGCTTCTGACAGCTCATATCTTCGTTTCAGCCCACACTCGGAGCCCTTTCCCAAACAAAGTGGGCATTATAAATCTCAAGATGGCAAGAAGGAGCATTGGAAAGTTCTAAAGCAGAACCAAACCAGGTCCAAGATATAGGACGAAACCAGGACCGGTATAAAGCTGAAGGGCAATGACTTTGTTGGCTCATATCTCATAGAGGAATAAACGGATTGAAGGATAGGAAAAGGTGTTGGAAAGTCCTAAACCAGAACTTCTAGCCTACTCTCAGAAGCTTTGCCAAAACATACTGGGCGATATTGTAAAAAAGAGCTATTTGAAAGTGCTAAGCCAGAATAAAACACAAACTTAATCAGAACTTAAGTGGAAATGCATATATTTATCAAGTTCTAGAACAATAAATGACAATGATGAGAGAATCAAGATGGATTGGTTGAAAACACTGGTCACTGGTGGTGGTGAAGTCGAGATGGAGAGGCTGAGGAGGCTGAGGAGGCCGGCGGTTGGAGATGGGTCTGAGGAATAGCCATGTTTCCATTGGTTCACTTTGTACAGGTCCGATTAAGTGATCCGAGGGTTAAGGTTCGCTGTGGCTCCTGGAGTGCTTTAGGTGAGGATGAGCAACGCACCAGAGCGAGATGATTGGATAAGAGAGAACTCGCACTACAAGACTAAGACATCAAAAAGCAGATACAAACAGAAAAAAAGTAATTTCTCACCAAATGCTGACCTTATCTCATGTTGAACCGCTGTATTTCCAGTCGAGCTAAAGTTGCCTTGAGCAGTTCAGGCCCTCAAGCTGTGAAAACATTCCACAGCCACAACAACTTCACCTCGAGGCTTCTATTTTATTCATCCGTTTTTGTAAGAAATATTTCATCACACGCAAGCCTCAACAGAGGCTGATGTGAATTGACGTATTTGTAAAGTATGTGCAAGAAAGATAATTGAGGATTGAGTGTGTGGATCTCACAGAATCTGAGCAGATCTTTTTTTAAGTAATGTTTTTATTTCAACCTGTTTTTTTTCAAGCTTTAATCACCATTGTTGAGCTCAAAATGACTACCAAAGTATACAATGAAAATAAAAGATTAACACAGAATGAAGCTTCCTGTCTGGGAAAACC
This sequence comes from Eucyclogobius newberryi, assembly GCF_026437365.1. Taxonomy (NCBI): domain Eukaryota; kingdom Metazoa; phylum Chordata; class Actinopteri; order Gobiiformes; family Gobiidae; genus Eucyclogobius; species Eucyclogobius newberryi. The sequence continues at coordinate 33,867,093 of NW_027316278.1, read as the reverse complement.
GTTGAACACTGTCACCACTCTGAGATTTGCTGGGCACTTGCCACGGAGCTTTGATTTACAGTGTGAAATGAAATAATGACTTGCTTTCCATTTTCCAATTTTTGTTTTAAAAGCCAAAAATAAAAAACTGTTCATTTTTTTATGAATGGACTGGAATTGAATGGAGGTGATGGTGATAATACGTATGATTGTGTCAGATTTAACTTCAACAGACACATAAAATCAATCATATCTGTTGCGTTTTACCATTTAAAAAACACATTGTAAGTATCAAAAACATAGTGTAGTGTCTAAACCAGACTTGGAGAGACTTATCCATCCATATTTTACTATTTTCTGTATATTTGAATGCAACGTTTTTTTAGATTATTTATTTAAGTATTAAAAAAATTAAGTATTTTGTACTTTTGTATTATTTGTACTATTTGTTTTAGTAGTTGTAAAGCACTCTAAGTTAACTGGTGCGATACAAATACATCTTGATTGACTGATTGTTATTCCGATCGCAGCAACGTCTCTTGGTCAAACTAATCTAATCCGAATGCGGCTTTTGTTGATGACGTTTTTCCCGTGTGTTTCAGGTCTGAAGCGGAGTTACTCGTGCGAAGTATGTGGCATGACGTTGAACTCCGTGGCTCAGTACCATGCACATCTGCAGGGCTCCAAGCACCAAAACAAGTAGGTCCTCTGGTCGCGCAAAAACACAACAGTGGGATAGAAGGAAGGATACTTACATGGCAGAGGGGTTAAAGGTGCACTGTGTAACGATAAGTACTATATCCACCCATCATTCAAATAATACTGTAGTAGCGGAAACAATACTTTTAGGGCTCAATATTTATTGTGTGTACTTTTTTTAAATTTTAGTAGCATAAAGTAGTTTCAATATTATCAATTATTGTGATAATTTTCTGGATCAATAAATCATACTTGAAATACAACAAAAATGAACGCTAGATTCTTGTTAAGTTGAAGGTCTTTTATTCCTTTTTGGCTTTAAACCATGTTTCATGTTGTTTCTTCATCCTGAACACACCTGGGTTTGTATTAAGCTTCATTCACATTTGTTTAATTAATCCTGGTCCTCTCCTTATGATTCTCGGAAATCACCCAGATTTGGGACGCCGTAGGTAGAGCTCTGGAGGTTTGGATTTTTAAGTTAACATAAATCATTGGCAGCCTTGTTCTGAACATTCCTGCAATAAGAAATGCTTGTATTAATATGTCTGGGCAAGCTAGCTTTTGTTTTTACCCCCATAGTGACTCCGTCTGCTGTATATATAGAGGAATGTGTGCGTTCAGTAGAGATGTTATTTTAAAGGACGAATATTATGCATTATTTGTATTGCCTTTAAGTACGCTCTTGATTACCTTCAGTTTGGCATCTCATGTTTTAGAACTAAAAAACAAAATAACATTTCCCATCCCAGAAAGTGACCCTTGGGCTCCATCTACTGCCTGCAGAGGGAACCCCCAAGGCTAGCTTTCCCTCGTCATGCTAATGTAGCCACACAGTTGTAATGATCTGAAGATTTGATGCACATAACGAGTCCGGGGAACGATTGTGTTTTTGACGCTTTATTAAAAAAGCGTGATTGAAGCTAAATGCAACTCTAGGTACAATTTTGAAGAGGGAACAATGTTATTAAAAGGGCCATTTTGCATAATATCTGTCCTTTAACTTCTATATGCCAAAGCAGAGTTACTCAAGAGCATGTTTAGAATAAAGATCAGTCCATAAAAAGAGCATGTTTAAAGGCCAATAATAAAACAAACAATGCAACGTATGTGTCCTTTTAAAATGCCATACTGTGCAAACATTTCACCTTTTAGAAATAACCCTGCAGAATGTTTTTGTCATACACCACAAAAATAAATGACATCTCCCAGTTACCTTTTCCGTCACGTCTACAGCATCTATTGACGTGTGCCCCTTCAGAAGCCTCTCTATCTCCCCTCTGCTGACATAACATACTTTTAATGGATTTCCAGTAACCAGGAAACACCGATACACGCCTGTCGAGTGTTCTCATGGAGCGCGGGGAGCGGAGCCGAGAGGAGATTGAATTTGGACCGAACAAATGACTAGTGCGTGACACGTTTTCTAATGAGAGGTGAGATCGATTCAGTGAAACAACAGCGGGACTACACAGCCGGGAGACGACCAATCACAGTGTCAGTTACACGCCGAGGTGATTTAGTGATGTCCTTAGTGGTCTTATGATGGAAACGTGTGTCAAAAATATTGGACTGAAATTAACAATGCACTGTTTTTCATATTGCCATCCACAATAAATGGATACTTTTGGAGTGTACTTTTGGCGGCTGACACAAACATCACCAACGATTTTGGACTGGACATCAAACAAATGGAACGGATGACATTTTGAAATGGACAAATGTGACCGACTTTAGACTAAATGGGACATTCATTTTAAAGGTTGAATAAGGGATTGTTGGCGTTTCCTCGAGCGTGGACAGCTGATTTGTTCTCCCACATGTCAATCATTCCCTGCATGCTGCTGCACACCTACTGGTTCTGGCTCATTCCCAGCATAGCAGCACGTTTCCCTGGCTGCACATACGTGGTTGATTGTGGTGGTGTGTGTTTAGAAAGCGAGCAGCGAGTTCCTTCGGACCGCAAATTTAAAAGAAAAAAGAAAGAGCAGAGGAGTTGTCTCAAGTAACGATGCAATTGTTTCGAAAATTGTGTTGCCAAGAGTGATTTGCACTTCGGGAGACCTCCAGATCTCTACCTTTTGACATCATAAAACTTGGAGTGTTTTTGTGAGGCAAATGGAGGGGAATTATTAAACAGGATTGAAGGGTGAATGTAGAAAAATGGAATTTCATGATGAGGGAACAATGCTATAACCAGGGATGTCACGATACAATACATCCATCCATCTTCTGCTGCTTTATCCGGGGCCATGTCGCGGGGCAGCAGTCTAAGCAAGGACTCCCAGACTTCCCTCTCCCCAGACACTTCCTCCAACTCTTCCGACAATTCCTGATATGTTTTTAACGATGGAAAAACATAATGCAGTAAAGCGGGACGATAGTCATACATTTGCGTATCTGCAGGGTCAGGCAGGGAATTATTATACAGTATTCCTTTTGTGGAACTGTAGTTGTTGCGATATAGAGAGGTTAAAAGAATAGTAGAAATTATGCTCTTTTCCTTTTAAAATGCCTTGACAAGCCATAGTCCAAAGACAGAAAGATAAAAGTGCTTAACAACAGTTATTTCTTCAAGTTTTCTGCACTGAGATGGAGCAAAGGATCATGGTCTACGCAGTTGCCTTGGTTTCATTAGCTGCGGATGCAATGCAAAGTCTAGGCATTTAAGAAAAGCATCTAAAAAAATATATTATTATTATTATTTATTTATTTTTAATAGTTAGGCCCGAGCGCCACAAGCTGGCGAGAGGCCTATTAATCTCGTAAGGCCGTGCTTCGCACGGCTGCGAAAGTGCGCACGTAGTGCGCACGAAATCAAGCGCGAAGCGCTCGCCCACTTCCAAACACTCACTAACGCACTCCTTCACTCATGCACGCCCCGTGCATACTAATTAGTAGTAGGAAAATGGAACATTACCGTTGTAAACGGGCGAAGCCCGTGCAAAAGTGTGCACTAAACGAGCACTTTACATTGGTCATCCCCTTATAAAGCACTCATTTGCGCTAAGTAGCTCACGAATACGTTCCCCATCTCTTGCATGTTCCGTGCATATAAGCATGTAATTCAAAAATTTAACATTATTACTGTATAGAGGGCCAAAAACACAAAGTGGGCGGAGCCCACTCAAAATTAACGAAAGTACCTGTCAGTGACCAGGGACCCACACCATGAGGTAGGAAAGCGCGAGCGCTTTCCGAAAATGTATAGTTTATGATATTTGAAAAATGGGAAACATTGTTTTCGCATTGGAATATTATTCTTTCTTCTTCTTTCTTTCTTTCTTCTCTTTTTCACCCAGTGAACATTGACGAAAAGTCACAAAAATTTGCACACCTCTAAAAATCGTGCCTCTCTACATTCTGGCTATTTCCTTTTTCTAAAATTAAAAAAATTGGCGCGTCAGCGCCCCCAAATGTACCAAAAATGCATTGAGAGATGGGAAATGACCCAAAAAAAATCTGAGCGTAAAATCATGAAATTTAGCGCAGAGGTAGATGGTGACAAGAGAAGTAAAAAATATTATTACGGCAACGCCGTCCGCCCAACCAAATGTCGGCCATATTGCTTCAAAAATGGCTAAACATGACTTTGGAGTTTTTCCAAACTTTTACGAACTCCTCCCAGGGCAATGGCCCTAAAAAGCTGAAATTTGGTGAAAATGGTACTGAGGAGTGGGACATCAAAAGTTATTCAAATTACATTGATACCTGTCACGGTCTCTGTGCGGCGAAGCCGCAAACTGTAGCAAGAATTTCAGAAATCTCCCAAATTTTACATTTCTGCCGTTTGCGCAGATAAAGTCTGAATTGCGTCAAATTAGAATCAGTTGTTAAACTCTTTGCCCTAAACCTACTTGAAGTGAAATAAATTAATTTGGAGCCACAGCGCCCCCTACAGATTTTATATGGAGGTTAAATTTTTAGTTTTGCGAAATTATATGAAATTTGACACACAACTCAATTTTAGAATCCCCATCAAAAAAGTCAATGAGACCCATGTCATAATTGTTATGGCGTTGCCGTAACGATGACCGAAACCTTCCATGTTATTCCAATGGGGAAATCGCCAGAACATGTTTACACTTTAGACTTTCACAAACTCCTCTTAGGGCGTTAGACATATTAACCTGAAATTTGGTGAGACTCATCTTCAGGGGTGGACCATCAAAAGTTATCCACATTTTTATTCAAAGAGTCACGGTGTCTGTGCGGCAAAGCCGCACATTTTGCCAAGAATTCAAAATAAAATTGCTTTTTGATGGTAAAACAAAGGGGAGAAGATGTGACAGCGTCACAGATTCAGCAGTAGGCGTAATAAAAGGACAATTGGGGCGCGTTAGCGCCCCCTCCTCTTGCGGCGTGGCGGCGGCGTAGCGAGGGCCGATCATTGCCGCTTGCGGCTATATTTTGTCTTTATTGTTGTTTATTGTTTTTTAATATATATTTTTCCTTCTTTCTCTCTTTTCATTTTATGTAGTTTTTTTGTTTGTTTTACTTTTAAAAAATAAAGAGTAAAAAAAAAGAAAAGAAGCTTATAACTTAATATACTGTGATATTATTATTGACAATATCACTATATTTCATTTATTGTCACGTCCTTGATTAAAATGTTGGTATTTCCTTGAATACTTTACATTAAATACCCTTCTTATCCTTACCCAACCTTCTATATTTATCCAGGCTTGGGAACAACATGACAACATTGCCAGTTGCTTCTTCTTCTGGTCGTGATATGAACGGCCTCTTCACCGTTTGAAAATACACTGCCGTCTGAAAACTTTTGCAAACTTTAAAACATTCACATCTGCATAAACCATTATCAGTAGATTCCCTAAAGGTGCAATATATCTGGAGGATTAGCTTCAATGCTTTTATTGAACTGAATGATTGCGCACATTCATTCCGCCTCAGTGAAAATTTGTCTAAGGCATTGTCCCCCAGGCACGCTCATACCTGTCCATAACTCATACCTGTCCATGAGCAATAACGGATTGCTTTGTTATTGTGTGTGTAAAGGTATTTCAGAACCGGAGACATCTGGACTCTGCAATAAAAACCTTTGCTAATTGCGTCTTTTGGGAAGCACAGACATTCAAACAAATATATATAAAAAAACAGATGTTAAAACAAGATATTTCAACTAAAAGGTTTGTTGTTTAAAGAAGTCGTAGGCATTATTTTAGTCTTTACTGGCTCCTAAAGGTGTTTTTGTAAACTTTATGTTTTGGAACCAAAATAAATGCCTATATTTGGAAAACACAACAAGGAGCCTATGACCATGTGACCAGAGCTCTGCTAGAGCTCCCCCTGCTGACCGCAAGAAGTGTTACCCAAGAAAAAACAACAAAGCAACAACTAAAAAAACAACATATAATGTATTTTTATTTGTCAAATAATCCTTTCTATGCACATTAAATTAGTCCAACTGCTCATTGGCACTTGGCTCTCCTGAGAAAATATGTGTATTTCATACAGTCTAGCTGGACATGATTGACAGGGGGATTAGCCAATCACAGACGAATCAAAACAAGCTTGTCTGCTTATGAGGAAAAAATAAAGGCAAAATTACATCAGATGAACTGACAAAATAGAATTTCTGCAGAATCAATGAGCAAAACACAAAATGCTGTTATTATGAGGCAAGAGAAGTTTGACTTTGTTCTAAATGTGGCCACGCCTCTTTGTCAATGCCCAATCTCGCCAGCTCTCGGAAGCTAAGCAGGACAGAGCCTGGTCAGTAATTGGATGGCAGACTGCTAAAACACCAGGGGCCACAGGGGGGCGCTAGAGGGAATGCTGTTGTGTCCTAAGGCAAGACATTTCACCCACACTGCCTAGTAAAGCACTTTGAGGGCCTTGAAGGTTGAAAAGCACTATGTAAATACACTGTAATAATAAATCATATATAAATACACTGTAATAATAAAAACAAAATGACCAGTGAACTCTTCTGTGACTGGAGGCACGACGGAGGGCGAGGTGACCATTGGATTCTGGATTTCTTTCAGAACCAGTGAATCTCTCAGTCATAAAGTGCCTTTCCGTCATCTGAAATTTTGTCATGAAGTTGTAAAGTGTCAAGATTGCAGTCTATTTCGTCATGATCAGTGCCTGGTTTCTCATCTGCAGCCTGTGTGGGCAGAGGGGTTATTGTCTGGACTCATGGTATATAGTATTACAGTGTTGGATTCAGAGTGACAGAGTGATTACTGAGCGGTCGCCTGGTCCCAGGACACACATCCATCATGAGACGGGCCCTTTTGCCTCCTCTTCTACTTCAACACATTTATGACACGCTGCTGTTTTCTGCACTGCAAATCAGGACTAGTAATCATGACCTAAACTCCCTAAAACTATTAAACGAGATAGTCTAGTTTTTACTCAATCAAAAAACAAAATAATTCATCTCTCTGTAAAAAAAAACTCTGTACACAGTAGTTTATGAAGAAAGACCAGGCATGAACTCCTCATGCGTGGTTACTCATGAATGATTACGTGCTCTTTAGTAGTCCACACACTCATTACAGGAGATATTTAGTGGCTAAAACTCAACAAACACAGAAATGTTCACTCGGTTTGTCATTTCTAGATATTGTAAGATTTTTTATTTTATTTTTAACATATTTTTTTGTATATTTTTATTTAGTAGAAAAAGCTTCAGTTGTAGTCATCTGGACTCAGTTTGAAAAAATAGACGTTTCGACTCTCATCCAAGAGTCATTGTCAATAAAAGAATTTAGTTCGAGAACTCCGATATGAAACTGAGTCCAGATGACTACAACTGAAGCTTTTTCTACTATGGAACACGCCTGGACGAATGAGGGATTACACCGATATATTTTTATTTGTACAAAAAGCACAATTATGTTTTCAATGTCCTTTATTGTGAAGAAGGATGACTGCATATTTCAAACCATGAGCAGGTGCACGGTAAAGCAATTCATATTTAGTAATATTTGAGGTCGTTTTCAAAGCTGTGAATTCAGGTGTGTCGAGCTGCAAAAAGAATAACAAAGAAACAGTATTTAATCACTACACACACATTTAAATGTGTTTTACTACTGTCAGGTCAACAGCTGTGTTTCCCTGCATAGACCACACCTATTTCCCCACTTATAATTTGCTCAAATATGTGAAGCAGGAGCAGTATGACCAGTCAAAATCATAACCAAATAATATCATATTTATTTCAATACAACTGCAATCCTCCTGACTAAAAAAACTTGAACTCGTGATTGAACTCGTGATTCCCTTTGGCGACCTGAAGACCCACTTTTCCCTGTAAACTGCTGTTTTTCTGAGAAATTGTTGAAATAAGAAATACATACATTTTAAGCTACGTTTTTATTCTGATTCTGATTCTTGCGGTGACAAATAACCAAAGATGGATTATGGTGTGCTAATGTTTGTCGAAGGAACCGTTCTTATGTGGATGCTTTATCTGCATAATTGGACCACATGAGCTATGGCTGTGTACATAATGCATATTCCACTACATTAACGCTCCTTGTCGGGCTCATTCATCATGTTATGCAGCGTTGGGCTGTAATGAATTACTGATTAACATCAGTATCAGATTACTTTTATAGCAATGTGGTAATCTAAAGTATGATATTTAAAATTGAGTAATTAAATTAGGGGGACTAGCGCTTGTAACACGTTTTCTGACAACAAAGGTATTTTATTCATGTAAATCTGCTATAAAATGGTCATGAAAATGAGCCGCAGCTTAGTGATGTCACCTTTCACCGTCTGGCTGTGAGCCAAAACCAACGTGGTTTAATCGCCTCGGAGTATTTCTACTTGTCCAAATACTTATTCATGTCCCACTAATGAAAGAGGGTGACATTCAAAGTTGATATTGATTAAAGAAATGGATTAAGATTTCAAACAGTGTGTGGGTATATTTATTTAATGTATTAATTTAAGTAATTTGAGGCAATTACCATTCTCAAATCAAATATCTAAATTCATTTTTTAAAATGTATCTATAGTTAATGATCTGAAAGTTTGAGGGAACGTAACCGTGACATTGACCCTTTTTCAGCTAATAAATGAACTCTGTGGTTTAGGAAGAACTAAACTAAGGACAATATGCAAATGAGTAACACACACCAGATCGATCTGTGTCTCACTCTGAATTGAGTTCTTCACATGAATCAATCAGGGAAGCCTCTCGCCTGTGGGCCCTAAATGCCATGTGATTGGCCCATTTACCACTGGTGCGGAAACTGCAAACGAATCTGCGGGATCCAAACAAGATGGATTGTCAATAGTTTGTAAACCGGTCCTCCTTCGTCTCCTTCGTCTCCTTCGTCTCCTTCGTCTCCTTCGTCTCCTTCGTCTCCATCGTCTCTGCTCATTGTTTCCTGATCTCAGTTGTCTCCAGTGTTTGTCTTAAAATTGAATAAACTAAAGCAGGGGTGTCAAACATCCGGCTTGCGGGCCGAATCCGGATCCTCTGTGAGGAAAACATCCAAACCTCTACAAACCTGGACAGATCAGGAGCCACAGGTAAAAACACAGGTCAGAGTGTAATAAAGTATGAACATGATTGTGTCACACTAATGTGATTGTGAACACAAACACAATCACCTCTTTTGAGTCACTACATGAATCATTTGTCAGTAAGATCAACTTAAACTATGAAAATATTGAGCTCATATTGAGTTTGAGCAGAAACATGTCTGTGATATGAACATTTCACATCAGAAATCACATCAAAAGTCCATGTTCCTGCTGCTGCTGCTGCTGCTGCTGCATGAATATGGACTCAGTCTTTCAACTGCTGCACATTTGTGCAACAGTCTCCACAACTATTACTAGGCTGTAAAAAAGCTATTTATTTCTTACATTTTTTAATTGTTTTATGTTTTACGTTATGTTCGGCCCGCGACCCAGCATGAGCGTCGAAATTCGGCCCGCGGCCCAAAATGAGTTTGACACCCCTGAACTAAAGTATATAAGATAAGATAAGATAATCCTTTAATATCCACACAAGGGGAAATTTCGTTGTTACAACGCAGTAGAAACAGGAGGAAAGAACAGATTATAGGAAGTTTCAAAAAACACACTCTTAAAGGTCCCATAACATGCAAAATCGACTTTTCAGAGCTTTTAACCTTCTTACATTGCTATTTTTGCTGCATATATGTACCCAGAGTGTTTTTTTTATTGATTCCCGCAGTTTTTAGCTATATTACAGACTATCTCATTTCCTCGAATCTCCAAACTGACGGGGGGTGGCTACAAGACCGCGTCATAACCACAGGCACGCGTCATCATCAGCCAGATCGCTCTTTGCAAGGGTGGGGGCGAATATCAAACCAAGCCGTTTGCATTTCCGGGTTGGTGAGGGGGTCCATGGTCTGGGTGATATTTCTTAACTATTATGTTAAGGGTGTTGCACAACCCTTATTATTATCAATTATACACTTAGGATAGACTACGAAACGTGAAAAAAAGCATGTTATGGCACCTTTAATAGAAGAACTCTTATGAACAAAACAAAAAACTCTTATTAACAAAAACTCCTCACCTATCTTAAGGGCGGTATGGACGATTTTTCGGCGATTTGAGAACGCAGGCTGAAGTGCGCATGGCCACTCCCCCGTGCGGACTGATACAACACACACGTGCGTTTGTTTATTAGCGCGACGGAGCGCATCGCATCTCTCGTCTCCCGTAGATTTCTATCCACTTCTGCGTCAGCTCGAACTGTCTTTCTCCGTCTTCATTTTGCCCCGTACACTTAGAGAACTATATTATGATAGATCCATGCGCTTAGGCACGCGGAAACGTGAGGAGGAACCGCACGTGGCTGCAGGTGAGCGATAGGTGCGTTTTATGATTGATACGTGGCAGGACAAATGATTTATCCACGCCACGAGGAAATATGATACAAAATTTGCTGAAAAAAATCGTCCATACCACCTTTAATAGGGAATGGAGGGGGGGAAATAAAATAAAATAGATAAAGAAGAAATAAGAAATAAAAAGATAAAGATAAAAATAAAAATAAGATAATAATAATAAAATAATGATAATAGAATAAAATAAAATAAAGTTAAAATAGCTAGCACAAGACTAGGTAATACTATTAGCAGGTAAGTAAACAGAATAGAAACAAAATAGAACACTCTTATTTACAGGTATTGCACATGGTTAAGTCAGTATTGCAAGTGTTCAGGGCAGTGTTTGTTATAAAGTCTGACAGCAGCAGGAAGGAAAGACCTGCGAAACTTTTCCTTCACACAGCGAGGGTGGATCAGTCTCTCACTGAAGTTGCTCTCCAGAGCGGACAGAGTGTCCTGCAGGGGACATAGTGTCCTGCAGGGGGCGACACTCATGGTCCAGCATAGATGTGAATCTAGCCAGGACCCTTCTGTCCCCCACCTCCTGCACCGAGTCCAGAGCACAGCCCAGGACGGAGCTGGACTTCTTGATGACTCTGTCCAGCCTCTTCCTCTCCCTCTCTGAGATGCTGCTGCTCCAGCAGGCCACACCTACAGGAGGGCTGATGCCACCACAGAGTCGTAGAAGGTCTTCAGGAGTGGCCCTGTCACTCCAAAAGACCTGAGTCTCCTCAGGAGATAGAGCCGACTCTGGCTCTTCCTGTACAGTGCGTCTGTGTTATGAGTCCAGTCCAGTTTGTGGTTCAGATGAACACCCAGGTACTTGTATGAGTCCACTGTTCACTGGTGAGGGGGCAGTGGGGTGGCGTCTACGAAAGTCCACCACCATCTCCTTGGTCTTTCCCGCGTTGACGAGGAGGTGGTTCCGCTGACACCAGTCCACAAAATCCTGCGCCAGTCCCCTGTGCTCCGCATCATCGTCGTCCGTGATGAGTCCGATGATGGCAGAGTCATCAGAGAACTTCTGCAGGACACAGCTGTCCGTGTCGTGTCTGAAGTATGCAGTGTAAAGGGTGAAGAGAAAGGGCGCGAGGACAGTGCCCTGGGGCGCCCCCACACTGCAGGTCCGAGTGTCAGACACACAGTCCCGTGCTCTCACAAACTGGGGTCGGTCTATGAGGTAGTCCAGGATCCACTCTGCCAGGTCATACTCCACACCAGCAGTCTCCAGCTTGTCCCTCAGGAGCAGCGGCTGGATGGTGTTGAAGACGCTGGAAAGATCGAAGAACAGGATCCTCACAGAGCTGCCAGGCTTTTCCAGGTGAGAGAGAGAGAGCGGTGCAGCAGGGAGATGACGGCGTCCTCCACTCCAATGCCAGGCCGATATGCAAACTGCAGCGGGTCCATGGCTAAGCTCACGGTGGAGCGGAGGTGGTCCAGGACCAGCCACTCTAGTGTCTTCATCAGGTGGGACGTGAGAGCCACTGGCCTGAAGCTGTTGAGGTCTTTGGGGCGCGGTGTCTTAGGCACAGGTACCAGACAGGAGGTCTTCCAGACCTGTGGTACCACCCTCAGCTTCAGGCTCATGTTGAAGACATGCTCCATAACTCCACACAGTTCATCTGCGCAGGACTTAAGGAGCCTGGGGCTGATGCCATCAGGTCCTGCTGCCTTCCTCACTTTAATCCTCTTCAGCTCTCTCCTCACCTGTGCTGCTGAGACAGTCAGTGGTTGGCAGGGGGACAGTGTGCTGGGGGGATGGGTGAGTCCAGGTGAAGTGGGGAGATGATGGTCCGGAGCAGAGGTGTGAAGGGGAACGAGGGTGGGCCATTGTCCGGCTGTGGAAGAGAGGGCATGCAGCTGTGCAGGGGGAGGGGTGGGTGATTGATCAAATCTCAAAAAGTGAGTATTTAAATCGTTCACCCACTGTAGGTCTCCCTCTGTCTGGGCAGGGGGGGGGGGGGTTGAAGCCTGAAATGGTTTTCAGGCTCCTCCACACTCCTTGAATGTTCTTTTGCTGCAGCTGCTCCTCCTCCATCCTCCTCTTGTAGCCGGCTTCCGCCTGTCTGATCTTCCTCCTCACCTCCCTTTGTACAATCCTCAGCTCCTCCTTGTTCCCTGACGACCTGAAGGCTCTCTTCTTCTCCTTCAGCAGAGCCTTCAGTTCACGGTTAATCCATGGCTTGTTGTTTGGAAAACACCGCACCGTCCGGGAGGGAACAATGTTCTCAAAACAAAAGTTTATGTAGTCCGTGATGCACTCTGTGATAGTGTTGATGTCCTCCCCATGGTTGTAAAGCTCTGTCCAGACAGTGGTGCTGAAACAGTCCCTCAGAGCCTCCTCACTCTCTGCAGACCACATCCTCACCACACGGGGCCCCACAGGCTGCCTGCGCACAATAGTTTCATACACAGGCCTCAGATGTACAAGGTTGTGGTCCGAGCTGCCCAGAGGAGGGAGGGGGAAGGAGGAATAAGCCTCCTTGGTGTTGGCAAAGAATAAATCCAATGTTTTATTGTCTCTGGTGGGACAGGTAACATACTGGGTGTATGTTGGCAGGACAGAAGAGGGAGAAGCGTGGTTAAAGTCACCAGAGATGAGGAAGAGAGCCTGCAGGTGTTTGTTTTGCAGTCTGCTTGTGATTGAGAACAATGCTTCACAGGCATTGTCAGTGGGGGCTACGTACACTACTATTACAATAACATGTGAGAACTCCCGGGGCAGATAATATGGCCTCATGCTAACGGCTAACAGTTCAATGTCTCTGCTACACAGTTGTTCTTTGACTGTGACACGGTTTGATCGACACCACTTCTCATGAACAAACATAGCGAGGCCTCCTCCTCTTCTCTTTCCGGGTTCCCTTGTTCTGTCTGCACGCAGGAGATGAAAATGGTCCAAAGCAACAGTATGATCCGGGATTTCTGGGGTTAGCCAGGTCTCCGTGAGCAAAATGATGCTACCGTCTCTGTATTCCCGTTCGTACCGCGTGAGAGTCACCAGCTCCGCTGTCTTATTTTGAAGGGACCGCACGTTTCCCATGACGACCTTCGGTACCGCGGGTCTGAACCGGCTCTTCTTTTCCTGTACTTTGGCACCCGTGCGCCTGCCCCTCCGTGTCTTTCTCAAAATCTCTCCCGGGATGGTGTGCTTTCTCCCGGGAAAAAGAGACACAGCTTCGGCGCGGCGCAGGGAGAGGAGCTGCTCCATAGAGTAGACCCGCCGGGGGAGGGGGAGGGGGGGCGCGGGTCCCACACACATGCCGCGACGAGAATAAAAAACACAATAATCCAGCCGAATAAGTCCAAATCAACGCGTGTCCAGCGCGTGTCGGTTTGTACACATCCGGCAAGTGGATGTATGTACAATATTTACAAAAATAAAATGAAAAGGGCAGAGAAAGTAAGGAAAAGTTCGGAAAACAGGGAGGGCGCTGTAACGCAGCTGCCAGCCTCACCGGAGCCGGAAGTGCAATATAAAAGATTGATTAATTTCATGATTGGAGTCTGGATTTTAACAAAAGACCAGGAGGCCTGATATTTCACCTTTGACGTCACAGTCCTGTTGTGAGTGAGGACCTTGTAAACAGGATTAATACAGCCATGTTTTTGATGAGGAAACAATGCGTGTAAAACATACGTGTCCTTTAAACTCTTTAAACTCCTTTAAACTCTTGATCTCTTGCAGTTTTCCTTTGCAAGCACTCTACAACTTTTGACATATTTCTGCACATTTTTGCTTCGTATTTCACCTTTGTCTTTTTGCTTCTCATTGGAAAAATGTCAAACGAAATCCTCACGTAAAACCTAGAATAACTGCGAGGAGAAATGGAAGGACAGGAAAAACTGTTCGCCGACAAAAAAACGTCTCATTGTTCTGAAAACTTGTGCCGCGTGAACAGATTCCTCTCGTGTTAATTAAGGGGAAAATGTGTCAGGAATATAAAAAATAAATGCTGCTAAATTTGGATTGTGACTGTGGCTCGTGGATTTGTCCTTGCACAGGTGAAGTCGGCCTGAATCCTGAGAGTCTTGAACATCAAAACTGTCGAAATGCCATGTTTATTGTGGTGTTTGTGCCAAGTCCTGTCTCCACCAGGCACCACCGCCAATACAGGATGAAGGAGGGAGCGAAGAGAGGAGGAGGAGGGGGAGAGATGTGGAGCTGGGAGGCAGAGAGAGAGAGAAAGAGAGAGAGAGAGAGAAGGTGTGAGGGAGAGAGAGAAAAGGAGGAGAGGTGAAGGAGCATGAAGGGGGAGATAGAGGAACGAGGAAGGAGAGACGGGTTAAAGGTGTAGAGGGAGAGAGAATGAGGAGTAGCAGAACGAAAGAAGGACAGAGATGGTATGAGAGAGAGAGAGAGAAAAGGAGGAGTGACAGAGAAAGAAGGAGGTGTAAGAGCATGAAGGGGGAGATGGTGGAAGAGAGGAAGGAGGAGATGTGCTTTAAAGGTGTAGAGGGAGAGATAATGGGGAGAAGCAGAAAGAAAGAAGGACAGAGATGGTATGAAAGAGAGAGAGAAAAGGAGGAGTGACAGAGAAAGAGGGGAGATGTAAGAGAGAGAGGGAAGAGAGAGACTTGTGAAAGAGCAAGAAGGGATGGCATGGGGGAGAAAGGGAAAGAAGGGAGAGAAAAAGGGTGAGGAAAGACGTGTTAAGGACAGAGATGGTATGAGCGAGTGAGGAGGAAGATAATAATATACAAGGGGAAGAAGACGGCGAAACAAAGGCAAAAGAAAAACGAATATAGAAATAATAATGTCTTTTTTTATAACCCTGCCACGAGTAAATATTCAGCAAAATCTTTCTTCAACCAGAGCCAAATTCACAAATACCCAGTCCACCCACAGAGAGAGCACACAGGGAAGTATTAGTACTACTGCATCATTCAGCTTGGATTATAAATGCAGTAAAAAAATAAAAAAAATAAAACTGGATCGGTAATTTTTTCATCAGATTGTTTGACCTTAATCAAAGGGTCACTTCAGGAGAACGCTTTTGAAATCATCTAAAGTAGACAGTACACAAAGATATAAACGTTTCTAGATCAGGGCGCCCTCTACAGGTCGGACAACTCATTGAACTAAAATGGAATTAAGATAAATATATTTTGAATGTTGCTCGAGTTGTGTCTTTTCACTTAAACTTAGAGAATGCATAAAAAAACTCTTTTATCTCTTCACCATCGAAAGTCGTCTCGTTGCCTGGATCACAGTGGTTGGGTTCGTAAAGAGAGAAAAGCTTTAAATAACATGTTCTCGAGGCTCTTTCCTGTCCAAACTACGGCGCGCGGGGAAAACATAATAATATAATATGGTTTTGCGCACGAAGCTTGAGCTCCACTTCTCAGTTTCAACACTAGATGGAGCCAGCCACAGAAACAGGTGCTTCTCTATCGCCGCCAAAGAAAACCACAAATTAGAAGAAATGGCAGCGACAAGGAAACGCAAAGTAGCAAGTGGGTGCAGGAGACTTCAAACACGGTGGGAAAATTATTATTTGTTCAAGGAAACGAATGGAAAGTGTGTCTGGTTTGATTTGTAATGAAGATGTTGCAGTAATCAAAGAGTATAACGTCAGACGGCACTATGAGACTAAACATCATACTCATTATACAACGCGATGAACGAACACAGTAAGTCAAGCTAATGGCAGCTAGCTTACAAGCCCAACAACAGATTTTTTTATCTGTGCTAACAAAATACAGGAGAATGCTACAACAGCAAGCTAAGTCGCGAAACGTATTGCCCGGCGCGGCAAACCATTCTCAGACAGTGCCTCATCAAAGTCTCAGAAATAATGTGCCGGGAAAAAGTGCAGGATTTCAACATCGTGAGCTTATCCAGAAGTACTCGAGGACTTGTCAGCTGACTTGAGACTTCAGCTGAGAGACAAAGCGTCTACTTTCGATGTTAACTCGACAGAAATCGCTCAGCTCTTCATTCTCTTGCGGGGAGTGGATGATAACTTTGGCTGTACGGAGGAACTGCTTGACCTGATGAGCGTGAAAGGCACAACCACAGGTAAAGATATTTGTGAAACCGTGTCGGAGGCAATTGAAAAAATAGGGCTTAAATGGGACAAGTTTTGCGGCAAACGACAGACGGAGCTCCTGCCACGAAGGGCGAGCGCAAAGGAACGGCATCATTGTGTGAAATGAGAACGAACTTTGTACCAAGAAGGTCCAGCTGGTGATGTGATGGACACTGTTGTAAAAACTGGAGCTAGGGGACTATACCACCGAGACTTTCAAGCTTTCGTAGCCGATGTGGATTCTGAATACATTGATGTGCTCTTCTACTCTGATGTGCGCTGGCTCAGCCTTTGCGCTCCGGCGGTTTTATGCACCGAGATCAGAAATCGATCCGTTTTTGAAAGAGAAGGGCCGTCCTCTTCGTGAACTGAGTGGCCTTCTATGGCTGACAACCCTTGCATTTTTAGGTGATCTTACTCATCATTTGAATGCACGAGACAAGAACCTACATGGCAAAGAGCAGCTGGTTCCACACCTTCACGTGCACATGAAAGCCTTCTGTGTGAAGCTCCGCCTGTTTGAGACGCAACTACGGAGCTTTAACGCTGCACTCTTCCTGCACTGACTGAAATCACATCTGCTTTTCCAAACACGGACCTTACTGCAAATAATGAGACATGTGTATCTGTGATTTGCGATCTCTTATGATTGAATTCAACCAGCGTTTCCAAGATTTTTCTGTCATTGAAAAACAAATCGAGCTCATCTCATCTTCTTCCTGGTGGATGCAGAAGAAGTGGAAGAGAGTTTGCATTTAGAAGTGATTGAAATGCAATGTGACGAGTCTCTGCAAAGTCAACATCAGCTTCTCTCCCTCCATGACTTCTATCAGAGTTTGGATGATGTCAAGTCTCCTCTGATGAGACGCCATTGCAAAAAGAAGGATGAACATACTTATGCGAACAAACAATTTCTCTGTTAAATCAAAACAAAAACAGACTGCGAACCAGAATAACTGATGCCATCTCTGTGAAGTCCTCTGTGTCTCAGCCACCAAATATTCTCCTGACGTATCAGCCATTCTGCAATCCAAAGGAGAGCGTCACTGCCGAGTTCTTTCTTACAATTACACACTATGTTATAGCCAATATGTCACCTCTAGTGTGCGGCCTTTGGTTCATTTCTCAGTATTTGGACGCCCCTGCTCTTTACAAAAGTAGATTTTTAAACCTTCGCATCGTTGAGGACTCTGATCACGCTGGAGAGTCGTGTTTGTGAAGAAGACATCGTTCTATCGTCGCGCTAAAAGCTTCTCTGAATGAGTACATTGTGACTTTCTTAAAATGAGCTGCCAATAGAACAAGTACATTTTGTTATTATTTCAAGTGTACCAGCATTTTTGTCCTCATTCTAGAAATGGCTTGTCTAAGTAAAACAGGAGACTTTTTGCTTGTTCCATTGGCAATCTTACTTTAAAGACTGACTAAATGCCAAAATCACTTTTTTTAAACTGACTAACTGTGAAAATGGATCTAAAATAGATATATACACATCCCTGGCCTTATTTTGTAATTTTAGTGCATATTTGTTAAAAATCTGACTTGTGGGTCCAAACCTGCGCCTGCTTTGTCCGCTTTGGGTTCAACTGTGGCCACTACATTTGAATTTCGCAGTTGGACCTGTGGCAGCTGCTGAATCATAAGCTCAGCCGCTACATCACGCCTGAACCCCTCTGAGCCCCGCCCCTCTGGGGGGGGGCCATGCTTCCGCCACTTTAGCTGCCACTGCCTCGGCTGCGACGGCTTTCAGGCCAAACTGAGGCCCCGCCTTGAGCCAGCGACCTGTCCAGGCCCCGCTCAGACCCGCTGAGGGTCTGGGGAAGAGGGGAAATAGTTATTCCAAGCGTAAATGTCCGCTCCTATCCAGATTAGAAAGTCAGTCGGCAGCAGCTGTCAATCACCAGGTTAGAGCCCGCCTCCTCACCTGCTCCTCGCTCATAAACTCATCACAGTGAATAATTAGGATGCTCAGAATGCATTAGAGCAATAAAACTGGGCCACACACTATTTTTGCAGTTTTTAAGACAGTGAAAATAAGGCACAGCATCTTTAAGTACTACTTTTACTTTGGACTTCTTTCCACCACTGGTATTTAATTACTTGAACGTATGTGTTTCTTGCATCGCTCCTTCTGGTATGATTTAGTCTTTCAATACCAAATGTGTGCATCATATATTGTCCATCTGTTTGATCCATCCATCCATCCATTTTCTGCCGCTTATCCGGGGCCGGGTCGCGGGGGCAGCAGTCTGAGCAGAGACTCCCAGACTTCCTACTCCCCAGACACTTCCTCCAACTCCTCCGGGGGGATCCCGAGGCGTTCCCAGGCCAGCCGAGAGACATAGTCTCCCCAGCGTGTCCTGGGTCTTCCCCGTGGCCTCTTCCCGGTGGGACATGCCTGAAACACCTCCCGAGGGAGGCGCACACTCTGCTGCAAACCGTCCCAGTGCATGTTGCAGGTCCGGGTTTGATGGAGCCATCAGGACAACATCGTCTGCAAACAGCAGAGATGGAATCCTGTGGTCCCCAAACCGGACACCCTCCGACCCCTGACTGCGCCTAGAACTTCTGTCCATAAAAATTATGAACAGAACCGGTGACAAAGGGCAGCCCTGGTGGAGTCCAACATGCACTGGGAACACAGCTCCTGCCCCGGTCATACAGGGACCGAACAACCCTGAGCAAAGGGCCCCGGACCCCGTACTCCCGGAGCACCCCCCAAAGGACACCCCGAGGGACATGGTCGAAAGCCTTCTCCAGATCCACAAAGCACATGTGGACTGGTTGGGCAAACTCCCATGAACCCTCGAGCACCCGATGGAGGGTATAGAGCTGGTCCAGTGTTCCACGACCGGGACGAAAACCACTCTGCTCCTCCTGAATCTGAGGTTCATCTGTTTGATTACATTAATTTCAAGTTGCAAATGAGATGTTCTAAGTCGAGATAGTTTCCCGACAATGACTGTGTTTTCAGGACTTGGTCCAGTGTAGACTTTCCCCTTAAGTGCACATCTCCAGGCGACCCACTGTGACAAGGCATTAGTCGCACTCATTACACCAGACAAGCACCCAAGGGACCTGTGGAGCACGCTCTCGCTGAGGCACAGATTGTGTGTTTTCTTAGTTATAATGACATGTATTTTATAAACCAAACTACAGTTCGAGTGGCAAGAAAATGAATCACACACAAAAATAAACTTCAACTTTAACAGAAAAATCAGTGTTTCCCATGTTAGTGCTCACGTCAGACTGGTATGAATCACTCTGGCATGAGTTCTGTTCATTTATCTGGAAACGCTCTCACTGAAAACTATTGGGACGTTTAAACTAATACAAGCTGTTTGTTTGTTTTGATTATTTTTGGCTCAAAACTATAAGGCTGCGCTGTGATTGGTCCAGTCTCTGCACCACTGGTGGTTCTCAACAGTGGGAGGCTAATGAGGCGGTTCTCAAGAGTTTGTGCACTCACAAAAAACACACAAATTAATCTGCAAGATGACCATTTCACACCCAAAATAATTTTCATTCCTGGAATAATTCCAGTTATATTTCCTGCTGGTGCTCTAAAGGCCACCTTTTTACTGAGGTGGTTTGAGAAACTATTATATAAATTAAACTGTAGAGAGAGAGAGAGAGAGAGAGAGAGAGAGAGAGAGAGAGAGAGAGAGAGAGAGAGAGAGAGAGAGAGAGGGAGATTATTACTCTTATTAGTTAAAATGCATGATTGTTCTCACCAGTTTAGAACTTTCAGGTATTTTATCAGACTGAATCAAAACCGTCCAAATTATACTGCATTTCAATATGCAACATTTGAAAGGGCGTGGTACTAATCACATTAGCATATTCATTTTTGTACAAACTAAATTAATTCCTTGAAACGTTGCGTGAAAGCCTCATGATTTGCAAAAAAGTTCAGTTTTGTGATGAAAGACTTTAATCTGGAATATTTACCTCAGTGTTACAAACGTTATCCCCAATCGAGTTGTAGTGTGAACGCGCCGTGGTGTCTTCTCCGGGCAGAAGGCAGGACAGTCCAAGGGCTGAATCACAAAAAAGAAAAGAAAAGAAAGTTACTCATGAGCTACAGAGTTATTAGTGGTGCAGCAGGAGCTCGTGGTGTCGATTGGGTTCACGCTGCAGCGACGTGTGAACAGACCGAGTCACTAACAAACACGATACGCCTGCTGGTCACCATGGAGATGTCAAAGCTTTGCCTGGTGTGTTCCACATCATCCAACTTTTCTTTTTCTTGTATTTATTGTTTTTTAGACATTTATCCAGCAAATACGGTCACTTGTTTGTCTAAGATGATAAGTAAGTTTAATATTCCAGGCAAAACGATGTCAAAGCAGAACACTTACCGTATTTTCCGGACTATAAGTCGCACCTTCTTTCATAGTTTTGCCCGGGGTACGACTTTACATATTTATACTTATTCTCCGGAGCGACTTATATGTGATAGTATTTGTTATTTTCACACTTGCAACCGCATTTCATACTCCAGTGCAACTTGGATGATTTTTTCTT
Organism: Eucyclogobius newberryi; assembly: GCF_026437365.1. Classification (NCBI taxonomy): domain Eukaryota; kingdom Metazoa; phylum Chordata; class Actinopteri; order Gobiiformes; family Gobiidae; genus Eucyclogobius; species Eucyclogobius newberryi. The sequence goes on along the minus strand of NW_027316278.1, from coordinate 33,845,999 downwards.
CTATATTATGCATTTTTGGCGACTTGAGTCCAGTGCGACTTATAGTCCGGAAAATACGGTACATAGTGAACTTTTAAACACGTCTGGTACTACTTAGAGGAAGTGTCTGGGGAGAGGGAAGTCTGAGAGTCCCTGATTAGACTGCTGCCCCCGCGACCCGGCCCCGGATAAGCAGTCGAAAATGGATGGATGGATGGTACTACTTTATAATAACTACACTTCATAAAGCATGGACAAATTCTTGATAAACAATTACCATATTTTCTGGACTATAAGTCACACCAGCCAAAGTTTTAAGTTAACTGTAGTTAAGTAGTTTTAAGTTGCACTGGAGTATGAAATGTGATTGCAAGTGTGAAAATAACAAATAATATCACATATAAGTCGCTCCAGAGTATAAGTATGAAAAGAGGTGCAACTTTAAAATACGAAAATACGGTAGTTTCTTTATGGATTAAGTCTTTGTTCAGGCTTTTGTAAGGCGAATACAAGTGTAAACCTGTTGACTTTTGTCTTATATTTATTACTTTAAATGTTTTTTAATGCCAGTTTTAATGTTTTATGTATTTTATTGTTATTTTGATTCAAGTTTTATTTATTATTTTGAGTGCATGTAATATTAGTTTGTGTTTTCTTTCTTAAATCCCTTGTGTGCAGCACTTTGGAGACCATCTTGTCCATAAAATGTGCTCTATAAAAAAAGTGGATGAAATGTTATTCAAAATTTGACCACTTATGAAGCTACAGCGCATTTTTGTCAAAAGACTAACTGCAGTGCATTTTGGGAGTTGAGCGTTGAGGTTTTCAAACAGCGAGACCATTAGCTGCTCGCTGGAGAGGTTTAACAATGCTTTTCATGTCACCAGATGGGACCAGGCAGGTACTTTAGCGCCGCCTCCGATTCAGAGCTTTGTGGCTTTAATTCACAGTCAGAGAACAATATTAGAGCAATTTTCAGGAAATAAGTGTCTTTTGGGTGTATATTTTTTTAGATATATTTTAGTCTAGAATGTTTATTGAATATTTATGATGTAGATCTTTCAAAATACAGACAAATAATGCTAACTAACTTTATAAATGCAGTCAAGGTCAAATGTCCATGTGTTTCCTCGGTGGACACACACTACTCAGTTCCCCATTATAGCACCTGCTATATTTAAAAATGGTGATTTAGATATTCTTGAGGACGAAAGCCGCATGTTCACTGTGGGCTTTGCCAACTAAAAGTGTCAAAACAAAGGATTCTTTCTCTTCTGTCATGTCCTCAAAGAGCCTGTTTGTCCATAAATGTGTGCCTGTGGTCAGGAGGGACCAGTGGACTTACAGAGATCACCAGACTGAGGCTGAGCTGTTTGTTTCAGGTCGTTAGCAGCTGGCTAATGCTAATGTACACATTATTGCTAATATAATGCTAACAAATGTTTGCCTACTTGCAGACGGTTTTAAGGAGCTCATTTCCAAGTGTCCAGGTTTTATATTTTAGGATCACAAAGGGTTGTCTCTGCTTTAAGTGTCAGCGACTCGCCGCTGTAGATAAGGAGCAAAGCCCAGAACTTTTATGCTCTGTTTTTCATGACTTTCTAACAGATACGTGTGACGTCTTCAACATGTGACAACACATAAGTCACGTGACTGAAATGGATAGGTATAAGAACAATACTCACTGGCATGTGGCCTCTTCTTGGTTCTGAAGATTCAAATTGTTGGACGTTAAGAAGACAGTGGACAGTTGTCCTTATGAATGATCTTACATTCAAATATTTTTCACCTGAAACAAAAACATTGAAACATATAATATATATCATATTAGATGTATATATCAACTTACACCAAATTAAACTACCGGTACAAGTTTTTGTTTTATTTTTTAATCCTAACCAAGCAGCTTCATCACGGCTCATTCATTGTGACTCATGGGAGCGAGACGTCGTTCACCAGACAAACTCTGATTCAAACAAAAGTTCAGAGCAGGAGCAGAAAACATCCAGGAGATAAATACATTTAGAAATGTTCAGACAATTTCTGCTGAACTAACTCAATTTAAAAGCCGATGTCTTGCTGCCCATGGAGACTCCTGATGGAGTCACAATCTACAAACGTTAGCGTTTAAACTGAGTCAGTCGGAATGTATTTATTTCCTGGATGTTTTATGAACCTTTGTAGCTTTTATAGTTTCCTCATTTTGCTTCCCTTGAAAGACAGAATGTGGATGCAGACCATGTGACCCTCTGCCCCAAAGTGTGCAGTTTATATTTAATGAATAAACTGCACACTTTGTTACATAATGTTGATTAAACAGCCACAGATCTGACTCACAACCTGGTCCATCTGCTTGTCTCCATAGAGATAATGTTAAAGTTACTGTGGAGGATTTCAGGCAATTCAATAATATCTCCAAAGACCCTCACACAAAAGTTCCAGAGTTCACTTTTAAAGGAATCAGCACTTGTCAAAATGATTCCTCATGTTTCCCGTACAGTACAGTTTTAGGCCTGTGTTTTTCTCCATGCTTGTCACGTAAATTGTTCTGTATTTTCTGACTTCCTGAGCCTTTTTGACCTGGTTGGTGTTGACATCTCCTCACAAACAGTTTCAAACAGCACATCGTGCTGTGCCCTGCAGAAGCCTTACAGCACTGAAGGTTTTGGGCTCGCTTTGGTTCAGACGGTGTTACAGACGTCCCACAGTCCTCACTATAACAGACCTGCAGACATGGCAAACTTTGGACTTGAGCTGTTGACAATAAAGTTATGGACAAAGTTTGTACACCAAGGATAACTGCAGGTACGCACCATGGGTATGCACGTCTTAAATAATGTCACGCAAGAAACTTTTGAGCTAAAAAAAGACATGAACCAGCAAACATCAGGAACAACAGACTGAAGCTGTTTGTTCCAGCTTCAGTCCAGCAGCAGCAGCAGCGCCTCTCTCAATAAGCACTTCACATCTTTATTGTGTCGTTGAGTTGTTGTTTATATGTTATATATATATATATATATATATATATATATATATATATATATATATATATATATATATATATATATATATATATATATATAAATGAAATACAAATTACAAATAAACAGAACAGAACAGAGAGGATAATAATAAGACATATTTTTTTTTAAACATTAGCAGACTTCAACTAATGACAAAAACGAAATCACGGCATAATTATGATCAAACAAAGGTCCCTTTTAGTCCAAAGTTGTTGAGTGGTTTAAACCATTGCATTCATTTATTTTACCGGTTTCTTTCCGTTAAACTTGATTTGGTTCATTCTGTATTGCTTTATCGAAGACAAAATACACACAATTATATATATTTTGAATATATATTGGATAGTGTAATATTCAATCTGAAGGCTGAGACTGGGATGGAACTCCTCCCTTTGTCCAGACGACTTTTGTAACACTGCCGACCATATGTAATGACAATTTTATCACGTTTAGATCTAACAAAAATGTCCTGGAATTATAATAAACATGTCAGAACCTTTTACAGATCAAATCCTTCAGAATATGTCAGGAAACTCTCTGGACAGATCCAGGGATAATTATCTCAAAATATCATCACAGATTCAGACCCTTTTTGTCCAGTGTGCCTTCACCTCTCCTTAGATCTGACTTGTAACTGGGCCTGGTGGTGTAACAAGCTTTTTTCCATTGAGGTAGATGCTTTTTTTTTGCCATTGTTTCAGAACATTTCACTCAAAGCAACAACAGAGACAAGCAAGTTAAATAAAAGTTCAATAAAGCACTTTTAACTCTAAAATTGGCTCTGAAACAGCTCCGAAGCCCAATTGTGTTACCTAGTTACAACAGCACTTGGAAATGCTTAATCACGCTGGCAAAACGTCTTCAATTTCACAACTTCTAAAAGCCTTTTGCCATGAACCGCTAAAATATTCCACGTTTGTTTACCGTGGTCCTCTCCAGCCTCGTCCAATTACTTCCAAGCCAATTCTATAACAAAACTAGGGCAGGACTGGACAGCAACAAAGGCAAAATATTAAAACTGTTTGAACTTCATAGGTTCCTCATCCCACGTGTTGAAAACCTCTCTGTAAATTGTTTTGCGACGGTCTGGACAATCGCGCTCGTCACTCTGGGCCCCGTACAGAGCCCAGGAGCCGCCTTGTTTATCACAGAGGGAATTATCTTCAAAGGGTTTAGGAGCAGCCGGGGGGGCGCGGAGGGCATGAATTATGGATGAAAACTGTACCGGCAGAATAATGTGCCGCTGATTTGTACCATGCAAATCAGAGCAGCGGACGAGTTGTTTCTGTCAGTCGTGGTTTGTGTGGGACATCAGGACGGGAAGATCTGACATGAGTTTTAAATCACACATATTATGTATTGTTTGTACCTTTTGGTAGGTGTTTGTTCTTTAGGATTTGGTCTTGGCACTTCATCTACTGGCAGCAGAAACACAAAAGCTATCATACCCCGACACGCAGTTGTATTTTGACAGAAGAAATGCTCCGATTGAGTCTTGGGATGATTTATGAACCTAAAAACACCTCAGGAGACCACTGCAGTTCTACCTTTGAGGTCACAAATCTGGAAAAGTTGAAATGGTTTGTTTTTTTCAGGCTTAGAGGGAGAGGACCTCGTGATGATGTGAACAGAAAACAAATAATTGATGTATATTGATCAGTTTATTTAATAGATTTGGGCCGGTCTGTTTTGGGAAAATATAAGTGTGATTTAGATTTAGAGTTAGGTGTTTGGCTTTGAGTGGCATAATTATTAGATTTGCAGTTTATTGTTTAATAGTAGGAGGGAAATATATCACTGTTAATCTGTTGTATTGGTTCGAGTGTGTTTTTGGAAAGTATTGAGAAGATAAAATATTGGAATAGCAACTTTTCTATACCAGTAGTTACGAAAAGGCAAACTCTTCACTGTGCGTTAAAGACTCAACAAGAAAGAAAGCTACAACATTGCGGAACATCAGCCGTAATTATCGGACTAAATAAGTGGTGTGCAGACTGATTAGAGAGTTTGCCGTGCTCATTGTTGTAATTGCACTGCAGCAGCTCGGACTTTTCTCCAGATCTGAGCCTGGTCTGGAATACCTAGCGAGAGGATTAGCTTATTGTGCATTTATTCTGGGAGCCAAACCGTCAACCCTCTGCTTGTTCAGCTCCTAAAAGTCACTGACGACATAAACATCACAAATATATTAGGCTGGCACTGTAGAGCATGTAAATATCTAGCCTACATTCCTGCATTTCTGTGTATTCCTTTGGGGGACTCTCAGCAGGGGGCATCCGGTTATTTTTCTCCCTGGTTTTGACCTGACAGGCTGCATTTCCCCGACAGCACATGAGATTACAGCCTTACAGAGAGAGAGTTTGTGTTTCCCACTGGGGGAAACATGCTACAGGCTGTCATATATCATTGTGTTTTGCATCATGCGATTTGTGTACACATGTATCTTATCTCAAACATGTAAGATTTGCATTTATCTCTATGATAATGATAAGATTCTATTGTGTAATGTGGTATGTGCTGTTAAATGTCACTCATACACAGAAGAACATGCAAACTGCAAATTTCAAACATACAAACTGCAAAAAATCAAATTTGATTTTTTAAAATAAGGATTCACAGTTGTATTAAACACGTCTGGGCTCATTAGCATTTGAGAGAGGAATGAACTGCAAAACTAATACAAGTAATAAGTAACTAATACATTTGTGTGTCGAGGAAATGTTCCCCCCATAAAAATAACGGGTCGTTTTTGTTTACTGAAGATGTTCTGGTACATTAATAAATACATAAATAAATACAGTTTAGTGTAGTACTAATTGCAGTATGTGTGATTTGAAATTGCCAACATTCAAATTGTGATTTTTGCATTGTAATTATGCAGCCTTATCCAGAACCCTCATGCTGTGAGGCTGAAGTCCAAAGCACTATGCCACTATGAACAATTATAGTGTGTTACTATCCAACACAAACACCCAGACATTGTTGTTTTCTCACGTAACAAAAAAGACAAATAGATTTACATTTTGCAACTTCAGCATTGAAAAAGAAAGATACAACATTATCTGGAAAGCAAATATATTGATGTTTTTGGAGCCCAAAAAGGTACGTTTTTTATTTTCCAACACACAAGCATTTTGAACTTCCATGTCTACATCGGAGACTGATACTAATACATTTACAACCGTTTTTGTCCTTTTCTATCACATTGTATCACAGCAAATGTCCCTCTCTCTCTCCCTCTTCCCCTTCTCTCTGTTTCAGCTTGAAGAACCAGATCTGTGTCCAGTGAGCAGCGTCCTGGATCCAAGCCACCAACACTTTTAGGATTGATGTCAAACACAAGCTGCTGTGGTCCAGCTTGTCCAGCTTGTCCAGCTTGTCCAGCTTGTCCCGCCTCCTCCCGCCTCCTCCCTCCTCCTCCCGCCTCCTCCCGCCTCCTCCCGCCTCCTCCCTCCTCCTCCCGCCTCCTCCCGCCTCCTCCCTCCTCCTCCCGCCTCCTCCCTCCTCCTCCCGCCTCCTCCCGCCTCCTCCCGCCTCCTCCCTCCTCCTCCCGCCTCCTCCCGCCTCCTCCCTCCTCCTCCCGCCTCCTCCCGCCTCCTCCCGCCTCCTCCCGCCTCCTCCCGCCTCCTCACGCCTCCTCCCGCCTCCTCTCTCTTCTGCGATTCGCTATCTCTCTCTGCTTACATTCACTTTGTGCTCGATTGCCCTGACAAGAACAAAAATGAAGACTTTTTTTTAGTACTGCACTGTTTCCCACGATGTCCCGATCATGTATTTTGGATTTTTCAGTACAAACATTAAGACATTTTCCACCATTCTACAAAAATGCATGGACTCTGCAAGATGCTTTCTGTCAGTGGGACTTTGGCCTATAACTGGGTATATGAGGGTAGCTTTATAACAAATTTGATGTTTACTTGAATAAAACATTAAATCTATTGTTATCTTTTAGGAAAATACATTGTCTGTTGGTGTTGGATGTGCATGTTTCAGTTTGAGGCTATGTTCGCTCTTCATTTTCAGTTCAAAATGAGAGTGTTTTGATTTGGTTATACTTGGCCTTGTAAGTGCAAATAGTTTTTATGTATTTATTTTTACATTAAACAAGTAGGTTAGCCCAGCAGCCATGCCTATTTTTGTTGGTTATGAATTTAAAAAGTCAGTCCTGACAGAATTGATTTACTGACTTGAAATGAAAACCTGTGTGGACATAGCCTCAGTGATGGGAATAATGGCACCGTTCAGAACCTGCTGTACAATGGCTTGTTGCTATAACTTTTGTGGACATTGTGTTACCTAATCACTCTTAGGTTATATATTACATACAAAAGACACTTGCAAGTATGAGGGTTCTATTTCATTTCTATTTCAGACAGCCTATTTCAAACTTTGCTTTTGGGAGAAATTTGAAACAAAAGTGTAGCTGAGTATTACACATTTAAATCAAAATCTAAAATTTTGCTCTTAAATTACATTGCATTATGGGGAAAGATTTATTAAAAAGGCAACAAAAAAAAGGCACACAAAAAAAAAAAAAAGTTCTGAGTTATTTTAAAGAGAGGGGGCCCAAAGATGAAGCCTTGTGGTACACCTTTTCTTTAAATCCCAAAAATGTCCTGAACAATTGAACACTTGGACATTTTTAATATTTATTATCGTATTTGCTTGTAAAATGCTCTTTTGTGTTATCAACCAAGGAGTGATGAGGTCTGCAACACATGGGAACATTTAAAAGTAGAATTTTCTGAAGCTTCTATATTTGACTGATGTGCACAGCCTGTAAATGGTCAGTATCATAGATTATGAATAGGGTTAATTGCTTTGTTTGGTCCTCTTCTCAGGGAGGTGCTGGGAAACTACATTCATTCCACAGTAGAGCCTTTAAAGATGTTAATAGATAAAATAATTTAAAGAAATATTGTTCATGTGGAGTGTTATAAAAAATATGTACATAGTCATCCTAATAAGCTAATGTAGCATGTTTTGTTACATGTTTGAAAATATAAAAGCACTGAATTTAATGAAAAATATAGTATGGTGAATTGTTTGAGAGATTTACAGATTATTTTGTTAATTTTAGTGCTTTGTCATAATGCACAGACTATTTAAATTACCTCGCTATCAGAGGCCTGAGTTAGAGCAGGTTTAGTCCTGGGTCAGAGCAGGTTTAGTCCTAGGTCAGAGCAGGTTTAGTCCAGGGTTAGAGCAGGTTTAGTCCTGGGTCAGAGCAGGTTTAGTCCTGGGTTAGAGCAGGTTTAGTCCTGGGTTAGAGCAGGTTTAGTCCTGGGTTAGAGCAGGTTTAGTCCTGGGTTAGAGCAGGTTTAGTCCAGGGTTAGAGCAGGTTTAGTCCAGGGTTAGAGCAGGTTTAGTCCTGGGTTAGAGCAGGTTTAGTCCTGGGTCAGAGCAGGTTTAGTCCTAGGTCAGAGCAGGTTTAGTCCTAGGTCAGAGCAGGTTTAGTCCAGGGTTAGAGCAGGTTTAGTCCTGGGTTAGAGCAGGTTTAGTCCTGGGTTAGAGCAGGTTTAGTCCTGGGTTAGAGCAGGTTTAGTCCTGGGTTAGAGCAGGTTTAGTCCTGGGTTCGAGCAGGTTTAGTCCTGGGTCAGAGCAGGTTTAGTCCTGGGTTAGAGCAGGTTTAGTCCTGGGTTAGAGCAGGTTTAGTCCTGGGTCAGAGCAGGTTTAGTCCTGGGTCAGAGCAGGTTTAGTCCTGGGTTAGAGCAGGTTTAGTCCTGGGTTAGAGCAGGTTTAGTCCAGGGTTAGAGCAGGTTTAGTCCAGGGTTAGAGCAGGTTTAGTCCTGGGTTAGAGCAGGTTTAGTCCTGGGTCAGAGCAGGTTTAGTCCTGGGTTAGAGCAGGTTTAGTCCTGGGTTAGAGCAGGTTTAGTCCTGGGTTAGAGCAGGTTTAGTCCTGGGTTAGAGCAGGTTTAGTCCTGGGTTAGAGCAGGTTTAGTCCTGGGTTAGAGCAGGTTTAGTCCTAGGTCAGAGCAGGTTTAGTCCTAGGTCAGAGCAGGTTTAGTCCTAGGTCAGAGCAGGTTTAGTCCTGGGTCAGAGCAGGTTTAGTCCTAGGTCAGAGCAGGTTTAGTCCAGGGTTAGAGCAGGTTTAGTCCTGGGTTAGAGCAGGTTTAGTCCTGGGTTAGAGCAGGTTTAGTCCTGGGTTAGAGCAGGTTTAGTCCTGGGTTAGAGCAGGTTTAGTCCTAGGTCAGAGCAGGTTTAGTCCTAGGTCAGAGCAGGTTTAGTCCAGGGTTAGAGCAGGTTTAGTCCTGGGTTAGAGCAGGTTTAGTCCTGGGTTAGAGCAGGTTTAGTCCTGGGTTAGAGCAGGTTTAGTCCTGGGTTAGAGCAGGTTTAGTCCTGGGTTAGAGCAGGTTTAGTCCTGGGTTAGAGCAGGTTTAGTCCTGGGTTAGAGCAGGTTTAGTCCTGGGTTAGAGCAGGTTTAGTCCTGGGTTAGAGCAGGTTTAGTCCTGGGTTAGAGAAGGTTTAGTCCAGGGTTAGAGCAGGTTTAGTCCAGGGTTAGAGCAGGTTTAGTCCTGGGTTAGAGCAGGTTTAGTCCTGGGTTAGAGCAGGTTTAGTCCTGGGTTAGAGCAGGTTTAGTCCAGGGTTAGAGCAGGTTTAGTCCAGGGTTAGAGCAGGTTTAGTCCAGGGTTAGAGCAGGTTTAGTCCAGGGTTAGAGCAGGTTTAGTCCTGGGTTCGAGCAGGTTTAGTCCAGGGTTAGAGCAGGTTTAGTCCTGGGTTAGAGCAGGTTTAGTCCTGGGTTAGAGCAGGTTTAGTCCTGGGTTAGAGCAGGTTTAGTCCTGGGTTAGAGCAGGTTTAGTCCAGGGTTAGAGCAGGTTTAGTCCTGGGTTCGAGCAGGTTTAGTCCTAGGTCAGAGCAGGTTTAGTCCTAGGTCAGAGCAGGTTTAGTCCAGGGTTAGAGCAGGTTTAGTCCTGGGTTAGAGCAGGTTTAGTCCTGGGTTAGAGCAGGTTTAGTCCTGGGTTAGAGAAGGTTTAGTCCTGGGTTAGAGCAGGTTTAGTCCTGGGTTAGAGAAGGTTTAGTCCAGGGTTAGAGCAGGTTTAGTCCTGGGTTAGAGCAGGTTTAGTCCTGGGTTAGAGCAGGTTTAGTCCTGGGTTAGAGAAGGTTTAGTCCTGGGTTAGAGCAGGTTTAGTCCTGGGTTAGAGAAGGTTTAGTCCAGGGTTAGAGCAGGTTTAGTCCTGGGTTAGAGCAGGTTTAGTCCTGGGTCAGAGCAGGTTTAGTCCTGGGTTAGAGCAGGTTTAGTCCTAGGTCAGAGCAGGTTTAGTCCTAGGTTATTCCTGGTTTTGTCTGGGTTTAGTCCACTAATAGTGCAGCGCTAAAGGAATGTTGTAATGTGGTCAATATCTATACAATGTGCTCAAGACCTGATTTAGTCTTGGGTTGGAACTGGTTTAGACATGGTTTAGTCCTTGTTTTGCACAGCTCTAATGCAGATATCAATGTTTTAGTGCTTTAGACATGGTTTAGTCCTGGGTTAGACCAGGTTTAGACATGGTTTAGTCCTGGGTTATACCTGGTTTTGTCCTTGTTTGGACATGGTTTAGTCCTGGTTTGGACATGGTTTAGTCCTGGTTTAGTGTTGGGTTAGACATGATTTTGTCTTGGGTTGGACCTGGTTTAGTCCTGGTTTGAACATGATTTAGTTCTGGTTTGGACATGGTTTAGGCATGGTTTAGTCCGGGTTTGGACATGGTTTAGTCCTAGTTTGGACATGGTTTAGTCCAGTGCTTGAGGAAAATTGTGCTAATGTTATCATTTTTATATGTAGGCCTAGAGACATTTTCATTCAGATCACGTTCTAACAGAAGTTGTTGATCTGCAGAGTACAAAAGTACAAAAAAAAAATGTCCGACTTGATTCCTTGGTCTTGAGATTGTTGTCCACTGGCTGATGTCATTGCCGCCAGGAGACGACCAACCACCAAACGGCCATTACTAGAATAGCTTTTGTTTTTATGGAACAATTCAAAGGACACGTAATGGACAGTCAGAAACACGACTTCATCAAATCTCATCTGGACATTCCGTCATCGTCAGCGCCTCTGGGTCATGTGATCTTTGTGTCTCAGATAAAAAATAAAAATATGAAACCGTAATGTCTCAGTTGTTTGGGTTTGTGAGTTTTCTACAGTACAAATTCATACGAAAGACAAATGAAATCAATAAAAGGTAAATGATGAGGTTTAGGTCGTGGATACAATTGTCTCTCTCCAAACTTTATCAAAACACAAATAATAAAAAATAGACGAGCAATTTCAAGTCAGAATGACCAGTCTGGTGATTTATGAACTTAAAAGCGACGTAGGAGACCCCCGGAGCTCTGAGGCTCAGTTGGAGGGGACTTACTACACAAGATTCATGAAACAAGCGTGAGTTACATTAAATACAACTTCAGGTGTGTGTTTGATGAGGGAACAATGGTATAAAATGGTTAAAAACTTTATGTGACCATGTCCTCTGAATATATCGACATGGGTCCTGACTCGGGTTTGGGGAAGGGTCCATGAGCAAAGGGCACTGTTACTTCGAAGGATGCAGTTGTGTCTCCTGAGATGAGAGCAGGAGAAGTTACAGCATGAGTAATCGGCGGTGGACGTCTTTTTCAAAGGAGCGCTCTGACTGGTCATGAGCTTTCATTCACAAATAGATTCCCTGGGAGAAGCCGCTTTATGAAGTTTCCTGGTGGATTAGTATGTGGATTTCAAGCACATCAAATTAATGTCAAATCTCTACTGTCCAGCTGCTGTGTGGGAAACAGCCATGTGCTAATGAATGCTATGTTATGCTAATGCTGCTAACATGGATGTTAGCACCAGGGATGTACAGACAGATTCACAGACTCAACTCGTATGAAGAAATGAGCCAAGTCAACCGAACACCATGGCATGAACACGGGAAGGTAGAGGCATAAACACAAGTGTGAGATCAGCTATCGAACCCTAACCCACTTGCGCATAACCCTGTCAAGTTACTCTTGGCTTCGTGGTTGGTCAAGCTGGATTTTGGTTCCAATGAGACGCAGAGCAACAGTGCATCCTTGCTCGGTGGTGGAAGGCAGATTGTTGTGTAGTGCCCTTTATCTACCCAAGATTTGCTAAAACAAAATACCGTATTTTCCGGACTCTAAGTGGCACCGGAGTATAGTAGCACCAGCCAAAAAATGCATAATAGAGTTAAAAAAAACATATATAAGTCGCACTGGAGTATAAGTCTTTATTTGATCAATTCCAAGACCAAGAACAGACATTTCATCTTGAAATGCAATTCAAAATAATAATAAAGATTAGAGAACTACATGCTATGCTAACGTAACACTTTCAGCTACATGACACACAAACTGTGGTAAGTGTCTGGTATGTTAACGTAACATATTAACATAGTAGAAAAAGCTTCAGTTGTAGTCATCTGGACTCAGTTTGAAAAAATAGACGTTTCGACTCTCATCCAAGAGTCATTGTCAATAAAAGAATTTAGATCGAGAACTCCGATATTAATACTGTTCTGTGGTAAGACCCGCCCATTGGAAGTATATAGGAAACCTACACACACGGACCAGTATCTGCTCTTTGGTTCCAACCACCCACTACAGCACAAGCTGGGTGTGATCAGAACCTTACAACACAGAGCTCAAGGTGTGCCCACCAGCTCAGAGGGCAAGAAGAAAGAGGAAAAACATGTCCGAAATGCCCTCTCAGCCTGTGGTTACCCCGCTTGGGCTCTCAACAGAGTGAAGAGAACCAAGAAGCAGGACAAAAGGGAAACTGAACAGAGAAGGAAGGGTGTTTCTATCCCTTATGTGTCTGGCCTGTCGGAAAAACTGCAGAGAATTTTTAGACAACACGAAGTCCCTGTTTATTTTAAACCAGGAAACACTTTAAGACAAAAACTGGTTCATCCTAAGGACAAGTTGCCGACTCAAAAACAGAGCAATGTAGTTTATTCGATCCAATGCAGTGAAGAAAGCTGTAAAGAACGTTACATAGGTGAGACAAAACAGCCTCTACACAAGAGGCTCTATCAGCACAGAAGAAATACAAGTTCAGGACCTCAGAGTGCCGTGCATCTCCATCTTGAAGCCTCTAATCACTCGTTTGAAGACGGTGAGGTGAAGGTTTTAAGCAGGGAGAAAAGATGGTTTGAAAGAGGAGTCAAGGAATCTATTTTTGTTAAAAAAAAGAAAGACCTTCTTTAAACAGAAATGGAGGGCTAAGATTCAATCTTCCTGGTATCTATAATGGCATACTGAACCCCTGGAAAGGTAGAGGACCAGGACCAGGACATTTAGATGCTAATCAGGTACTCAGGGTGGTTGAGCCAGGGTCTCACAAAGACAAAGAGGATTCTAATAGCCCATTAAAATTCTGAATAGGCTAGCTCGGTAGATACAAGGGGGGAGTTTCTGTTGAAACAAACAACTCTTGCTACTTCAGGAAGGCTCCTCCCAATGGGCGGGTCTTACCACAGAACAGTATTAATGTCGGAGTTCTCGATCTAAATTCTTTTATTGACAATGACTCTTGGATGAGAGTCAAAACGTCTATTTTTTCAAACTGACTCCAGATGACTACAACTGAAGCTTTTTCTACTATGGAACACGCCTGGATGAATGAGGGATTACACCGACATAACATATTAACAGTTATTCAGATAACTATAGCATAAAGAACATGCTAGTTATAACAAGTTTACCAAAGCATCAGTTTGACCCCAAATCACTAAATCCATTGAATTCTTCTTCCTCTGTGTCACTTCTACACAACTCCACAAACTCCAGAGGTAGAGGAAGTGCAGATTCTTCTAAGCGTCGCTTAAAGCCGAGAGCGCCCTCTTGTGGTTGTCAGTGTGAAAATAATCAACATGTGAAATGCGGTTGCCAATGTGAAAATAACGAATAATATCACATATAAGTCGCTCCGGAGTATAAATCGGCCAAAACGATGAAAAAAGGTGCGACTTGTAGTCCGGAAAATACGATAATGCATTTTACATTATCCTGACCACCACAGATCACAGGTCAGTCATGACTTGCTTGCTGCAGTTTTACGGAGATATTATTTCCGTTTTGTGTGCTGTGTGTGGTCTGACCCACGAAGACTGATTATTCTAATTAAACCTCTAACAGAATCCCACCAGGAAGCCGCTCGTCTACTCACTGCTGCGGAATCTGAATAATGGAACAGAAATAGAGACGGACCTAATTAGTTCATCCATGGTGGGCTGGGCTGTATGTGAGTCAATTAGAATTACATGCTTCAAACTCCCTGAAATATGACCAACATATGTAGTCATTTAAGAGTTAATGATAATATTCATGCTTGTCAGTCCCAAGTTGTCCAAAAAGTTCCGACTTTTAACTCGTACGACTTGCGCTAATGCATGCTATGTTGTTGTTGTTGTTGTTGTTGTTTTATGGCGGTTGGCATCCGAGTGTTGCATTACCGCCAGACTTTATTCCTCAGACGTTTCGTAGTCCTCAGACTCTGTCGTAGTCCGTAAAAGTACTCCTCCCATTGCTTTGGCGTTACAAAGCCCATGAGGTCATGATGTGTTTTTGTGACTAGAATAGTTGTTGTGTCAGAGACCAACCGGCTTTATTCCAGGGAGACTCTTCTTCACCTTCCTCGCCCTCTTTGACGTTTGGTGCTTTGGAAGTAAAAAGCCCATGAGATCATGGGACGTCTTTGTTGTTTTACAAAGCCCATGAGGTCATGGGACGTCTTTGTCGTTTTATCCTTTAGAAGTCCTTCTTCCATCACTTTGGCGTTTCTAGGCCCATGAAGTCCAAGCGCGTTAGAACATCCTCTTGCTCCTCATCCTCGGCTCAGTCTCCAACACCCCCCACCTCTATAAACGTTTACCCAGCCCTGTGCTACATAAGTAAGCAACCACAGCCTGACACAAACCCTGTGACTGGATCGCCAGAACGTTCCGCAGATTGAACTCCCGCCCATTATTCCGAAACCACAAGGCCAACCCGGCCCTTTCCCTATCATAAGCCTCACAGCAAATCAGCACATGCTCGACAGTCTCTGGCACCCGACAGTGACCACACAGACCGGTCGGATGTTTGCCTATCCTACTCAGTGACCAATTGAGTCCAGTATGGCCAATCCTCATGCGGGCGAAGGCCCTTTCCTCCCACGCGTTCCTGCCCATAGACCCGCAAGGACCCACACTACCCTGTATGTGATAGAGATGCCGTCCAGTAACACAGTGGCTCCAAAATTCCTGCCAAAGGCCGACCACATGACTCTTGATAACAGGCTTGATTTCAGATTTGCTTAACTCAACCGCCACATCAATTGATGGCCGCCGAAGGGAACGTTTAGCCAGTGCATCAGCCATTTCGTTACCATCCACCCCCACATGCGCAGGGACCCAAATGAAGGAAACCCTCACATCCTTCCTGGACAGGGAGAGCATCAGACAGAAGATGCCATTCAACACATCCTGTCTGCAATCCGATTTACCAGATTTAATGCTTTGCAATGCAGAAAGGCTGTCAGAGGCCACCACAATGCCGCAACACTGCAAAGCAGATTCCGCCCATTCCAACGCCAACCGTATCGCTATAAGTTCCGACGTGAAAACAGAAAGGCGATCTGTCAACCTCTTCTTGACCGCTAGCCCCAGGTCAGGCACAAAATAAGCGGCGCCAGTACGCCCACTCTCAGGATCCCTAGACCCGTCGGTATAAATAAACACATCACCTGAGTGCTTATCGATGAGCGCTTGAGCGGCAAACTGCGGTGCCCTCCCAGCGACTCCTCTAAGCTTGCCATGCAAGCTAACATCAACAGGAGCCGGGACAAACTTCCACGGAGCTATAGCAGACAAAGCCACCGACGGGCTCACACGCAGATCACCAACCCCCGCAAGCCGCGCCTTCGCATTTCCTACCTGGCTGAAAATCATACCGCCAGCCTCACTCTGCCCCCCATCAACCCTGAGAAAGTCCCTCACCGGGTGAGAGCTCGTATGACCTTGCACATTCACCCAGTAAGCCAACAGAAGTTCTAGCCTCCGGAGCCGTAACGGCAATTCCCCCAACTCAACCTGCAGCGCCGAGACAGGGGAGGTCCTAAAAGCCCTACAGCAGATGCGCAAGGCCTGGGCTTGCTCCACATCAAGCTTCTTTAAGTTAGTCTCAGCCGCAGACATGTAGGCTATACAGCCATAATCAATAGCCGCCCTCATGACGGCCCGATAAATACCCAGGAGCGACCTTCTGCTGGCCCCCCAGTCCTGGCCGGATAGACAACGAAGCAAGTTATTCACCCTTTTGCATTTACCACTGACCTCATCAATGTGCCGACGCCAACTAAGCCTCTCGTCAAAGGTGACCCCCAAGAACCTCACCTCCCTGACCTGTTCGAGCACCTGCCCATGCAGTCGAAGGGAGACGTCCCTATGCCCATTGAAGAAACAGATCACTTGAGACTTCCGTACGGACAGTTTAAACCCCCACTTCAGGGTCCACTGCTCCACCTGCTGTATTGCCCTTTGCAGTTTCGCCTCGTAAAACCGGAGATTCCTCCCTCTCACCCATAGAGCGCCATCGTCAGCATAAAGGCTCCTCCCAACAGACCCATCCACGTCGTCAAAGATGTCCTTAATCATAACATTGAACAAGATAGGGCTACACACACTCCCCTGCGGGTTCCCATTCTCCACCCCATAGACCCCAGAGTAAGCAGCGCCCACTCTGGTTTGGATACGCCGGCCAGACAGAAAGCTCCGGACCCAGTTAAACAGTTTACCCTTCACACCACACTTCCGCAGCTTAATGAGGAGCCCATCCTTCCAAACCATATCGTACGCCTTCTCCACATCAAAGAGCACCGCAATAACCTTTTCTTTCTGAGCCCTGGCCAGCTGGATATCAGATTCCAAACACAACACGGAATCCATGGTGTTCCTGCCCCTACGGAAACCACTCTGGTGCGCGGGAAGCAAACCCTGACTCTCCAAGAAGTAATCCAACCGCTCGGTAACCATGCGCTCCATCGTTTTCCCGAGCTGCGACGTCAAGGCAATCAGCCTATAACTTGAAGGGTCAGACGCTGGCCTATCCGGCTTCAGAACCGGCACCACCGTAGACTGTTTCCACGCAGATGGAACACAACCTGAATCCCAAACACGGTTGAAAAGACCCAGGACTAGCCCAAGCGTGTCATCAGTCAAATGAGAGAGCATGTCATAGCACACCTCATCTTTACCCGGGGCTGTCTGTTTCGCCTTAGAAAGTGCTCTCCTTAGCTCAAACAAACTAAACGGAAGGTCAAGGTCATCTTGAGTCGAAGGCTGGTGCCCAATCAGCTCAGAATTCTGGGCCAAAGTACTCTCCCTGTAGTGCCTTTCCGCAGATGAGAGATTGTCAGAGCTGTGCACCGACACAAAGGTGCTGGCCAACAGTTCAGCTTTGTCAACGTCGCTGACTGCTTCAACACCATTCAGTATTAGGACCGGGGTCCCATTACGGCACTCAACCCCATGCATCCGCTTAATCATCCCCCAAACATCCCCGAGACGCGTTTCTCTCCCAATTTTGGAACAATACCGCCTCCAATAGGCACTCTTGGCCGTTCTCACAGTTTTCCGCACAACAGCGCGGGCCCTCTTGTAGTCAATGAGGGCACCCTCAGTGTGGGCAACCCTTAGCCGGTGAAACGCCGCATTTCTCGCCCTAACAGCATGACCACATGCTTCAGTCCACCACGGCACCCGCTTCCTATGTCCACTACCACCACTCTTAGGAATCGTGCCTACCGCTGACTGCGTGATGAGCGAGACAATTGCACTATTGAGATCATCCACCTGAGTCAATCCTCCTTCCTGCAGAACCCTAGAACCATCATCAGCTTTCCTCAGGAAAGCCCCCCAGTTCGCCCTTGCCAACTGCCACCTCTGGATCCTCGTCCCCCTGACCACACAGCTCCCAAAGCCAATCACGGTGCGGACTAGATAGTGATCGCTACCAAAAGAAAGATTACCAAGAACCTCCCAACTACAAACACCAGCTAACTCCTTGGACACAAGTGTAAGATCTATTGCACTTTCCGCACCGGTCCCCATATCATAGCGGGTCCCACCCCCATCATTCAGACAAACCAACTCCCTTTGATTGATAAAACCCTCTACCACCTGCCCATACCTATCGGTACCACTACCGCCCCACAAAGCGCTATGCGCATTAAAATCCCCACACCACACGGCCTTTCCCCGAACATCCTTACCGATACTATGTAAGGACTCTAGCGTTAACTCACCACACGGATTATAAAGGTTAACCACAGTAACAGCTTCACCACCCAGCCAGACCCTCACCGCCAGGGCCTCCGGCGCTTTACTCACACTGACAACAACGTAATTTAGGTCATCTCGGACAAACACAGCCACACCTCCGCCTCTACCCTGCTCCCTATCATTCCTAACACACACATACCCTTGTATCCCAAAACCCCACCTAGGTCGTAACCAAGTCTCCTGCACGCACATAACGTGAGGCTTGTTCAACAAGGTAGAGACAAAATGCTTAAATTCCTGGCCATTAGCACGAAGACTACGCGCATTCCATTGCAAGACAACCACCGCCATTATGAGCCCCCGGAACCTGACGGCGCATCGGGAGCCCCCCCACTCCCACTGCCAGAATGGGGCAGGGCGCCCTCCCGCAGCGCATCCTCTATCTCCGTCCACTCGGGGCCCCCAGCTCCAAAGTACTTCCCTGCAGCCTTAGCGATGATCTTAGTCTTTTCGGATCTCTTCTTGGTTTGCCCAGTACAGTTAATCACTTCCACTATAAAGAGGAAGAAATCTTTCCTCTTCACAACCAGTACATCCTCCGCACCCACAGGGCCTCTGCCCGTGGAAGCCACACTCACAGGCATCCCAGTGGGGACCTCCCCCTGGCTGCGGGCAACGCTGCCCCCTCCCCTGTCGCCTAGGACACCAGCAGCACTGGCAGCCCCCACTGCATCCACCGTCACCTGACTACCAGACACCTTCTTGACCGCATCCGCGTAGGATATGCCTTGAGAGGCTCTAACTTTTTGCACCTCAGCAGCCCTCTTGCTGAACACGCATCCCCCGTAGGCAGAGCTATGCTCTCCCCCACAGTTACAGCACTTGAGTTTTGCTCCGTCGTCACACTTCCCATACTCGTGGTCTCCTGCACATTTACCACACTTCTGCTTCCCTCTACAGACCGCTGCAATATGCCCAAAGCGCTGGCACTTGAAGCAACGCAGGGGCGGCAGAACATATGGGCGTACGCCATAGCGCATGTACCCAACGCACACCACACGAGGCAGGATCCCACCTTCAAATCTAATCATTATCGACAGGCTGTCACACCTTACCCCATCCCGGGTCATCTTCAACCGCCTAGCATCCACCACCTTAGCTCCAGTCAAATTCTCCTTTATGTCATCCACAGATGTCGTCGTAGGGACGCCTACTATAACTCCCCTGACCGTGCCTCTTACAGCATCAGACACAAGAATGTCCTTCCCCCCCAGACACTTAGCTTCAATCGCCTTCCTTTGCTGAGCCACGTCCTTGCACACGACCAGCAGCGAGCCATCCCTAAGGACACTCGCATGCTTGACCACTCCCACAGCTACAGTCAGGCTCCTTGTCAACGCCATCGGATCCCACCCCTTAAAGGACGCATTATCCTGCGCGAGCTTTATGAACACCTTACACTCTGAACTCACATCCCCGACATCTGCAACCCCCCCGCCCTGCTCCTCACTGAGAGAGCCCTCCATAGACGAGCAAGAAGACGCCCTACGCTGCACAGGATCAGTGGCTCCAGGGGAGTCCTCCCCGCTGTTCATATCGTCACCGACCAGGTCACGCTTCCTCTTCTTCTTCCCCGTCATACGGACCGAGGCGTTCCTCTATGTTGCCGTAATATCCAAACTGTTGTCGTTGTTGTTTTTTATGGCAGTTGGCATCCAAGTGCACGAGGTATTGTTCGTCGCAGAGTGTTGCATTACCGCGAATCATGCTAATGTTGCCAAGGGCTACACCAGGGATGTTTGAACTTTTTCATCAACACAGATGTTGAGAGCCAATCGAGGGCCAAAGAACGGTGGTTGATACAGGGAATGATCCAAATGTATTCAGCACTACAAACGCTTTGAAAACTCATACAACCATACTGAGCCAGTCGAGGCCACTGGGGGCGCTGTTTCTGCAGAGGGGGAGGAGCCTGTGAAGGAGGGGGAAGGCCAAGTCTCTGCAGATTAATGCTCAGTTTTGACATGCCTGGTCTACACTGATGTCAACAAAAGCAAAAATTCGATCAACGATGATTTAAAAGCCATAAATGTATTGGATCCATATTTTTGGCTGATCTTTTATTACTGTACAAATAGTGTTTTTGTTGTTCGCCTCTCCAGTAGTTTTAGCAGAATGTCACTTATTTCATTCCAAGATTTGTAAAATACTGTTATATTATTCAAATGAGCTCCAACATACAGGGGGAGGGGTGATTAAGTCATTTGTCATTGCCACATTCTGAAACTGAGCCATCAATCAAACCCACAGCCTGACGAGAGTGACGACGAAGGACACACACTGACTTTGAAAACACTTGACTCTTTTGAGTACAAGTTTAGGCACAAGAATGTTGGCTACGTGGATTATAAAAACAGGTCCAGATGTCCATGACCACACGTAGTCACTGTCTGCGCTCTTCATGTTGTTTTCTACTGTTAAACTTACTGAGCCTGATTCAATGCATGTCAATGAGCTATCTACATCCTATTGTAACGTGACCTTTGCTCCCTCCTCACTGAGTACCTGATGAGGTGAGGAGGGAGCTAAAGCCAGGTTACAATAGGATGTAGATATTGACAGGGCTGTCAGAAAACAAAGAAGAGCAGTGTCAAGTGAAACTAAATGATCCCTTTAATGAGGGATCACACCGATAAGAAGAGTGCCATTAATAAACAAAACCAGTCATTTCCTCTAAAAAAAATGTTTGTCAGCCCAATTACAAATGTCATAAACAGCACCTCGCTGTGTCCCGGATACAAGACATAAGGTAAATGTTTAAATCAAATGAGTTTTATTGAAAACATGGTAATGAGCCTCACACGGGTCTCTCACTTCTCACTCAAACTGTGTTGAAACGTGTGCTTTGTCCTCTCTCTGATCTCTGACGGTCACTAAAGCCCAGCTCCTGCTCCAATCATGAAGCAGGAGCTAGTTCAGCCTCTGCAGCTCAGCGAGTCCGGAGTTCAGGAGGAGAAGGATCCACAATCTGAGAATGAGAAACACTTTGCCCAGTGTCTGAAGGTTAAAGCTCTGGCAGCAAAGGCTCAGTTGTGATTGTAGTTCCCTCTTTTATTAGGCTTTATTAGACAGGACAGCTCTGTGTGAGATGAGGGTGAGAGAAACGGGAGGACATGCAGTAAACTGTCAGAGCCGGGGTTCAAACTCACGCACATAGAGCCTGGCATATGTGCTGCGGCTTTAACCACTCGGCCACACCTTCTTTTACCCTTTCTAAATCAGAATTCCCTGGCCAGTATTAGTATTCCTCTTTCAGCACTAACGTCGTTGCTTTCAGGAAATGGGTTTCTCTGAGCACAGATACATTTAATACATTTTTAAATCCCCATTAATAAAATATTTTATCCAGTTCATTTACAGAGGCTCTCTCTCTCCCTCTCTCTCTCATCCAGAGCTGTGGATCTGCCTGCTCCTTGTCCAGAACTGCAAATGTGCATCTCTGAGGGTCAAATCTGAGACCACTGCTTATTATATTTGGAAAATTCATTCTGTCTTTTACTTTTCTTCTAATAAAACAGTGATATAAAAGTGATATCTTATGTACCTGACATGTTTGGGCAGCAGGACAAAGGCGTAAGTCTGAATCATGTTTTCATAAATGCAACAGAAAGTGTGAATAGTTTGCAGCCTGTTGTGCCTCGATCTGTTCTGCAGAAGAGCATTCGAGGGGCCTTCGAGGGGCTTCAGAGTGACGCTGGAGCAGGGGCGGAGCAAGGTCATTTAGGGACTGCGGGGGGCCTCATAATGAACAGAGTATGTCATTTTATATTATCTAAAATGCATCAGAATAAAAAGAATGACCCCCCCAGACCCCACACAGGATATGATTTATGCAAGATTTACAACAGAAATATTAAGGTTGTATTACAGACATCAAACCCCAACGTATTTTTGACACATCCAAAGCTGCTGAGGGCCCCCAAATGGCTTGCAGCGGCCCCGCCCTAATCTGCGGCTTGTACAGGAAAGCTGCTTCTGCGCATCTCCAACTCTCCAAATTATGAAGAGCTAAAGACAAAGTAGGCCGAGGTTTCTACTGTATCTCCACTGAACCAGATCTGTGGAGAGGCGACAGTAAGAATGCATGTTTTCCGTGTGTTTTTGAAGCAATAAAACCTGAATAAATGCAATGTAGAAAAGCACAATGCTCCTCTGAGGAAATACGGCCCGTTTATCCACACATCTCAGTGGGTGGGTCCAAAGCAGCGTTTAAACCACAGGAGGCGGAGTCATTCTACCACTAAATGTCATGTGTTCATAATTGATGGAGTGAAAGGGCAGAAGGAGCACCTTTTCCAAACGCGTCCCAATCTGAGGCCCCGGGTAGCGAGGGAGATTTGGAGAGAAAGGCACCATGGGATACGTTCAGATTCAAGTCATTGCGGAGGATGCGGAGGAGGGGCTGACATTTAACGACAATGATTGGTTTTCACTGCGTAAATCTGATCTTGATAAACTTTGAATTGAGATCAAAGTGTCAAAAACTTCACACTTTTTACATTTTTAGAACATTTATGATGCATTTGTTGTGCTGTTATTGGCCTTTAAACAGGATCTTTAGGAACTAAGATTCTTCTGAAAGAACACTTTTTGTCCAAAATGGTTTGATTTAGAACCCAAAATGGTGCAATCATATTTTATTGTATTAATTTTTACCATTTAAATTACTTTTAGTGTCAAACATTTCAACAGTATCATGTGATGGCGTTACTTTTTTGTTTGTTCTAAAACACAAGATAACAAAGCACAGTTACTCAAGAGGCCACTAACAATAGAGATAATCCAGAGATTTGTCCTTCAAATGAAAATAACTGAGACATTGTCATCTTGAAATGGAAATGTGAGATTATGAACTCTCTAATGTCAGAAATATTGTTTTAGTCGTTTTAATCAGACTGAAAACATCTGAGTTTTAATGTGCTTTAGTTCTTCCTGTCGTTACAAACGTGTTATAACTCTAGTCCATCCCAGGGTCTTTCTGTCTCTCTCCATGTGTCTCTCTCTTTCTATGTGTCTCTCTCCATGTGTCTCTCTCCATGTCTCTCTCTCCATGTGTCTCTCTCTCCATGTGTCTCTCTCTTTCTATGTGTCTCTCTCCATGTGTCTCTCTCTCCATGTGTCTCTCTCCATGTCTCTCTCTCCATGTGTCTCTCTCCATGTCTCTCTCTCCATGTGTCTCTCTCTCCATGTGTGTCTCTCTCCATGTGTCTCTCTCTCCATGTGTCTCTCTCTCCATGTGTCTCTCTCCATGTATCTCTCTCTTTCTATGTGTCTCTCTCCATGTGTCTCTCTCTTCATGTGTCTCTCTCTCCAAGTGTCTCTCTCTCCATGTGTGTCTCTCTCCATGTGTCTCTCTCTCCATGTGTCTCTCTCTCCATGTGTCTCTCTCCATGTATCTCTCTCTTTCTATGTGTCTCTCTCCATGTGTCTCTCTCTCCATGTGTCTCTCTCCATGTCTCTCTCCATGTGTCTCTCTCTTCATGTGTGTCTCTCTCCATGTGTCTCTCTCTCCATGTGTCTCTCTCCATGTGTCTCTCTCCATGTGTCTCTCTCTCCATGTGTCTCTCTCTATGTGTCTCTCTCCATGTGTCTCTCTCTCCATGTGCCTCTCTCTGTCTCTCTCTCCATGTGTCTCTCTCTCCATGTGCCTCTCTCTGTCTCTCTCTCCATGTGTCTCTCTCCATGTTTCTCTCTCTCTCCATGTGTCTCTCTCCATGTCTCTCTCTCCATGTGTCTCTCTCTCTCCATGTGTCTCTCTCCATGTGTCTCTCTCTCCATGTGTCTCTCTCTCTCCATGTCTCTCTCTCCATGAGTCTCTCTCTCCATGTGTCTCTCTCTCCATGTGTCTCTCTCCATGTGTCTCTCTCTTCATGTGTGTCTCTCTCCATGTGTCTCTCTCTCCATGTGTCTCTCTCCATGTGTCTCTCTCTCCATGTCTCTCTCTCCATGTGTCTCTCTCTCCATGAGTCTCTCTCTCCATGTGTCTCTCTCTCTCCATGTGTCTCTCTCCATGTCTCTCTCTCCATGTGTCTCTCTCCATGTGTCTCTCTCTCCATGTGTCTCTCTCTCCATGTGTCTCTCTCCATGTGTCTCTCTCTCCATGTGTCTCTCTCTCCATGTGTCTCTCTCTCCATGTGTCTCTCTCCATGTGTCTCTCTCCATGTGTCTCTCTCTCCATGTCTCTCGCTACATGTGTCTCTCGCTCCATGTGTCTCTCTCTCCATGTGTCTCTCTCTCCATGTGCCTCTCTCTGTCTCTCTCTCCATGTGTCTCTCTCCATGTGTCTCTCTCTCCATGTCTCTCTCTCCATGAGTCTCTCTCTCCATGTGTCTCTCTCTCTCCATGTGTCTCTCTCCATGTGTCTCTCTCTCCATGTGCCTCTCTCTGTCTCTCTCTCCATGTGTCTCTCTCCATGTGTCTCTCTCTCCATGTGTCTCTCTCTCTCCATGTCTCTCTCTCCATGAGTCTCTCTCTCCATGTGTCTCTCTCTCTCCATGTGTCTCTCTCCATGTGTCTCTCTCCATGTGTCTCTCTCTCCATGTCTCTCTCTCCATGTGTCTCTCTCTCCATGAGTCTCTCTCTCCATGTGTCTCTCTCTCTCCATGTGTCTCTCTCCATGTCTCTCTCTCCATGTGTCTCTCTCTCCATGTGTCTCTCTCTCTCAATGTGTCTCTCTCCATGTCTCTCTCTCCTTGTGTCTCTCTCTCCATGTCTCTCTCTCCATGAGTCTCTCTCTCCATGTGTCTCTCTCTCCATGTGTCTCTCTCCATGTGTCTCTCTCTCCATGTGCCTCTCTCTGTCTCTCTCTCCATGTGTCTCTCTCCATGTGTCTCTCTCTCTCCATGTGTCTCTCTCTCTCCATGTCTCTCTCTCCATGAGTCTCTCTCTCCATGTGTCTCTCTCTCTCCATGTGTCTCTCTCCATGTGTCTCTCTCCATGTGTCTCTCTCTCCATGAGTCTCTCTCTCCATGTGTCTCTCTCTCTCAATGTGTCTCTCTCCATGTCTCTCTCTCCATGTGTCTCTCTCTCCATGTCTCTCTCTCCATGTCTCTCTCTCCATGTGTCTCTCTCTCCATGAGTCTCTCTCTCCATGTGTCTCTCTCTCTCAATGTGTCTCTCTCCATGTCTCTCTCTCCATGTGTCTCTCTCTCCATGTGTCTGTCTCCATGAGTCTCTCTCTCCATGTGTCTCTCTCTCTCCATGTGTCTCTCTCCATTTCTCTCTCTCCATGAGTCTCTCTCTCCATGTGTCTCTCTCTCCATGTGTCTCTCTCCATGTCTCTCTCTCCATGTGTCTCTCTCTCCATGTGTCTCTCTCCATGTCTCTCTTTCCATGTGTCTCTCTCTCCATGTGAGCTCATTGCGTGTGCTCTTTGCTCTGTTGCATGTGGGGGGTCACGCGATGCCTTGGTGTCATGTATGTAAATGCGCAGCTCATGTATTTTTAAGCTTGCTCCGCTGCGTGCTGGAGCTGGCCGTGATTCTCTCCTCTCACTTCAGCCGTGTCTCTGCCCCAAACACGCCTCACTGCGTTCTGTTCACACTCTACAAGAAGATCAGGTCATTTCAGACCGAGAGCAGGGTCTTTATCGCTATAAATCTAAAATTAAAATAATCAAATGTTGAATCTTTTTTGTCGACACAGAAGCTCAGTGAACATGTCTCTGCAGATGAACTTGAATTTCCTTCAGGATCAATCCGTTTTCTATCTTTATCCATCTGCCTGTCTTAGATGTACGACTTTAACTCCTTTCAATGACCAAAAACACACCTTTGTGAATGAAATATGACCACATTTTATTTTAATTTCAATATGCCGTGATTTCATTTTCATTTATTTATTTATTTTCGCTCTTTGGGCAATTTCTATTGTGTTTTGTGTTTTTTTGTTTGTTCTGTTTTTATACATAAAAAAAAACTCGGGGAAAAAAGGATTAAAAAAAATAAATATGATTAAATAAAAAATTGTGATTTCAACACAATATTTCTTTTTTGCTGACAGAGCGTTGAGGCGACAGTAGCTCGGTGTTCAAAGGATTGATTCAAACATTTATTTGATTATATGAGCGTGTACATGAATAAACTTGACTGTAAATGAACCAGAATGATCCAAAAGGTCATTAATCATCCATTATCCCTGAACATTCTCGACCTAAAAACAACATTAATCAAACAGGAAAAGCTCCAATGTGAAAATGCTTTACAGCCTACGATTACATGAAACAGGGTTTTACAACACTGTAACAGTTTGGTTTCAGATGAGGTAAAACATAGTTGAGCCAAACTATTAACTGTTTTAAAATTGTATAAGATAATCCTTTATAAGATAAGATTATCCTTTATTGTCCCACATGGATAAGATAATACTTTATGGTCCACACATGGGGAAATTTCATAAGTAGTTTTTTGTGTGTGATTTTGAAGTGAATAAATAGTAACCACAGTGCAGCGCTTTGACAGGTTTTGTCCAGCCTGTAAAGCACATTATTTACAGTTTTTTATGTTTCTAACCTACTTCTGTTCTTGGATTGTGCCTATTTCTCCATTTTGGGACAAGTAAAGGTTCTTATTAGTTTATGGCATAATTATTACTTTAGGGCATTATTATCATTATTAGGCCCGAGCGCCACAAGCTGGCAAGAGGCCTATTAGTCTCGTAAGGCCGTGCGAAGCACGGATGCGAAAGTGCGCATGTAGTGCGCACGAAATCGAGCGCGAAGCGCTCGCCCACTTCCAAACACTCACTAACGCACTCCTCCACTCATGCACGCCCCGTGCATACTAATTAGTTGTAGGAAAATGGAACATTACCGTTGTAAACGGGCGAAGCCCGTGCAAAAGTTCGCACTAAACGAGCACTTTACATTGGGATGACGACCGGTCGTCATCCCCATATAAAGCACTCATTTGCGCTAAGTAGCTCACGAATACGTTCCCCATCTCTTGCATGTTCCGTGCATATAAGCATGTAATGCAAAAATTGAACATTATTACTGTAAAGAGGGCCAAAAACACAAAGTGGGCGGAGCCCACTCAAAATTATCGAAAGTACCCGTCAGTGACCAGGGACCCACACCATGAGGTAGGAAAGCGCGAGCGGAATATTCTTCTTCTTCTTCTTCTTCTTCTTCTTCTTCTTCTTCTTCTTCTTCTTCTTCTTCTTCTTCTTCTTCTTCTTCTTCTTCTTCTTCTTCTTCTTCTTCTTCTTCTTCTTCTTCTTCTTCTTCTTCTTCTTCTTCTTCTTCTTCTTCTTCTTCTTCTTCTTCTTCTTCTTCTCGGGACCAACCCCCCTATTTTTCACCCAGTGAACATTGACGAAAAGTCACAAAAATTTACACACATCTAAAAACCGTGCCTCCTTACAGTCTGGCTATCTCCCTTTTCTAAAATTTAAAAAATTGGCGCGTCAGCGCCCTCAAATGTACCAAAAATGCATTAAGATAGAAAATGACCCAAAAAAAATCTTATCATAGAATCATGAAATTTGGCGCAGAGGTAGATGGTGACAAGAGAAGTAAAAAATATTATCACGGCAACGCCGTCCGCCCAACCAAATGTTGGCCATATTGGTTCAAACATGGCTAATTATGACTTGGGAGTTTTTCCAAACGTCTTACTTTTACAAACTCCTCCCAGGGCGTTGGCCCTAAAAAGCTGAAATTTGGTGAAAATGCTACTGAGGAGTGGGACATCAAAAGTTATTCAAATTACATTGATACCTCTCACTGTCTCTGTGCGGCGAAGCCGCAAACTGTAGCTAGAATTTCAGAAATCTCCCATATTTAAAATTTCTGCCGTTTGCGCAGATAAAGTCCGAATTGCGTCAAATTAGAATCAGTTGTTAAACTCTTTGCCCTAAACCTACTTTAAGTGAAATAAATTTATTTGGCGCCACAGCGCCCCCTACAGATTTTATATGGAGGTTAAATGTTTAGTTTTACGAAATTTGACACAAAACTCAATTTTGGCATTCCCATCAAAAAAGTCAATGAGACCCATGTCATAATTGTTATGGCGTTGCCGTAACGATGACCGAAACCTTCCATGTTATTCCAATAGGGAAATCGCCAGAACATGTTTACACTTTAGACTTTCACAAACTCCTCCCAGGGCGTCAGCCCTATTAACCTGAAATTTGGTGAGACTCATCTTCAGGGGTGGACCATCAAAAGTTATCCACATTTTTATTCTAAGAGTCACGGTGTCTGTGCGGCAAAGCTGCACATTTTGCCAAGAATTCAAAATAAAATGTCTTTTTGATGGTAAAACAAAGGGGAGAAGATGTGACAGCGTCACAGATTCAGCAGTAGGCTTAATAAAAGGACAATTGGGGCGCGTTAGCGCCCCCTCCTCTTGCGGCGTGGCGGCGGCGTGGTGAGGGCCGATCATTGCCGCTTGCGGCTATATTTATTATTATTATTATTATTATTAGTTTATGGGCATTGTTTATATTATAATTTATGGACATTATTATTATTTATATC
The DNA here is from genome assembly GCF_026437365.1 of Eucyclogobius newberryi. Classification (NCBI taxonomy): domain Eukaryota; kingdom Metazoa; phylum Chordata; class Actinopteri; order Gobiiformes; family Gobiidae; genus Eucyclogobius; species Eucyclogobius newberryi. The sequence goes on along the minus strand of NW_027316278.1, from coordinate 33,817,212 downwards.
CTGATGTATATGCATTATTATTATCATTAGTTTAGGGCAGTATTATTATTCTTATTTTTTAATTAACATTATTATTATCAACTTATGTTTAGAGATGAATTAAGTGTAAATCAGGTTTTAAATCGTGCACTGTAGATGTATGACATGTCCTCCTGCTCCATTTTAAAATCACAGTCGTCAAGTATGTTACATGTAGAAGAAGAGGTACAAGTAGAGAGCCAGAGCACAGAAAACTGCCCAAGCACCATTCACTCCTTCGAACGCACAGCTCAGTGAAGCACGTAATGCGAGGCCCGCTCCGCATCACAGTTTTCCAGGTCGCACGAGGCCATTTGAACGCACCACTCTTCATCAAGTCAGATGGAAAATCATATGCAAAAATCTGCCCGAGTGGTGCAGAGGAAGAGCGATGACGACGATGACTTCACTGCCCGCGGCAACGAGTGAGCAGAATAAAGAAGAGTCAAACCCCGACACGAGCAGCGACTGGGAAATGATCAGATGTTAAATATGTGACAGAAAACATACTCAAAATACATTGGAAGAAAATGTTGTTTTTGTTGTTGTGGATTGGCTGTAAGAATGTGTAATTTTCACACCTTGGTCAAATCGTTTTCTCAAATGTTCACACTTTCCAGTCTGCTTAAAATCTTCTCTAAACTTTAAAGATATAATAGATTTAATTATGTCATGTTTTCAAGGCATTTTATGTGTAAAAATAGACAAAATGGCTAATATTTTTGACATTTAAAACAGAAAAATGGGCAAAACAGGTTTACTTTTTATTTTTGCTTCATTTTGTTGACATGTTGGTTACAAAAATGTTTAGGGGATTTTGTATTTCTTATTATTTTCTTATTATATTATATATCTCATAATAAATCTAATTACTCAAAATCTTTTAGGCTTGGAATTAAATATCAACAAATCCTTCTGTGTAGTGCACAACTAAACGTCTTGTCTGTGTGGGGAGCTACTTTAAATGGTGATCTTTATGCCCCCATGAGATTAAAATGCAAGTTACAAGTGAATTAAATGAAATAAAAATAAAAAAATTAGGAGCAGATTGGACAATTCATTTTTTTTCCCACATGAACGCCTATAAATTGAGAGAGAGAGAAAAGTGTTTTGCCTGCAGCGTCTCGCCTCAACAGTCACTACTATTGTCTAATTTTGTCCGTTTCACCAGGAGAATTGTAATAGAATGTGACTTTTAGTTTATGAAACACATCGTCCTGTGGGAAATCAATGCCTCAGCCTCACAAAAAAAAAAAACAACAACTCTAATATTTCAGTTGACTTCGGCATGTGGATTCTAAAGAACAGGTGCAATTGCAATCCTTCACTCAACTCCGTGCTATCGATTGGCTGTACAAATGCATTCTGGGCAATATGAAGTTTCACGAAGCCAGAGGAAGGAGATTTGGGCAGCGTAAATTCAATCTGTAAAACTCACAAGTCAGTGATTTTCAAACTTAAGCTGTCAAAATAAAGACTTAAAGGGAAAACAACAAATTGAGTCAAGTTACTGATTCACTTTGACTGAGGGAAAGTAAAACCGCAATGGAGTTCAATCAGGATGGAATGAACTGTGGAATAGGCAACAATTTAAAATGCAGGATTTATTTTCCACTTTCTGTGTCAAGTCCTGGTTATGGACCAGGATTAGACCTACTGCCAGGAGCCATTGCTGTGAGGGTTTAGTCCTAGTTTTGGTTTTCGGCTGTGGAAACACTGGTGCCTCCTGGGAGATATCTATCGTGACAATCGTGACAATTTTAGAAGCCAATTTAAGTATTTTTTTGTTCAATTCGAAACCTAAAAATGAGGCATAAATGTTAAGAACTTTTTATGATCAGGCTGTGTTTTCAGAGTTCAGTATTTCAAAGCCGGTGACAAACTTGATGAAGAGTATGAGTTAAACCACGGGAATGAAGGAGGATTTTTTGGCGCCAAATCTGAGTCTCATTTCTTCACATGTCAATCATAGGACGCAACTACTGCTCAACTGCGGCCTCGTTCTGGCTCGTTCCCACCATCGCAGCACGTTTCCCTGGCTGCGCATGCGTGGTTGATATGCCGGTGTGTGTTTAGCGAGTTCCTTCAGTGTACAGTACAAAATGATGACAGAGAAAGACTGTGTTTGAGCTCAGAAAGGACGGAAATCTGCGAGGACGAGAGATGCGATGTGATCAGTTGCGCTAATAAACAAACGCACGTGTAGCAGCGGGGCTGTTCCGTGCTTCCGTATGGGGGTGAGTGTGCGCATGCAAACTTTTCAGAAAGGGACTAACAGTCGCTTGAGTTTTCAAATCGGCGAAAAATACTCTTTTATTCCTTTAAACATCTCAGTAATCGTGAATAATAATGTTAAATCGTGCGGTTTTTCATCACAATAATATTCCTGTTCTTTTGCTTTTAACCCTACAAAGACGAGTGAGAGATAACACCGAAGAAATGTAGTCTATAGAGCCTCCCAACCAAAGATATCACGCAGGTCCAAACTTGGTCTAAACCAGGACTCTAACTAAATTTGAATATAAACTACTAAAAATAAAAACGAACTCAGCCTCATAACCAATCCCAGAGTTTTCAGATCAGTTACAGTTTCCAAACATTTCCCGAGCAGCAGCAAGTCACTTTATCCATGGTGAGTTCTAAACCAAAAGTCTGAACCAAAAAGTCTAAACCAAAGAGTCTAAACCAGGACTAAATTACCCTGACTAAATCATGCCTGAACCTGGACCAGAACCGACCCAGGTCCAAACCAAGACGAGGTCCTGGATTAAAACACGGAGAACCTCGACACACAAACGGCGGTCGAAGGGATTGTGGGTAATCTGTGCAGCCAATTCCATTTCGGTGGTGTTGTTTCTGACTCGTTAGCATTAGCCCTGAGCTAATATAATCTGATAAACAAACACATTACACAGGGCTCAGTGCTAAGGGCCCCGGGATCCCATTATAAAAACAAGCCGAGTTCAGGTGTGAGCGATAACAGGATTACACCTCCGTCCGGCTCAGCTTTCTGAATTATAAATAACTTTTTAATCAGGCCGCGGTGATGGTATCGTCTCCTTCTGGGAAAAGCTCTGTGTTTTATTTGGATCTTTTTTCACTGTATAAAACGTTTATGCCAAAACATTTACGGGAATTTTCAGGGGATTATCTGTCCCAAAGCTTTTATTTGATTGGACTGTAGAATGAAATGGGAGAGAGAGGGGAGAGATATTTGGCAAAAGGCTCTCAGGGTTCCTCGAAATCAAGGCAATGAGTGATCAAATAAAATCTAAAATGACCGTGTGTCACAACTATATATGAATTGTTCTAAAATGTATCCAAATAAGCCCGTTTTCCCATCACTTCTGCTGCTGAAGCTTGGCTGAAGACACAGTGTCTTTCAGTGACCTCTACAGGCCGCTGGGCATTACTGCGCAGGAAGCATGATTCTGCTTCTCTCACAGCTGCTCAGACTGTGTCTGTGTTCAGAGGCTCGTTCATGCTTCGCTCTCTAACATGAGCTTTTAGAACCAGAGCGGACAGCAGCTTCTTTTAGAGGTCAGCACATGTGCTCTGAGGACAAACTCAAACCACGCTGAATAAACCTGTATGAGAATCAAGGATGTTTGCTGGTTTTACCCTAACTGAGCATGTGCAGAGGAGAAGTAAAGCTACAGCTGCGCCAAGTTTCAACTAACAGACGTAAAAACTATCTTTTAGAACAAGCCTTTGTATGTAGCTTAGACTCTGTTCACGGTTATAATGATTAGATATTAGCTAGAAATACATATATCACTTATAGATAGAATGCTAATCTGTGTAGTGAATTGGTCGATGAAGTCAGTTTATTAAATACAATAATCAGCATCTCATGTATGCAGGTTTAGCTCAGTATGATAGACCTTCACGTGGGAGGCTCGGGCTCAAAGCTCCACTTTGCATATGAGATTGATTTTTCTCTTCTGTGTTATCCACTAAATATTGAACAACCCAAGTCTGCTTACCCATTAGTCAAAGTCACCACATGCTACTGATACATAATATATGGCTCATGAAACATGCAATTACAATCTATTACACATGATATTCTGTAATACATCACTAGTTTTTAGTCTTTGTTCAACCCTGGAAAAAACATCAGACATCTCCAGAAATGTGCAGTGCAGGAACAGCAAAGATACTGCACAGAACCCTCAGGCTCCCAGACCTCTGGTAGAGGACCCGAGCTTAGAAAAAGGGACGAGACCACCCGGGGGTGAGATGGGAATTTGCCTCACCTGTACGGCTGCATCACTGACCAATCGCCTGCCTCTTGTCATTTTTCATGTTCAAAATCTTTCGCTCATGTAAACTATAAGTCGCACCAGCCAAAAAATGCCAATTTTGGGGAACATTTATTTGATCAAATCCAAGACCAAGGACAGACATTTCATCTTGAAATGCAATTTAAAATACTAACAGATTAAACAACAACATGGTAAATAGGTTTACATATGCTAACGCTAACACCTTCAGCTACATGAGGCACAGACAGAACTGTGGTAAGTGTCTGGTATGTTAACGTAACATATTAACAGTTATTCAGATAACTATAGCATAAAGAACATGCTAACAAGTTTACCAAAGCATCAGTTTCATCCCAAATCACTAAATCCATTGAATTCTTCTTCCTCTGTGTCACTTCTAAACAACTCCACAAACTCCAGAGGAAGAGGAAGTGCCGATTCTTCTTCTGCGTCGCTAAAGCCTAGAGCGCCCTCTTGTGGTCAGTGTGAAAATAATCAACATGTGAAATGCAATTACCAGTGTGAAAATCACAAACAAAATTAGATAATAATGTGTTAATAAAATCACATAAGTCGCTCCGGAGTATAAGTTGCACCCCGGCCAAACTAAGAAAATGTTGCGACTTATAGTCCATAAAATACTTTAATACAACCTGTGTGTGCAGCAAAAAACGCAGAACATCCTATTATTATCATTGTTATTATCATTGTTATATTATTGTTATTGTTATTGATGATTTGGTTGGTTTCAAATGTCCTCTCTCTTTGGGCTGGATGTGTGTGTCAGCTCACAGTTCAAGACATTTGTGATTGACAACAACAACAACAACCTCCAGGATTCTGAGCTGTCAATCAAACTGGCATTATCCATTCATGAGGAGGATGAGACTCTGCACATGCCGACGCTCCCAGCTCCACTTTGGATCTGAAGCAGCACCGTGGAGAGGTGAGTAAGCACAAACAAGAATGTATGTTTTTCAAGGTCTTTTCTTTTGCAATATATTAAAATAAACTAGTTTAATGACTGTGGAACATTTAAGGCACAATGATTTCTATGAACATCTGCAAGACAAGTAGAACTGCACTTTACATGAACGACCATGTATTGTATCATTTGATCAAGTGGAAAACCACTGAAAGGAACTGTATGTAAGATTTGTATTTAAAATGTCATAAGGGGGTAAGCAACCTTTGATGTTCAAAGAGCCAAATCGGGCCAAAACACCAAAACACAAACCTGTCTGGAGCCGCAAAAATGTAAAAGCCTAATATAAGCCTTATCTGAAGGGAACAACGACTGTAAGTGTGTATTAGCTATATTAGCCTACAAAATGACAAGGCTACAAATACATAATGAGCATTCCTGATGAGATGTTTATTTTCCCTGCAGCGCCCCCTGGAGAGTTTAAGTTTAACTTCCATTACAATGTTAATGTATCATATTCTGTTGCATTGATGAAAATATAGAAATACAATTAAGAAATCAGATTTTTTGTGTAATTTTTATTTTGAGGATTAGAAAAAAACAAAAACGCAGTCTTCTTCAAACCTCAATAATCATACAATCCTCTTCTCTTTTCCCCCGTATCTGGGCAACAGTGGAATTGAACACAGCCACAGCGCTGCCTGTTTGATATCGATCACGTCACACGACTCATCACAGGCTCTTGAGTATGTTCGAGCTGAATTATGTTCTTGATTTGACGATTGGTGATATTGCCTGCCATTTTAATGTCCCTTCACTGTCTTTGCAGCAAATCCTTCATGTCATCCTGGAAATGTCTTTCCAAATGACTCTTTTTGTTATTTGACAACTTCTCATGACAAAGCAAACCTGCAGGCAATCCTTCTGCACTGGCAATGAAAGCAAATGATTCGGTCCATTCTTCCTTGAATCCTCTGTTCTCATCATTTCTTCCGTTACGGTTTGTTTACAACAGCCACCTGCGTCGCCCACAAGCGTCGTACGCACAACTTCTTTGATCGAAATGTTGAAATTTTATATTTATTATAAAAAAAATTACAGTATTGGAAAACGTTAAGAATGTTTGCGTCATATTTGTCCTCCTACAGAAACCATATTAAAACAATAAATATATCCCCCCCATCTAGTTTCATTTTCATACATTTTTGAAAAAGCTCCAGGGAGCCACAAGGAGGGCGCTAAAGAGCTGCATGCGGCTCCGACCCCTGGTCTAGACCAGGTAAACATGTACAAATCAAGTATAACTTTTACTAATAATGATTGCAATGATTATTTATTTTTACTTACAAAACCATTGGACATGATCATGTTGTTTTAATTCCCCATGGTAATTTTCTCTGCTGCCAGTAGATGGAGTGCTCACGCTAATCCTGAAAAGAGAATGCCTGACGAGAAAGAAAATCATGTGTGAATTTCAGTGCAAACATTATTTTAAGTTCTAGAACCTGAGATGCAAAAGTAAAGGTACACAAGAGCATTATACAGGCCAAAAATAATGCATATTATGTGTCCTTTAAGGTCACACTGTCCTGAGATTCACAGTGAAACCAAACCTATTAGCAGCTATTGCAATTATTCCTTAATAATTGTCCTTAAAAAACCTGTATGTATGTATATGCGGTTCTTTCCTGTCACTTCCCTCTGTCCCTCGTCTCTGTCTCGTCTGTTTCCTCAGACGTTGTTAATCTCTGCGCCGCTGTGACATTTAGACTAGACCAGACTATTCTTCAGTCAGTCACACTATAATGATGTTGAACTCTCAGCGAGCCGACAGAAAGGGGACAGGGATCGCTCGCCAAGATGATGATCAGAGGACAAAAAAGTTTTCATGGGACATTTGGATGGGACAATGGCCAAGCGCATGCAAAGCTCTAATCGACTGCATTCACACATCCACAGATACCATTTCACTGGTCCTGATTCGGGAGGATACACTCTGGCCTTGTTTGCTATAGATCGGTTTGAAACAGATCGGTGCGGTCCAATAGTGAGCTACTACCTCCTAAAAGATGAGTTATGCACCACAGCCGGATGATTGGATAAGAAAGAACAAACTCAAGAGAAAACCAAAAACAAATATAAAACTAAATAATAGTTGGACTTAATCTTGTGATAAATTGCTATGTTTCCAGCGATGCTACCTTGTGCTAACTCTGTATGTTGAGCCAATACGTTCGGCAGTACGGCACTCGCGTCAAGACCCCAAATATTATATTTGCAACATCAGCCAACCAGCATTACATAAAGACACGTTAAAACATTGTGCAGAGACAAGCCGTAAATTGAATGATGCAAAAGGTGACGATAAACCAGACGTTTTATCTTGTTGGTGCTAGCTAGCTTTAGCCACGTCTCACAGTAAAACAAACTTGGAATTAGTATGCAACATTTTTCCTTTAAGAAAACATTTGCTGTTTGCGGGTGACGTCAGTTGTGCATGTATCAGACCCTTAACCGAACCGCGTAGAAGAGCTCCAAGACAAACCAGTTTAGGAGGACAAATCCATCCAAAATCGCTCCAAAACCTCTATTTAATTGGGCATTCTGAAGTTTTTGACATTGTTAATCCCCTCCTTCTGTTGTGTTGACTCCAAAAGATGTGGCTGCCATTTTTCGCCGATGGCCTTCAACCACCGCGTTTTGCACGTTTAGCGGCTGAAACCTGTCAAGCTAAACAAACATCTCCTTTTTCATTTTCTGACTAATTCTTCACAATATGTTTCATAGCGATGGCAGTACACAACATTTCAATCACAAACAAGAACAAGAGAAACTTTTGTCTAAGTTTAAAGCGCTGCAGACTGACCTTCAGATCAGCTCTAATCCTTTTAATCCATTAGAGCGCTCGTGTTGTGTTTAAGGGGCCCTGCTTCTGTTGTTCACGATGGGGCACCTTGTCTGTACTCGGCTCCAGGAGAGGAAACTTTAAAGCTTGACTTTTAAAATTCAGCCAGTGCGTTTTGGCCGGTCCTTTGGGGAGGCAGCGACCGAGGAGAGAGAGACATCGACAAAGACAAAGGACTTGGACAGAGGACTTTGAAAACTCATCAAATAATTGTTTCCATAAATTCAGAATAATGAGAAAGAATAGAATATTAGTAGGACTTAATTCAAAATGAACAGAAAAGTTTATATATAACGCTTACTAACTTAATTAATACCTAAAACGTTAGAATATTCTCCCTGTTGTTTATTCCATGTAGACGGACAGATGCTGCCTTCATCCCAGTGGCATTGATGAGGCAAAGCTGATGAGTGAGCGCGTTTGAAAGTAAATTTAGCGATGGGATGAGCTCGATTGATAAACACACAGGAGAAACATTTAAAAGTAAGGCGGAATCAAGGACACCAAAGGATTGTTGAACGCCAAACGCCAAGGATATGAGTACAACGTCAGACTGTACATCGCATGTGACCTCGACAAGTAATAAAAGTGGTAGTCTCATCAACAGTAATCATATTGACACTGTATGATGAGAAGCAGGCAGCAAGGATCGTGCGTCCAAAACCAAACAAACGGAGCAAAACACAACTGATGATACAATACAAAGGATGGAATGGAATTGGGGAGATGGGCCTGCAGTCTCATGAGTATTGTATTGTATCGTATTGTGTTGCTGGAGAGCAATGGCGGACTTGGACAGGTTATTTTTGTGATTTTGTTGTAACTTGTGTCACTGTTGTGTGGGCGCATTAAAAAGCATGTCTGTTGTGACTCGTCTTGAATTAGTTGTGCTCAAAATCTGCGTAGTCCGCCAGGAAACGTCTTAAAAGAGGGAAAAAACATGTACTTCCCATTAATGTTATTGTCCCCAGTATGATGAGTTGTCGACGGTATCCATGGCAAGGCTGCTGTCCAACCTATGGGTTTCAGAATGATGAAATTCTAGCATTGTTTCCAGAGCCAGATGAAGGCCATGACTACCAGTGCTGAGGCTGTACAATTATGACTAGGAGAGAACTCCAGAACTCTGCAGCGAGGATCTTGACCCGCACAAATAGAAGGACAAACATTTCACCCATTCTCAAAGCCCTTCACTGGCTGCTGGTCTCCTACCGGATACAGTTTAAAATTCTAGTTCTGACTTTTAGAGCTTTGCATGGTCAGGTCCCTCTGATCACACCGTACACTATCCTCGCTCACTGAGGTCGTTGGAACCTCAGAGGCGACTGTTGTTGTGATTTTGGGCCTTACAAAAATAAATTGATTCGATTTGGAATCAGAACCTGCTGTTGGTTTCTCGCACTCGTTTCCAGAGGAGACAGATCCTTCCAGACCGTTCCAGACTCTGGAATGATCTTCCGCTCTCCCGACGGTCACTGGACTCTGTTGTTGCTTTTTAGGGTCAGCTCAAAACCTTTTTATTTAGTCAGGCCTTTTAATTACATTTGCTTTAGGGACTGATTTGACTGTATATTGTTGTATATGTATTGCTCACTGTAAGTTTTTAGTGTTTTTATTGTTTTATTCTGTGTTTTTGTGAAGTACTTTGAGACTGTGAAAGGTGCTACACAAATAAAATGTACTTACTTACTTAGAGAAATCCAACATAAAATAAAATCTTTTCACTGGCTTCATCGGCCTTCAGCGCAGTATAAGCTTGAAGAGAAGCAGCACGTTGATGATTTGCTCCTGTTTTATGTTTTCTGGTGAAGCTTTGAAGCTTTGAAGTCGCAGTAAAGGCACTTCAAAGAAACGCAGCTCAGACGCGGCACATCTAGATCGCTAACCTTTATTGGCTCGGTTAGTGGAGCATTAGCATCAAGGGCTGTTCACCGCTACGACCTTGTACCGCGAGAATGGCACACTGATGCTATTGAGAGAAAGAGTTTACAAAATGGATGGAACTTTTATGGCAATTCAAATATATAAAATGGTCAAATTGGAGTTATGAAATGGGAAATGTAAAGTGTACACACAAATTAAACTTGATTTTGAGACTAGAGGAAAAGCTTGATACCAATTTTGATACCACAGAAACATTTACTAGTCTTTTAGGAAGACCTTCTTTAGCATATCCATAGTATAATAGACTTATCCTATAGACGCGACACAGTATGTTGTGTTGTTTGTGAAATACTTGCATATTTTTATTCTTCTGAGCGACGACCACAAACTGAATTTCCCTTTTGAGATGAGCAATAAACTGATTATGAGACCTGTTCAGATTGGAAATATAGTGTATTGTCAGGGATTTAAATTAAATGTATGGATAATATTTGCCAAACGAGTGCCAACAATTTTTCGTCAACAATATTGTTGTTGTATGTTGATGTACAATGTGTAATAAGGCACGTTTCGCCCGGGAGTGCTTCTGCAGTTTATTTAATGGACAATCTAACCCTAAACCTAGACTTTTTTATGCATATATTCACTTTTCTGCATTATTTACATCCAATTTTAACCTTTATACATGTAATGGATTAGGTTTGGCTGATGTGAGAAGCATTGTGCACGGTAAATATAACATTTTTGATGATGACGCGAGTGCTGTGCGTCTGTGAACAGGAAACAGCTGCTGCTAACGGATGCTAGCTTTGTTTTGCTAAGCACGTGGCCTCAACATATGATTAAAATTACCATCACTGGAAATACAGCAGTTTATCACAAGATCAAGCAAACGTTTGGCAAGAAATTATTATCTGTTTTCCAGACTTTGTTCTCACTTAAGTGCGTCGATCCGCCTCAGCTAAAGCCTTTTTGGGGGGTAGTATCACTCAATGGCTGCTTCGGACCCCTCAATCATCATGGTACGGCTCTTTGAAGACAGTGGAACCCGATCAACTCTATAGAGCACTAATGGAAACGAGACTATTGGATAAGACTTCACCCATCTTCTGTCAAAAGTAATCGGAACAGCGGTGGTCTGCCGTTGCGATCATTATCAGTATAGACATCCTTGTTCCTCACTTTACTCTTTCTATTGAGTGACTGAGCTCCTGGTGATCTCTCTGCACATAAAAGACAGAGCTGTAGTAAATTAGTCAGCCAAGTTAGACTACTGTGGTGTTGTGTCTCATCTACCACAGCTTGTAAATCTATAGTTTGTAGTCCGATCATGCAGTCTTTTCATTATTCCCCTTATAAATGATCAAGGGCAGAAAGTAGAGAGAGAGAGAGAGAGAGAGAGAGAGAGAGAGAAAGAGAGAGAGAGAGAGAGAGAGAGAGAGGGGGAGAGAGAGAGAGTCAAATATATCATTCAAAAACTGTGTAAGATTAAACAAGAAACTCACAGACTTCACGTTTCTCTTGTTAACCCAAAAAAAGCACCTGAGCGAGCCCAATTGAGCATCTCGAGATGGTTCCCGGGCGGTGCACCTTTTGTCGCCCACTGCTCTTCTCATCTTGCTGCAGCAGTGTGGAAGGATGGGTGAAAGGCAGCGGACGGATTTCTACAACAAGAAAGTCTGGCGTTGCTTTGAGGTTTGATTTCGTCCATCGAGCTGGCATCGCATCCACGTGTCCATTTTGAATGACAAAACGTCAAACTGGATTTGAAAAGTATCGTCTACATTTGCAGTCTCCACTCATAAATGTAAGACAATTGTTCCTCCACTTTTTCGACTGGAGTGGGAAGAACTATTGTATCCTCAATGCTACTAAAACAAGTTAGTTACACTGCATGAGCCACATGGAGTTCACGGCAAGGAACTCTCACTGGAATGTTATACAGAAAAGGCTGCAGAGAAGGAGTATGCTCAGCAGGATCTGTGGTGGGGTCCTAACTACCCACAGCAACCACAAAAAACAGAGGGAAGGATGCTGTTCGAGCTCAGATGCCCTCCCACATGCATGCTCTGGAGGTGGTCAGCAGCAGCACAGTCAGTCAGAGACTCATTGCACCAAATTGCTTCAGAAAGACGTTTCTTCCTACTGCGATTAGGCTGTTTAACGCAGAATTAATCGTGTTACAGTTATGAAATGTATAATCTCATTCATCTTTGTATAATCTCATTCATCTTTTTTAAAATGTTTATCTGTGCATGTTAAAGACAGATACGATGCAAAATGTATGTATTTTTGTTTATCTTTTTTAAAATAATTGTAAAACACTGTTTGTTCCCTTATCAAAAACATACCTGCAATTGTATTTTGCTTCATTCCCACTTGTTTCATTAATCCTGTTCACGATGTTGCATTTGAGGAAGCATTTCTCACATGGGTTGTAAAAGCAAAGGTTATAACTGTAACTACAGTTTTATGAATCCCGTACGACCGTCAGGCGCTGCTTAAAACACCGGACGATCATCCACACATCCACTGACTTAAATTGAGTGACATTTTGCAGCCCTGGGTCCCGGTGGCTACATACACCACGACGGCAGCAGAGTAAATGCTTTCTGAGTGGCCCACAGAGAGAAGCAGCATCCACACAATAAAATTAATTAAATTTACAAGTGAAAATGAAAATAACCTCTTTTCCGATTTCCCCCCAAGACTGTGACGTCAAAGGTAAAAATCCTGCCAGTTTTAAATCCATAAATCATTGTCAGATTCATCATTGTGTCCATTACAATTACAATTACAGTCTTTTATTAACATGTCGGTCATATAGCTTGAATAAATATCTTTTGTTGTTTTGTTTTATGTTTAAAGGTCAATAACAATACACAAAATCCCTTTCCTGTGTCCTATAAAAGCTTTGTATTGTTCTGCAATCACTGATCTTATAACACATGACTCTTAATCATAAATCATCACATCATAAATCATAAATAGACACATTCTGTAGCATTGTTGTGTTGAAAGTGAACTGCTTCTCTCTCCAGCAGAAGGCACGGCCCGTTTCCTATATTCTGTGAACATATTGCATCTTTTTGGAGGTTTGGAGAATCTTAAACACATCTTGGTCTTCAGAAGAGATATCGGATTAAACCTAATGTGCTGGAGTCTTTCTCGTTTTTCTTCCGACGATGAATCTAGATTATATCACGTCACCACAAACCGACCACGTGGGAATACAGCCAAACCCCTCACCATCTTTCCCAAATCCACACGGAAACGCTGGCTATTGTCTCGCTAAACTTGAGTGGCAGTCGTGATATTCGAACCCTTTGTTGCCTTCAGGTCTCTCGCCGCTGTGGGACATTTGAGCGCTTTTCATTAGAGCGTCGAAGGCTTCACAGTTAATTGCTGCCAAAATACTGTCACATTAATATCACAGTTTGTACTTTCAGTTTTTTTTTTAATACACGAGGGAAAGGATACATGAGTTGAAAGGATTGTGATCTTTATTTCTCCTGATGCAATGTCAGTTTCTAGCATGGCCGTTTCTTTGCTTTGTGGGGCCCAAGACAAAAAGCTGGTGGGACGTTTCTTAAAGGCGGTATGGACAATTTTTCGGCGATTTAAGAACGCAGGCGGAAGTGCGCATGCGCCCTCCCCCGTGCGGACTGATACAACACACACGTGCATTTGTTTATTAGCGCATCGCATCGCTCGTCTCCCGTAGATTTCTGTCCACTTCTGAGTCAGCTCGAACTGTCTTTCTCCATCTTCATTTTGCCCCGTACACTGAGGGAACTATATTATGATAGATCCATGCGCTTAGGCACGCGGAAACGTGGGGACGAAAATAATTTATCCACGCCACGAGGAAATATGATGAAAAATTTGCTGAAAAAAATCGTCCATACCACCTTTAATTACCAAATTGTAATGAAGTGGTTAGTTTGCTAGAAATAGAAATTCGTGTTTAATTTCTTTCAATTTATTTTTGTAAATTCCAAAACAGCAGTTGACTGGCAGGGCTGCATACAATTGTTGATTTTTTATTTATTTTTTCACCAGTGAAAAGGGTTAAATCCGATTTACCAATTCCAAGTAGATTTTTTCCCCTGGAGCCCAACATTTCAAGCAGCACATCTGCACTAGACACTTGTTATTGTCACAGAGTGGACACAATATCTCAACTTTTAATATAATTTGTGTAAAGAATTTAAAAGTTTATCCAGGGGGAAATTGCTTTGACACTCAATTACACAATATGCACATAATGCAACAACTCTACTGAATGTTTGGATAAATACGACTTGTTGATTGGACTAAATGCTGTTTCGTTGCTAAGTGTCCCATAAAACCTCCAGTATAATGGAAGTCTGAGCTGCAGAGAGAGTGGAGGATGAACCCAATCAGAGCGAGCGGGCCAGGGTCAAAAATGCTGATTACGGGCACAGGTCCAGACTGAAGCATGGGCTGCTCATTTTGGGTTTCAAAACGATTATATTTTAGTGAGGTTTAAAGAAAAAGCTAATTCAGCTAGTTTTGTGTTTTGCCTTAAAGGGGCAGTGTGTTTTTAGGTGGAGGGTCTGAAACCTTCAATTATCCGTGGGATGTTATTGTGTTTCCCGAAATGTTCCATAAAACTTTACCACTTAGACAAGCAAGTGACAACCAAAACATGCTATTTTTTAAAATATTTTTTTTGGAAATAGCAATGCCTGTAGTTGAATAAATGCCAGACAGACGTGTTTATATATATGGGTGATACCAGTGATTTTTGTTTTGAGCCGATACCAAGCAATACTGTGGCAAGTATCAATATCGATATCTGATACCAATGTGTCTAGCATTAAAATACATTAAAACTCCTTTACTGTCAATATTTTATCCTTGGTGTCATTATCTTTGCATTGCCCCAGCTTGAACTGATCTGCAAATGCAATGCATGTGCATAAACTAAAATATAGATTAAAAAAATTACCAAAATTGTATATATATATATATATATATATATATATATATATATATATATATATATATATATATAGAGAGAGAGAGAGAGAGAGAGAGAGAGAGAGAGAGAGAGAGAGATTTGGTCTTTATAGCTGCCCATCACATTATCACTCTCTACAGGAAAAGTTACATAGTGCACCTTTAAGAAATTCCAGGCAGTTTGAAGAATATTTTACACTAGTTAAACCGAAAAAAATAACTTTTACAAATGCTGAAGCTGTTTCCCATCAAAGACACATATGAAATTGATTCTGTTGTTGTAACCCGCAACCTGCTTACTGGAAGCAGGAGACAGGCTAACCACTCTGCCACTGTAACACGAGGAGGACACGTGCACTCTAATTTGATCCCTCTAATGTCGTTATATTTTCCTCCCTATAATAATAGAAGCGTGGATATTAATTTTCCTCCATGTGTTATTTGATTAGAGACGTGTCATCACATTACCACCACCGGGGGGCAGCGTCTTTCACACACGTTTAATATGGATGAGGACTCTACAGACTCTTCAACACCTCGACCACAGAAAGATGAAATATTAAAGCTCATGTGAATAATACATGACACATTTAGATTAGGTTGTGACATTGATAGACACTCGGATGGCGAACGGACAGCAAACATGTCAGTGTGGTCATGGGTTCATTCATAGTATTCTGTTTTAAAGGTGCACTCAGTAACTTAGACTTAGATGGGGCCTCCTCACCACCTCCTGGACTTCTCTTAGACGTGACTCCTTGGTGAAAAACAACTTAGCAAATAACCAATATTTCTCTACATGCTCATACAATGTAGTCCTGGTTTAGTCCTGGAGACGTCATCGTAAAGCCGGGTTCAGTCGTGGTTCAGGCCTGGTTTAAACTTACCAAATAGTCCTGATTTAGACTTGGTTTAGTCCTGGTTTAGTCTAGTTATGATCACTGTAAACCCACTATAGATGATTAAAGCAGCAAAGTAAAGTATTGACTGGAGGCTGAAGCTCTGATTACAATTCTCTAAATGTCGTGCTTTTGTCTGTGATTTTAGATTTGATTTGACTCTGATATTTACTGAGTTCATGTAAAAGTAATACTTCACTTTGCTCTTAAATCAGTGATGGAAAGAAAATATTTAAACTATAAGAATTAATTGAAGAAATACTACATAATGGATCAAACAATGCATCACCTTTATCAAATATAAAATAAATTGAAGTAAAATCTCTTCAAACAAGTTTCTACATGCTAAATCGACTTTTCAGAGCTTTTAACCTTCTTACATTGCTATTTGTGCTTCATATATGTACCCAGAGTGTTTTTTTGATTGATTCCCACAGTGTTTAGTTATATTACAGACTATCTCCTTTCCTCCAATCTCCAATCTGACGGGGGGTGGCTACAAGGCCGCGTCATAACCACAGGCACGCGTCACCATCCCCCCTCACCCTCACCCTCCCCCCTCTCCACCCGCCTCCCCCTCCCTTTATGTGGCAGTTGATGCAGCAACCGGGAAAATAAACGGAGAGAAGTTCTATCCGATACCGAAAAACCAGGAAATAAGAGCGCGATGGACATAAGACTTTTATATATATATCTATATATATATATAGCTATATATATATAGATCTATAGATATATATGTTCTGCGCACGCTGTAGAATAAACACCAGATTTATTTAGGCTCAAAGTAGTGTTGATCTGAAGTTCTATTGTTTCTCACTCGCACGCGCGGAGCTTACAGCACACAGCTGTGGGGCACACACTACGTCACGGGTGGGCGGGGCACACACGCGCTCTGAGACTACGTCACGGGTTGGGCGGGGGAGCCAGATCGCTCTTCGCAAGGGTGGTGAAATGCAAACCAAGCCGTTTGCATTTCCGGGTTGGTGAGGGGGTCCAAGGTCTGGGTGATATTTCTTAACTATTATGTTAAGGGTGTTGCACAACACTTATTATTATCAATTATACACTTAGGATAGACTACGAAACGTGAAAAAAAGCATGTTATGGCACCTTTAAATAATGTGTTTAAACAGTTTTAAAAGCACCTGGTAAAAAGTGAAAAGTTTGTACAGTGAAAATTGCAGTCGAAGTATTTTTATTTCATTTTATTTTGAAAGTCTACCAGAAGTGCTGTGTGTGTATAAAACTGTTGCTGGTCTATCTTTGTATTCGCTTTACACGTGCTGAACCGAAAATGAGTCATGTGCTATGCGCCAGCTTAACAGCGAAACGCGGAGAGACGAGAGGAAAAAGAAAATGTGTCTTATGTTTTGTGAGGGTGAAAACAGGTTTCTGGACTGTCGGCCCAACAGTTTGTAATGGACACTTGTTCTGCACATGTTTGGAGAGCTATTGAACGTTTTTCATCCCAAAGACAGACCTGCAGCTAAGTATTTGGACATGGTTTGTGTCATTAGCTTCAGTTTATTAGCATCTGCTGGCTAAGCGGTTGCGCACTTTTGGATTTATAGTGACGTGAAATCAGCCTCCTAAAAAGACTGTTTCTCATCTTCTCAGGTCGGGACATGAAGAGTCGTCGTTGAAAAGAGTCAACAGATTGTAATAATTTAACCCTCTTGGTGTTTCTGGACAGGGACACGTGTGTGAGGAGCGACAGAGGGGACCAGTGGGCCTGACCCATGGATCTATTATATTATCTGGATAGGGTATGGCTAGCCGCAGCATGTCACAGACTCCCCCAGTGGCCACTTTATTGGTACTGCAGCCAAAGAAAGCGTCCAGAAAACTTTTTTTCCCTAGAGCGCAATGTAACGAAAAACTGCTCGTGTTCGGCTGACAGGGCACGTAGAGCTTTCAAAAAAGTCGGATATCGCGGAAATTCTTACCTATTTATGGGTCATGGACTTTTAAGATTCTTCAGTTGTCTTTAAAACGCATTTTAAGCTGTTAGCTTCGGCTACGCTCTAGCGCTCCGCTCTAGCCCGGCTCGTGACCGTCTAGACCAATCAGAGCGCGTGTAGGTGAAGTGAACGGGCCAAGATGCCGTGGATGAGCCCAAATGCCTCGAATGAGCTACAGGCGTAAAACTATGATCCATGAGTTGAATAACTGAACAAATCATGGAACTAATGACCACCACGGACCTGAGGGCCGTGGATCTACTGCTCAGAAGCGGTGTCTTGAAAAACTAAATCACGTAATAAATTCTATGGAAATGGAATCGATGAAATGAAAAATCGATGTTACGTTTCGTGTCCATCAGTGTTGTTCTGACAAGAAACCTAAATACGGACTTAATCATGACTTTAGCATGTTTTGCATGTAGATAAACATGTCATTTGAATACATTTGACATGTTGTAGAATGATATAATTAAAAATCAGTATTTTAAGAAATCAATGTTAGATCAAACATTCCATGTACTTAATAAGGACCAGAATTATTTCCATAGTCAGTGAAAAAGTTTCTTAAAACAAGTTTAATATTTCGCTTTATCTCACACTGTGATCTGCGCTGCTCTAGTAACTCTCTCTGATTGGTCAGTACGGTCACATGGTACGCAAACCGGACGCAGACCTACGTCACTTCTGGGCTGCAGTGTCCGAAGAGCTAAAGGCTAACTGGCGACATGCGCTACTGAGCAGCTCTCATTGACTTGAATGGGCGGCCATCTTGGCTGCTGGGGGCTTGGCCTGACCCAAGCCCTCGTACATGAGGGCTTGCTTTCCCAACGCGGCGGGATAGACACCCTGGCTACCGCAAGGAAGATTGTAGGTCACTTCAAACACTCGCCCCTGACTTACTCTCAACTCTAAGACATTCAGACTGATTGGAACATGGAAATAAAATGCCTACAAGATGTCCAGGTGAGATTCATCTCAACAATTTATTTTATACTTTCAGCACCATTTTATTTCTGTTGTAGAACTCCTTATTGTAGTTTACACAAAACTAAACAAATCTTATGATATTATGCACGGACTAGGTGGAATAGCAGCCTCTACATGCTGCAAGTATAGTTCACCATCTGTACACCATAAAACGTTCACATACAGTAAAATCCTTACCAGGTAAGGTAAGTCAATAAATATTGTTTTTATTTATTTTTGGGGCTAAAGTTAGATTTTTATTTCTTCATAAAGAGTTCATGGTTAAGGCAGTTGCAAGGCTATGTGCTGTCTCTTATGATGTTTTACATTGTATATTTTTTCTATTTCATTTTTAGCTTCTTTACAAAGTCAGCCTACTTGACTCATGCAAGGTAACACCTCATGAAGACAGAGGAGCTCTTCTCCTCTGGTTGCCAGTTCAGAGGAAGCAGTGGCTGCAGCCAGCCCTGAGAAGGCACCACAGCTTGATGCGTGCAACACCCTGGAGAGTACCTTTGAGGAAACTACAAGAGAGACAATCTCAGGCCCGATCCATGGGTAGTACCTCAGCAGAAGTGCAGGTCTGCACTTTGCTTATTTGTTTCCATGCCTGCTGGGTATTTTAAGTTGAGATGTTATATTTATTTAACTCCAATTTTGCACCATTATTTCTTATTCAAGCTACCTCAAAGAAAGGTGCACTTTTAAAGTGTCAAAAAATAGAATAAAAACTGGGGACAACCTGTTTATGTTGCATTCGTGCATTTTTTTAATGTGTTACGAAAGTATCGGATCGGGACAAAATTAGATGACTCGGAATCGGATCGGGCCAAAAAAACCTGATCGGGACATCCCTACATAAGAGTAAACCCAATCCAAGCAAAGGAACAACAGTTATCCTCTACACTAAAAGGAATAATAGAGGATTTTTCGCCGAGTTGAGAACTCAAGCGACTCTTAGTCCTTTTTAAAATAAATGCGCATGCGCACACTCACCACACTCACCCCCACCCTCCTGTTGTTTCCAAGACGCTGCCTCTCATCAAACCTTGTGCGGAAGCACGGAAAAGCCCCGCTGTTACACGTGTGTTTGTTTATCAGCGCGACGGATCGCATCATCTCTCGTCTCCGCAGATTTCCGTCTCTTCTGAGCTCGAACACAGTCTTTCTCTGTCATCATTTTTGTACTGCACACTGAAGGAACTCGCTAACCACGCATGCGCAGCCAGGGAAACGTGCTGCTATTCTGGGAACGAGGCTGCAGGTGTGCGGTTGGACGCCGGTAATGATTGACATGCGGGAGAACTACTCAGCTGTCCTCGCCACGAGGAAATAAAACTCAGATTTGGCACCAAAAATCCTCTATTATTTCTTTAAGAAAACTATATATAACCTGTGCGACATAGCTCACTAAACCAAGTCATGTCATTTAAACTCAAATATTCTTTGCAATCTCTTTGCAAATGTACATTTTGATGGTGCCTGACCAAATCATCTTTTATCAGGGCGCATCACCGTAACTCCGCAATGTCCGTCATTATTCCTCCAGCTGCCGATTCAATAGCTCCGGTGATCGGGTTTCCTGTTTCTTTCTCAGAGAAGACTCTGTGTGAACCTCAATCCATCGTGCATCAATTTATGTATCAAAGAACGCTCAGCGCACTCCAGCCCCGTCCAACTCATTCCACCTGCCTTACGCTCTAGACAGTCCTCAAGTGCTTAGTCTTCTCTACCAGACATTCACATCATCCTACAGGACAAGCCTTTCTTCATTTCAGACCAAGAATCTGCTTCTCGTCCCTGAAATTATCCACAAAACAAGTTATGAAACAGATAAATGTACATGTAAAACACGATAACACAATATGTACATGTAAAGTCATCTGGTGGACAACTTCTGCAATCGGATGATTGTCTACTAAAACCGCATAGTCTGTTTAGTGTTTTAGCGTTTGTCTTGGAGAGATCATTACTCTCTGTAATCCAAAAGGAGTCATTTGATGAAAAGTCATTTTCAAAGTTCAGAGCGTATCTGTCCTCCTCTCTCCTCTTTTTACAGTAGATACTTGGACTCGACCCAAAAACTTGAGTCTTATTTGAGACTTGAAAAACGAGGACTTGGTCCCACCACTGGTTTTAACAATAAAACTATTAATACAACTTCTCTGTCTTCAAACTAAACGTAAAATAAAACTGTATGACAATTGTACACAAAATGTACTTATGTTTTAACAAAATCTACATCAAATAGTTCTCAATTATTTGGTCACCTTTCTATACAGATAGTTATAAGGTTTTAAACAATAGTCTGTCAATTTGTCAATAATCGATATAATGAATCGATCACAATTAAAAAACCCAGTGGTGAAGTTCTTCCTTTGTCCAGAAGAGAAAATATGTGAAAACAAAAGATGGAGACGTGTATTTGTTGAATGTTTTAGCCTCAGTCTCCTGGAAAAGTTTGACACCAGCAGCTTATGTAACGCAGCGCCGCAAAGTTTCTGAGAGAGACGAGTTTAATGCCGTATGTGGAACATCCCAGGCAAAGACACATCTCCATGGAGACAAGCAGGTGGTGCACTCTACACAGGGCCGGGGTATGTATTTTGAGAGTAGTTTTCTTCATAACTTTCTTTTGTACTTTGCTAGTAGTTAAATAGTTGATGATGGAACAGGACTCTTACTCGAGTTAAAGGTTTTGGTCACTCGTTTCACTGAGAGTCTGTAAGAGACAAAAGCTTTATGTCGACGTATGACTCGGTTTTCCTGTTTTCCATCCAAAATAACCCCACCACACTCACTCTGTAGCACACTGAATATTCCCTTACCTTTTACAACACGTTATTGTTGAGACGTCGTCTGCACACGATGATTCCAACAGCGACAACAACAGCCGCGCCAACAACTGACAACACAACAGCGATGATGGTGGAGGTGCTCAGCTTTCTCTCTGTGAAGCCAACAACGAAACAAACACAGACACAAATGAAGTCTTTTATGGGACGTTCAGTTTGAGTGAAATAATAAAACGATACAAATGTGACTGTCTCTGATCAAACGTTCAAAGCAAACGCCCATCGCAGTAAAGAAGAACGCCTAAAGTAGAAGCCAAATGACAGAGACTGCGCTGGAGATGTTTGAGGACGAACCAAAGAGTTGAGTTAATCCTGATGCAATGTGGTGATGCAGTATCGATATCGTGGGCTGCTGTATCGATATATCGCCATGAGTTGGTTTTTTCCTGTATCATTTCCACAATTTTGATGCATGAAGAATGTTGTTCAAATGAATTGGAATCTTTAAAAAATGATGATATATTGTAGAATATCATGAGCATCATGTACATTTGGGCGTGTATCTCAATATGGCGATATGGTATCGTGAGCGCTGTATCGTGTATCGTATGGAATCATGGACACTGTGATTCTCAGCCCTGACCTTCTGTCTCGTGTATGAATGTGTTCTTAGTGGAACATTAATAATGATGAAACACGACTCGCTCGTCTTTAAAGTGAGTCCACATTTTGTCTCCTGCTCTGGACCTCATAAACACAGTCTCACCGTTGGTCCTGATCTTGCTTGGGTCCAGTCTGGTGATGAGGTCCTCTGGGACTCCGGAGAACTGGAACACACAGCTGTACCTCTCCCAGTCTTCAGCTGGGACAGAGGACAGGTCCAGGGACACACTGGTCTGGAAGGTCCCGTCGTGGTTGGGCAGGATCTCTCCAGGATCCTCCTCCAGCTCCTCTCCATCTTTAGCCCAGAACAGCAGCGCTCTGTCGGGGTAGAAGCCTGTGGCGTGGCAGGTGACTGGGGACGGGGAGGACTTCTGCAGGAGCGACACTAGGGGGAGCTCTACACACAGGATCACACAGAGACCAAATATATATCACTGCATCGCTGTAGTATTACAATCATCTGTTTGTTTGTAAGTGTCACATTTATTCTTTATGAAACATAATGTTGATGTAATTGAAGTGTTTCAGTCCGGACCATGAGCACTTCAATGAGACAAACGAGGGAAATATATTGTCACAAGAGAATATCAAATGTGTTGATTTGAAGATCTGATGAATAAGAATATCAAGTTTATTGTTAATGCACTGATAAAATACATAATATATAATCTTATCTAAATAAAGTTACAGAGAGGGAAATGAGAAATATTTCTGTACTTTTGCATTTAATTTTACTGTCCATTCACATTAGAGCTGCACGATTTTGGAAAAATATCTCATTTTGATTTTTGCGAAGAAATGTGATTAGATTTGTGATTTATATTTAAATATTATCTAAATATGTTGTTAAAATTTAACATTTAAACGTGCAGAATTAGACATATGTTGTGTTTTTGGAGGAAATTATGGCCCTTTAAAAATGGCCTGTTTGAGACTGAATTGACATGGGCCTGTCAGCATAGTTACTATTATCGACTTATTCAATAAACGAAAAGTTTCTAAAATCATTTTGAGACTAAATATTTATCATGTGTATATTTTCTTTATAACAGAAAATGTTTTATTTTTTGGGAAAATACATTAAATATCAGCTCTAGAAGGAGGAATAATTCATATATTTGACTCATAAATGATACAATCTTCTTGTGTTTCATTCTGCTCTTTAGACTTTACAGCTCATGTTTTTTATGATACGGTTCATTTGGAACGAGGTTCACTGGGATTTTCCTGCTTTAAAGTGATTGTGTCAGTGGCATAAAGTAGATTCAATATTATTGTTTATCGTGATATTTTCTGTATCACACAAATGTGTTATCGTGACCTACATTTAGCACATTATGGAACATTTTAAAATATCATCATCAAATATGTAAAACCATGATGGTTATTATGATGATAAAAGTATAAATATTCAAAACAGAAATACTTTTTAACTCGGCCATATTAGTAAAAGGTCATAAGTCGATGTATTTAGATTTTGTGGAGCAGAGTTTATGTTAGAAAAATGTATATAATTATCTCCTATTATTTTACTCTTATTATACTGTGTCGTGAAATGAACTGTATTAATGATGTGTTTTTTGAGCAACAGAGATGTGTCCAGTAACGCTCAAGGTCGACCTGCCCTGAGTGCTGTGAACATCTGCAGCGGAATCACGGTTTTAGGAGTGAAAGGGAAAAGGGAAGCTCCCTTTTTCCCTTTTGCTCATTATATGTTTGATGTCTTTTATTTTTATCTTATGTTCCAAGTTGCCTTGGCGTTTATCCCCCCTCCCCTCAGGCTCGGGCAACTTGTTTTATGTAACTATGGGCGTGAAGAAGTTTCAATAAATGCGGTGAGAACGGCCAAAGGAGCTCAGAACGAGCAGGGATCTGACCCTGGTCGCTTATTGTGACTGAGTCGTTAATCCTTGACCATTCTCCTCGCGAGTAAAATATATTAATCTGTCTTGTCTTCCTTTCCTTGTTTACAGTGTTTTAATTACTGTTGGGTCACCAGCCTCAACAAATTGGTCCTTTGAGCCGGATGTCAAGACACCTGAGGACTCCTGGAGGCGACAAAGACTCAGATAAGACAGTGGCCACTGCAGAAAGACCTTTTCCCGGCTGACTCTCTGGCTGTCGACGGGAGTCTGACGGTTGACGACATACCGAAGGAGGGAGACAAGAACAATAAGTAGTGAGTATGTCTTATATTAAAAACGTGTGTGACTGAGGGACAAAGCGCGTAGAAAAACCCTGTAAAACTTAAGCTCTGACAGGTAAAACTAGGTTTGGTAGCCTTTTATCGGGTGGCGGGCCAGCCACTGGCAGGTAATAAATACTGGTTAGGTTTGGTAACCTTTTATCGGGTGACTATTTCGTCACTGGCAGGTAATAAATACTGGTTAGGTTTGGTAACCTTTTATCGGGTGACAATTTCGTCACTGGCAGGTAATAAATACTGGCTAGGTTTGGTAACCTTTTATCGGGTGACTATTTCGTCACTGGCAGGTAATAAATACTGGTTAAAAGCGCTGAAAACGTACGTAACTAAAAGTCCCTGTGTGATTGTGGAAGTGTGTGTGTGTGTATGGGGCTGGAAACCGTTAACATTCCAGTCCATATAAAAACGTTCAGAAAAATACAGTGACGGGTCACAGATACATAGGTAAGATTCTCCACCTGGCCACAGGTTAAAGTGAGAATACTGTGACTACGATTATCACTGTCTGGACGAAGGAAAATTCCAGTTTTAGCCGAACCCTAGGTTCATACAGCTGGACTAAAAACTTTCAAAATGGGAAACAAGTATGGGAAATTAGCATCAAAAGACTATAAGACGGTAAAACAAGTTGAACCGAAAGCGCTAAAACCCCTCAAACTATGGGTAACTAAATATGGATTCAAAGGCAGGCTAAATTCACAAGAAGTGACAAAACTACGTGAACAAATTTACAATAATGCGGGGGCATAGAAGCAAAAATGATTAAAAAAAAAAAGGGATGGAAAGAAAGCAAAGTATGGCTAGATCTAGCAAATAAAAGAGAAAAAGGACATAAAAAATCTACCATGTTGTGGCAACAAACAGATGATTTGGAAACAGGGCCCAGCCAAGAACAAAACCAACGCCCAAGAAGACAAAACCCACCACAGCGGGTTCAAGCCCCGCCACTAGTAACAGTATATAGAAATGATGAGTCAGAAGACAAAGATGACGAAATTTTTAAAGCAGGAGCTGCACATAGCGAGACCCATGATTCACCCAAAGGCGCTCCTCCACCATATGACACAAATGTGACTCGCCACGGCAATTGTCGGACCATGTCGGCCTCGGTGAAACTGAGAAAAACAGCATTTTACTTTTTTCCCCCCAAATTTGTGATTTTCATTTTTTTGCAGAATGTGCTAGTTGAAGTTATGAATAAGCCCCTGTGTGCGTCAGATAACACTATTGGTTGTCTTAAACGTATACATTAAGCTGTTAAAAATGTGGAGTTTTCGGGTCTTTTTCCTGCTCTCCTGGGGGGCGTCACCTTTTTCTAGCCAACGTGTTGTTTACATTTTCCACCAATCAGCTGTGATCCGCATGGCTACAGCTGCGTGCTCTGCGTGCTTCTCTCATTACTCCAGACCGTCTGCAGAGCACAGTCTTCAGAGCTTACATTTCCTGGACTACATTGCAACGGAACTGTTTACTCAGGTACACTTTTACTTTACTACTAAATTATTGCTTTAACGCTGTGTTTTAAGGCAGTCTCGTGATCACTTTAGAATCTTACTTGTCTGCTCCGGTGGAGCTAATGCTAAGCTAACATGTTGCTTCAGTGCACTCTGCAATACGGGCTTAATGTGACTACTTGCTGTTATCACCATGTTATCGGGTTATTTTTCGGCGTGGGTTGGCCCGTGGGTTGTGTGGGTCGTGCTTTGTGTCTGTTTTATCGTGCTAAACCGGCTGTTACCCCCACAGCCCGGAGCTAAACGCAGCTATTCGGAGCTAAGTTGTAAGCTAAACTTTGCTATGTTATCGGGTTATTTTTCAGCGTTTTGTCTGTTCAAATTATATACTTATGTAGTATTTCTTGACCCGTGGGTCGTGCTTTGTGTCTGTTTTATGCTGCTAAACCGGCTGTTAGCCCCACAGCCCGGAGCTAAACGCAGCTATTCGGAGCTAAGTTGTAAGCTAAACTTTGCTATGTTATCGGGTTATTTTTCGGCGTGGGTTGGCCGTGGGTTGTGTGGGTCGTGCTTTGTGTCTGTTTTATGGTGCTAAACCGGCTGTTAGCGCCACAGCCTGGAGCTAAACGCAGCTATTCGGAGCTAAGTTGTAAGCTAAACTTTGCTATATTATCGGGTTATTTTTCGGCGAGGGAAGAGAAAAAAACTACAACTCCCGATACCACTTCTGGTCACGTGGCTTACGTACGTTGCACGGCACGCACGCACTGCGTCACTCGAACCAATCACGCGCTTGCCTGGCCATTATCAGCTTCCTGTGTGTCTCTCTGTGCACAGTGTTGGGAGAGACAACAGGACGGCTGAACCAGGTAAGCTTTGCGACTAAAACACCCGCTTTTAATCACTTTAATGTGCGCCGGTTTTAAACTCAAGTGTATGTTTATGTTTTGGTGTGCTGTTCTGCAAGTGTTCTGCTTTTACGAGCCGTGTTATCTCAAGTGAGCTAGCTAGCATCGCTAGCCGAGGGCAGATGTCCCAATATCTCCGCGTTTTGCATCTTAAATACACCGTTAACGTCACAATGTGAACTGTTATCTGTGAAGCGTGTTATTCCCATATTACTGTTAACCCTAATACTTTTATCCCCCTTTTCAGAATTGGCAAAGACACCCTGACTGACATGACCTGTCTCTACGTGAAGTCTGCTAAGGAGCGTGGTAAGTGTAAAACATTATTTTGGTGATTTTCGTGTTTTAATGATTAGAGTATAATTAACCATAAGCAACATCTGTTTTTCAGGTGAGCCTGCAGTTTGTACATCAAGCTTCAGATCACTGTGGAAACAGCTTCTCCCACACATCAGAAGCTGCAGGCCACGCACAGATCATCAGATTATCAAGCGAGCATACATGAAGACCAGGGTTGACACTTTGGAAGACATCGCTGAGGTTAGTTTATATTATTTGACTACTGTAATGTGTAAACATTAGCCTGGCAAAACTTCAGTGCTGCTCTCTGCTTAAGATATGTTTCTTCTGTTCTCATTTTTTTACAGTGTCGCCCTTGTCATCAGGTAGTGGAAAACAGCTCTCCTGAGTCTCACCTCAGTATCCCACAGCTTGTTGGAACGGTCAGAAGCATCTGAGTCCCTTCTTCAGACGGCTTCCAAAGATCAAGAGTTATCAGCACTTCAGGTATTTATATTGAAACTCTCACATTGTGTTAAAAAAAATAAATAGTTAATGAGTGTTTTATGTGAAATAGTTAGCCATTTCTTAAATGTCCTGTTATTTGTTTACAGCTTTGATGCCAAGAGCCGAGAGTCACAGCACAGAAGAGTGCACAGACGAAGAAGAGGATGAGGATGTGATCTCTGATGTAATTGGACTCTGGTGGTGTACATATCATATCTATTATCTCATATATCATATATTCAAAGCCATGGACCCGTTGCAGTTCGTATACCTGGCCCTGGCATCTGTTTATAAGAGTTCTTCTATTAAGAGTGTTTTTTAAACTTCTTATAAGTTACTGTCCTTTCCCCCTGTATCTACTGCGTTGTAACATTAAAGGCTATCTTATCTTATCTTTTGTTGTTTGTGTTGAATCATTCAGTGCACCATTGTTGGTGCACTGAATCACCTGTGAATTATGTTTATCGACAAATGCAATGAACCCTATTCTCATTCTGATTCTTTGATTCTATTCAGGGCCTTTTGTAATCCAAGTATTTCCCATTTTAATATAGTAACTTCTATTCTCTTCTGATTCAAGTCCAGTTACCATCAATAACAACACTCCTCTTGAGTCTTCAGTGACAGCTGTAGGGGGAAGGTGGTGTCAGTGTGACAGGGGGGAGGGCTTATCTCAATGAGATGCAAATGAGCCCCCCTGTGACTCTGGGCTCACTCCGGTGAGAAACTTTGGAAGCCGTTTTCTCAGTGAATGGGTTTGAGAGTTGTATACATTCAAATGACCACAACTTACTCAAATATTATCAGATCTACATGAGTGAGACATCATTGGAAAGCTTTGAATTCACACTTTCAGAATCTGTGAATAACTCAAAATGTCTCCGGGTAGACATGTAACTGGATTGGCCACGTTCAGTCACAAATAGTCGCAGAACCAAAATTAGAACTCTTTATCTACAAGAGGAACTAGAACAAGCAGGCAAAGGCCAATCACCAAAAACCCCATTACCACCTGACGCAAGGACCCGAAAACAAATGAAAGCACATGGAACATTAGACCTATCAAAATCAATGGGGGACTTGACAATAAGATATATACCACATTCAGAAACACCAACAGCACCACAAGAGACATTTGTATCGCAACCAACAAATCCATTTCACCAAGAGGACATTTTGGCACCTATGATTGAAGTAGCGCATCCTAGAGCAGGAGAGAGACCAAACATGGAAGCCGTAGCTGGCGTAAACAACCCACCGTATCCTGATACAATGTTAGTTGTTCGACCATGGACGGACGCAGACGTTAGTGACGCAATAAAAGAAATAACTCCACCCACCACAGACGTGACTGCATTTTGTGAGGAAATGACAATGTTATTCACCTCATACAGATTGAATGGTGTAGAAATTGAAAGATGCCTGAGAAGAGCATTAGGACATAAGTGGACAAGTGTAGTGGGTGAATGGGATGCACGAGGACCACAAGTGGGTAATATCCAAAACAGACCAATATTAGAACATGACTCAGCAGAATTGGGACGAAGACAAACAGCTCTTCTCGATAGAATAAAAGAAAAATTTAAGAAAACTCCAAATTATGGTGTAATAAATAGAACAAAGCAGAATGATACAGAGTCATTTGAAGAGTTTTTGACCAGAATGAGGGAGGTTTTCAGAGTACACAGTGGGCTAACTGATGAACAAGCATTACATGCAAATTCCAAACCAGAAATACATGAGTGGATAGGAAAGCACTATGTAGGTTTTGGGACAGGCACGTTAGATGCATATATAGAACAAGCTACGCATGCAGACGAGGTGTTGTAGAGAAAAGAAAAAGAAGAAACAACAGGAAAAGGCTGCTTTTGTTGTGACTTCAGACAACGGGACAGACATATACTTCACAGGAGGCCAGGCGAGAGGTAGAGGAAGAGGATTTTGTAGAGGTAGAGGAAGAGGAGTCAGAGGAAGAGGGAGAGGACAATGGCAGGAGAAAGGAATTTGGCAGGATCAAAAACAGGATGAAGGTGAACAAAATCAAGATAGAGATGAATGTTGGCATTGTGGGAAGAAAGGACACTTCAAGCGAGATTGTCCTGAATGGATAGACAGCCTAAAGAAATGGGGAAAGCAAGACCGTGCATGACTAGAAAGAGGAAAGACAGGAAAGTATGAGGGGACAGAGCGGGAAGATGGGAGTGACTTGGATGATGAGGCGGCAATTAGAGAATTTGATAAACACCACGAAAGATATGAAGGGTGGAATCCAGAGTGGGAGGATGATGAAGTAGTGGTAGATTTACATGCGGCTTTTCAATGTGGGCAGACATTACCAGAAGTGGAGCTAATTGTGAATGGACGGCGAGTTACATTCCTCTGTGACACAGGAGCATGTACAACAACTATGAATTAAAAGTGTCAGGACAGCAAGTGGTGAGCTAGGACGAATTCCATGTACTAATTCTCTAGAAATAGTTGATCCACAGGGACTGACGATCACTATGCCCGTGTTATACATGGCAGATTGCCCAGCTTGCTTGCTGGGAAGGGACAGTTTAAATGCACTGAAAATAGCCCTTTTACCAGACGGTGAACAAAACATGAAAGTTGTCAGGATGAAAGATTTGAAAGAAAACCTGATAGAACAAGGCACAGGAATACCACGATACTGGTATGGTTATTCTATGCCCTGTAAAGACCCAAGAAAAACCTGTAATGCATTGATTGATGCTGCAAAAGCATCAATACCTGGACCATACACCAAAATATCAATAATGCATGCAGAGGACTTACATGTGTCAACTTACTACAAGCACAGTCCAGGACCTGACCCAGACTATTTTGCTAAAATGAAACAACTAGGCGCTGTACCAGCCGTGATTCAGTACATTTACTCAGACGGCTTTACATTTTGTTTCGCAGCAGTAGAGATAAAGTGGAAACATCCACAGGATGCACAAACCATCAGAACGCGTCATCCATTACATGTGTCACTTATAAAACCTGATGACTGGGAATGGGAAGACATCGGCAAAATAGCTGAAAGGGTAGAAAAATGCAAAGACTGGGTGGTCACACCAAACACTGAAACAGGATGTGACAACATAGTAAGACGGGGGGGTGTGGTGGAAAGTGAACATGCAGCCATTTCAACACATGCAAACAACCCTAGAGGATGAATGATCAAACCAATTACTGACAGAACAACAAGAAAACCTGTTGAAACAAATTCCTGACAAATTGTGGTCCACAGGACCTGCAGACGTAGGCTTAATCAAAGGAGTACAACCAGTCATAATAAGACCAAAAACAGAATGGAGACCAAATGTAAAACAATACCCCCTAAAACCTGAAGCAAAAGAAGGTATTAAACCAGTTATTGAAGAACTAGTAAAAAGCAAAGTATTAGTAGAATGTAAAGATTCAACGTGTAACACACCTATATTTCCTGTGAGAAAAGCACTGCCATCTGTAGGATGGAGAATGATACAAGATTTACAAGCTGTAAACAAAGCAGTAATTCAAAGAGCTCCGTGTGTACCAGATCCACACTCATTACTAAATTCATTAAGACCAGACGCAAAATACTTTACTGTAAGTGACATATCAAATGCGTTTTTCTCTATTCCAATACATAAAGATAGTCAATTTTGGTTTGCATTTACATACGAAGGGAAAAGATTAACGTACACTCGACTACCTCAGGGCTACTGCGAATCGCCAACAATATACTCACAAGCAATGAGTTCAAATATGGAACAATTTGATCCACCAGGAGAAAGCCAAATATTACTTTATGTAGATGACATATTAATTGCATCCCCAGACGAACAAACATGTCAAACAGACACCATTGCTACACTGAAATATTTAGCTGAAAATGGGCACAAAGTTAGCAAAAATAAAATCCAATTTTGCCAACCTACAGTAAAGTACCTAGGACATAACCTTAGCATGGGAGGCAGAAATATTACAGAAGACAGAAAAACAGCAGTGTTAAGTGCTCCAAAACCAGTAACGAAAAAACACATGATGTCATTTTTAGGTCTAACTAATTATTGTAGACAATGGATTCCAAATTATGCAGAAATTGTGAATCCCTTAAGTAAACTAATGTATGAAACCCCAAAGGCAATGAATGAATCACTCCAATGGACAAAAGAAGCAGAAAATGCATTCTGCGATATAAAACAAACTTTAGTTTCCAGTACAAGCCTGGCATTACCAGATTACAACAAGCAATTTGTACAGATGGTAGATTGTAAAGGTAAATTTATGACGTCTGTAATAACACAACAACACGGAACTAAAATGAGACCCATAGCATTTTACTCCACAAAACTCGACAGTGTGGCTCAGGCAATGCCACACTGCCTAAGAGCAGTAATTGCATCATCCATGGCAATAGAAGCGTCAGCATCTCTAGTATTATTTCATCCGTTAACACTTAAAGTACCACATGCAGTGGCAGTATTACTCTTACAAAGTAATCACTCTTTTCTGTCACCAGCCAGACATTTAGCATGTATGACTAATTTGTACTCTCCCACACTACCACATCTTACAATAGAAAGGTGCACAGTTTTAAATCCAGCCACACTATTACCAACAGAAGAAGAAGGTGAACCACATAATTGTAAAGCTATTGTTGAGCAATCTACTAAATGCAGGAAAGATTTATCAGACAAACAATTACAAGATTCTGAAATTATTTTTGTAGATGGATCATCAAAAAAAGATACATATGGTAAAACGCGAACAGGTTACGCAATTACAACTACGAAAACAATACTAAAAACAGGGAAATTACCATCTAGCTACTCTGCTCAAGCAGCAGAACTAGTAGCACTCACAGAAGCGTGCAGACTGTTTAAAGGAAAATCTGTGACAATTTATACAGACAGTCAATATGCATACGCATCTACACACATATTTGCCCAACATTGGAAAAACCGAGGTATGATGACATCCACTGGAAAGCCAGTAACACATGCTAAATTACTAACAGAATTACTGGAAGCAGTCCAACTACCCAGGAAAATAGCTATATGCAAATGTACCGCTCACAAAACAGGAACTGACGACATAACAACAAGAAACGCGTTGGCAGACAAAGCTGCAAAAGAAGCAGCTGAAACAGGAACCATAGCGTTCAGTTCACTGCAAAATGAAGAACTAAACAAAGCAATATTAAAACAGATGCAGCAACAAAGTCACCAGGCAGAACAAACTACGTGGAAAAACAAAGGGGCAACATTAACAGATGAAATCTACAAATGACCAGAGGGGAAACCAATACTACCAAAAAATGTATTTAGATACGCAGCTATATTGAGCCATGGTAAGTCCCATGTCTCAACAGGAGGGATGGTATCTACAATAAATAAGACATATACTACATATGGATTCAATAATTACTCAAAAAAAATTTGTAGAAGCTGTTTAATTTGTGCAAAACACAACTCACAAGGAAATCTAAGGCCAACAAGAGGCAAATTTCCTTCATCTACCTACCCATTCCAGGAAATTCCAATGGACTATATACAATTAAATAACAGCGAAGGAATGAGATATGCTTTAGTGATAATAGATGTATTTTCACAATGGACAGAAATATTTCCAACAAAAAATCCAGACGCTTTAACGGTAGCAAAAGCAATATGCAAAGACATAATCCCAAGATATGGAATTCCTGAAATTATAAGATCTGATAATGGAACACATTTTGTAAATGAAACAATCACATTAATAGGGAAAAAATTTGACATCAAATTAAAAAACTTCTGTTCTTACCATCCCCAATCGGCAGGAAAAATAGAGAGAAGGAACGGGACTATTAAAAATGGATTAAAGAAATGCATGGAACAGACTAAAAGGCCATGGACTAAATGTTTGGACTTAGTTAAGTTAGAATTAAATACAACAGCAACCCAAGGTTTGACCCCATTTGAAATATTACATGGGAGACCATACAGAATACCACAATTCAAAGAGATCTGGGAGGATGGGGAAGATTATGATTTAGCTTCACATATGAGAAAACTATTTGAACAACAGACAAAGAAAAACACTGAACAAAATCAACCTTATCTTCCACAGGAAGAAGACCTGGTAGAAATAGAAGACTGGATCCTCATTAAAAGCATCAAGAGGAAGCATGGGCATTCTCCCAACTGGGAAGGGCCTTATCAAGTGTTGATAACCACTCCCACCGCAGCCAAAATACAGGAAAGAGCTACTTGGATACATCTATCACACTGTAAGAAAGTTTTGCAGTACCAAAATGCCGAGACAAAGTAGGAGTAAAGCCTGTGATTGGCTGAAAACATCAATATTATGTTTTCTATTCATACTCTTCAGCATAGTGACATTTCTTTTCATATGGCACCTATGGGACCCGACTACAGGATTTAACCAAAATAACAAAACAAATGAGACGAAAAACAACCACACTGACTTAAAAATAACTGACCAAACCCCACCGAGTGACTTTAGACGAGTAAAACGAAGAGTGGGAGGCACGGGAGTAGGATATGTGAAGAGAACTAGACCAAAAGTACCTGCGAATCCATGCAACAAGACTAATAATGGGGAGACTACAGATGACCCTTATGTGTGCTACGATCAGGAACAATTTGAAAGCACGGTTTTCATAAAAATGCAAAGTTTCAAATTGGGTGGATACCCAGCCAGTACCTGGTACGATTATGACTTTTATCTAGACGCAGTGGGCTACAAACAAACTGGGCCAAACTGGGGGTGGGTATTTGCCACCACAGCAACAAACTGGGCCAAAGGATCTTATGGGTGGAATGAACAAGCGCACAAATGGGCAAAAAGATTACGCGTTACCAAGCAACGAATAAACGGGGAAGCAACGCTGCTATTACATTTCAATACTACCGGGATACCATTACTGAAAACTCCACCCTCAGTACCTAATTATCCTAACCCACCGTGCTATAGCATAGGCATCTGTGCCTGGAGTTCAAATACAGACGCGTGCATTTTTCTTGCTATATGTCCGAACATTACAGAACAAAACAATAGTATGAGAAATCAGACTCTCTTATTCCCTGGCTTACAGCCAGGACCAAAGACAAAGACTAAGATGAATATCAAGATAATAAATGGGGAAAAGTCCATAGATGACTGGTTCTTAGTGACCACTGGTGTATCAGGAAACAACAATTGGCTTCTAATGGCAGAACAAGCTGCAACAGGACGAGAACAAGACTGTGTTATATGTCTAGGACCAAGACAAATTATGAAAGTAGTACCAGCTGCAGTCACACCTAACTGCACACTAGACTTAATGACTAATGACAATCCAAGCAAAAACTGCTCAAAATGGGACCAAATTCACCCGCTGACCTCCCCAGTAAAGACTAAACCGTTGTTTGACAAAAACGTAGCGCAGTTTAATTGGACATGTATCATATTTAATGGATCAAAGCACCAGTTGGGAGATATACCAGTTGATCTGTGCCAGAAGAGCATCACCGCTCCGCACAGGTTTTCACCAAAATCCAGAGCTGACGTGTGGTGGTAGTGCGGTGCAGATAAAATATATGACAGACTGCCTAGAAACACAACTGGAACGTGTGCGCTGATATCGTTGTTGTTACCAATATCAGTTATCCCATCCTCTGCTGCAGAGATATGGGAGATGCATGAGAATTTCATTCCTGGAACTTGGAAGAGAGAGAGAAGATCAGTATCTTACATGCCATGGCACAGCGACGATGATCCAACTTATATAGACGCAATAGGTGTTCCTCGAGGTGTCCCAGATGAATATAAATTAGCTGATCAAGTAACTGCAGGATTTGAGAATATTCATATAATATCGGCAGTATTTCCTATAACTCCAAACAAGAATGTTGATAGAATAAACTTCATCCATTACAACGTGCAAAAGCTGGGAAACTACACCGAAGCCAGTCTACAGGCTGTACATGAACAGTTAGCCGCCACTTCCCTGATGGCTTTTCAGAACAGAATAGCGCTTGATATGCTCCTAGCGGAAAGAAATAGGGTGTGCGCTTTATTCAATACCGAGTGCTGTACGTTTATCCCAAACAACACTTCTCCAGGGGGAAAACTCACACAGGCACTTGACGGTCTGCGTACAATGAACAGACGCATGAAAGACCAATCTGGAATTGATTCATCAATGTGGGATGGTTGGCTAGACGTGTTCGGAAGATGGAAAAGTCTAATAACTTCTCTGCTTTTGTCTATCGCTATATTTGCGGCCCTGCTCACCTTGTGTGGATGTTGTTGCATTCCGTGTATTCGAGCCTTGCTAAATAGATTAATCACCACTGCTATCACTCCTGACCCCACAAGTGGGCAGGCGTTCATGCCTTTGCTAGCAGGTGACATTGAGGGCCTCGAGGAGGACCTAATTGCCATGTTTGAAGAAGAAAACTCTCTTACAGTCTAAAACTAACGTAACCTCTGGGTGTAAGAAATGATGATTCTGTAACCGAAAATCCTAACAAGAAGTGGTTAATAGATGAGCAAAATAATATCGATAAACAGGAGGGAAATGTTATAATTATCTCCTATTATTTTACTCTTATTATACTGTGTCGTGAAATGAACTGTATTAATGATGTGTTTTTTGAGCAACAGAGTCCAGTAACGCTCAAGGTGTGGATATTAATCAAATTATTGTCATGTCTATGTCCTATTTATCATGAGTCACGATGATCTTACGGCATATGGGTCACGATGAACTTTCTGTGTATTTTCTGATTATCTGTGGACTAGTCTAAACAATCTTAAAGCGGACGTCATATCAACGTCAGGCCATTTTATCAGACCCAAGCAACAGCTATATAAAACACAGCTAATTCTTGTGACGGGTCGAATCTCAGCTGCAAGACGAACAACATGCTGCTGTTTTGCCTGTTTTTCCCTGTTTTCATCAAATAAAGACTTTGAGGACGATCTTCGCCTCTCGCAGTCTGTATAGACTAAACTTCGACAGAATTGGTGGAGGATGCGGGTCTCTCATCGTGCTTGGAAAGGAAACATCTGAATTTTGCTCTAAACGATTCCCTTCTGGATGTCGGCTGACGACGCATAGCGTCCAGTAACGGTTCAGCTGAGAATGATGGGAGAACAAGGACACTGAGCCGAGAGAGAGACAAGAGGAGACGAGAGCTAGACAAGAGGAGTCAATTGCCAGTTTATTTTTGACTTACCATTGTGACTGGGACATTCAACAAAAGTAAGGCAGAAACCTCTTGTATTTATTACAAAAATCTGCACATTGAAAATGCTAAATTTGCCAAAACTAGACCTAAATTTTCCACATTGCATACAAGTATGAATTTAGTGAATGTTAGCTCATTAGTTTAGACAATCAGTTGGACTGATTTAAAGAAGAGTTGGACTCCAAAACACGTTGGACATGTAAAAGTACGTACAATCAGTTGGACTGATTTAAAAGGGAGTTGGACTCCGGAAAAAATAAATAAAAATAAAATAAAACGTGGAACTAAGAAAGCTACTACTTGGCTTAAAGCACTCTACTGACAAGATTAACTACCCTTTGTGGCTAGGTGAAATTTGTATTTATTTCATTCATTTTATTTTTTCAAGTTTGTATTCTATTTACATTTTTAAATTTCAATTTTAATCTTAAATCTTTAATTTTAAATTTCAATTTCATAAATATTTTTTTCCCCTAAACTTATTTTATTTCATTATTATTGTTATAATTATTGTTCAAATTATTTATTTGTTTTGTTTGTTTTTGAAATACCACTGACTGCCACACTTTTTTTTATTATCAAATAATAATAATAATCAAAAATTAAAAATTAAGATATAGATAAATAAAATAAAATGGACCATATTCCATTCAAAATGAATACATTTTTGAAGGATCTCGAAAACACAATCTGTGCAAATGAACAAATCCCAAAGGAAGCAAAAAAGCAAACTACACAAATGAAAAACCTCTTCCAAAAATATGCAGAGAAAAGATTGATTAATCACGGTGATGAAGCAGTGGCTCCCACAGAACAACAATGGAATTGTATTAATGAATATCATCAATCTAAGGTCCTGCATTACAAAACATATCAGATTTGGACAGTGAAAGGAAAAACTGTTGACAAAAAGAAACTGAAAGAACATGAAGAAAAATTATCATTTTCAGTGAAACTACATAAAATGGCAAAAGACATTTTAATCAGAAGAGAGAGACTATTTTTGGCCAATATTCAGGGGAAACCAGAAGTGCATCAAACAATCAGAAAAAAACTAAATTAAACAGAAAAACAGAGCCGATAAGCGCATCCCTTTTGGAGCGAATAACAAAGATGAAGGCTCTAGCACAGATGAAGAGAGCGAGCAGACTGAGGTACAAGGTCGACGTCACAGCTATAGCGCCCCCCCACCTCTGGCCAAAGGAGAACTGCAGTGCCCCTCCTCTGAAAACGAACATCATAGTGCATATGCACAACTGGCGAAAGAACTGAAGAAAATTATGACAGAAACGGAACAAGAAAAACCAGCTCCCCACACTTCTACTCCAGCGGCTCCACCCCTGCAGTGCTCATCCATGGATTCATCTATGATAAGAGATACAACCAGAACCATACCACAGCTGCCATCGAAACATGCTGTAGTCTCGGGTACTCTGACTATGGTCCCGTCAGAACCCACTCAAGAACAAAGACAGATGCAGGATTTGAAGGAACAGGTGTTAGCTTTGACAACATGGGTTTCCAGCCAAAATCACATCTCCAAATTCATGCTCGAGCAAACAGTGGCTCAAAAAGAACAACTTGCCACCAATGCATGGTCACCACCTGAAGTGGCTTCAGACACAGATGAAGAAAAAAGATTACAACGACTACTGGAAAAAAAAGAACGAGAAGTGGCGGCTAATCTACGCAGGAAACAAGAAGAAAAAAAACTTGGACGAAAGGGGGAAACAGTCCTAGGAACTGGGCAAATAGAAGCTAAAAGTAAGAAGCAAGCACAACAGAAACTCCACATTCAAAGAGGAGTGGAACAACAGAAGAAAACGGGCTTAGACTCATTTGTGTCAACACCAAATCAATATGTGGTGGGAGCATTCACAGGAATGGTGGATGAACATGGGTACGACGACACTTTCCTGAGTGGAGAACTTCACCCGCTCCCCGTCCACAAAGGTACCAAGGAAGAAGATGATGAGTTTTCTAGCAATGAAGAGACTCCTCCTCTCATTGCACCTCTCCGAATGACTGCAAGTAACCAAGAAGTGTACCAACCATTCGCACTGAAAGATCTAGAAGGGCTGATGTTAAAATTGCCCGAACTGACACAAGGTGCACCGGCCTTCTTCAGAGCATTGACCACGAATACTGCAGGAGAAACACTTTGCTGGGGAGATGTGTCTGCAATTCTTATAAGAGCAACAGATGAGAATACGGCGGCCAGGATCCGTTCTGAAGTATCCAAACAGATTCATGCTCCAGTTAGAGCATCCACATCATTTGCCACCATAAAGCCTTAGTTAACTCAGGTACTTAAAGGAATGTATCCCACCTGTCTTCCTGACGCACTGTTGGCTCTGGAAATGAAAAATGATGAAGACTACTTTACATATAAGCAAAGAGCTAAAGCACAGTTCCATGATGCAACTGGAGAGCCCATACAACCTGGTACTGGCAACACTCTCATGTTCTTTTCGACTCTGGTGAAAGGCTACCTAAATGTGTACAGGATCAGTTGGCTGATGTTGTTGGTCTTTCCTCAAAGACAGAAAAAGAGTTTGATGCCAACTGCCAACATCACGTTGCTAAGTACCTGAAGGAAAAAAAAGGACGGAATGAGGGCAAATGGCAAAGATCAAATTACAACTCAAGAAGCTCCAAGAAGAGGTGAATGATAAAAAGAAGGAAAATAAGTCTGCCAAGGTAATGACTGCGGCAACAGAAGATAATCCAGTGTCAGACAGTGCCCAACAGATTGCTATGGCGGTTAAAATGGTCATGGGACAAGTACAACCCATTATGGCACAACCACAGGCAGTCCCATCCGCCACAGGACCAAAGAACAACACACCTGCTTCAGAAATCATCTACAATCAAGGACGTGAACGTAACACATACTCTCGTGGAAGAGGCCGTGGGGCAGGAGCAGGAAGAGGACAAAACAGGTTCAGCGTGACTCCTGATCAGAGCTTAAACTGCTTTGGAACTGGACATTGGGTTCAAGACTGCCCCATAGGGCAAACACAAAGAGGTCAACACCAAATGGCCCCAAACCAACCTGGCCAATTTCAAAGACCTCAAATGATGAATATGAGCCCACCCATGTCAAGCCAGAATCATCTACCACCACCCTTGCCCCTTGTGGTCTCCCTGGTTATACCACATCTTTGGGCCTTGGGGTGGCACTGTTTCTGTTTTTCACCATTATTGTTATTGCCTGTGTATTGATTATGATTGGATGCTATGCTGTCTTAGATCACTTATAGAACGCTTGATTGCATCTGCTCTTACTAGACAACCCGCTTATCTTTTGACCCTGATTACACATGCTATTACTCTGCCAAACACGAATCTAACTCTGATAGTGACAAGACTCCTAGACTTTTTCCAGAATCTGATTACTACATCCCACCATGTGTTTACACTAACTGGGGATGCTCCTTGTCTCACACCGTTTTATGTCCATGATGGGTTATGTTTAATACATGTTTTCTTTTTTGAGTTGCAATAATATACAATGATTTAATATGATTTTTAAACAATTAGTATGTTTTTGGGGGGTTTACGTTCTATTATTTTGTGAGGTTGCGTCTGGCACCTCTTTAGTGTGATCACATGTGGATGTGATCAAAAGGGGGAATTGTGGATATTAATCAAATTATTGTCATGTCTATGTCCTATTTATCATGAGTCACGACGATCTTACGGCATATGGGTCACGATGAACTTTCTGTGTATTTTCTGATTATCTGTGGACTAGTCTAAACAATCTTAAAGCGGACGTCATATCAACGTCAGGCCATTTTATCAGACCCAAGCAACAGCTATATAAAACAGCTAATTCTTGTGACGGGTCGAATCTCAGCTGCAGGACGAACAACATGCTGCTGTTTTGCCTGTTTTTCCCTGTTTTCATCAAATAAAGACTTTGAGAACGATCTTCGCCTCTCGCAGTCTGTATAGACTAAACTTCGACAAAGGTCGACCTGCCCTGAGTGCTGTGAACATCTGCAGCGGAATCACGG
This sequence comes from Eucyclogobius newberryi, assembly GCF_026437365.1. Classification (NCBI taxonomy): domain Eukaryota; kingdom Metazoa; phylum Chordata; class Actinopteri; order Gobiiformes; family Gobiidae; genus Eucyclogobius; species Eucyclogobius newberryi. The sequence goes on along the minus strand of NW_027316278.1, from coordinate 33,776,330 downwards.
TTTTAGGAGTGAACGGGAAAAGGGAAGCTCCCTTTTTCCTTTTTGCTCATTATATGTTTGATGTCTTTAATTTTTATCTTATGTTCCAAGTTGCCAAAGGAGCTCAGAACGAGCAGGGATCTGACCCTGGTCGCTTATTGTGACTGAGTCGTTAATCCTTGACCGTTCTCCTCGCGAGTAAAATATATTAATCTGTCTTGTCTTCCTTTCCTTGTTTACAGTGTTTTAATTACTGTTGGGTCACCAGCCCCAACAGTTTACCTTTCCTCTTCAGAGTTTTCTCTCCAAATCTCACAAACTTCTTCAGATTCTCAACACAGACGTGGGTCACTGCATGTTTCATTCGAACAGCTGCTCCAATGTTCTCCCATCTCAGTTTAGTGGCGAAGGCCTGTGATTTAGCAGCGACATATGTCTCTGTCTTCCAGTCCAACGCAATAAAGTCTTCTCCATCAAACGCATATTGTTCATATCCACTAATCTCATCAGTTTCATCGTTCCATTCACAACCAGTCATCATCTGTAGAATGTGGAGTCCTGAAACAGAAACACATCAGAGCTGGACTTTGTTTCATGTTTATTTTACATGAGCTGATGATGCTAGATTTGACTTTTTAAAATGATGAATGTAATTAAATATAATATTTCTATTGATTAACTATGTTTTTTGTTTATTTGCTTCACTTTTTGCGAGTTGTGTAAAAGCCTTTTTAGCTTCTCCCACTCACATTGTGAACTGATAATTAGACCTTTTATTGTTTGTCACAGTTGTTACAATGCTTTGTTCTTTTGTGCTAAATAAATAGTTGATTTATATATCTAATTTGTTTTATTCCAAACTAAAGTATTTCAATTGTTTTATCTTCTAATCTTTTACACAGATGAATAATCTTAATTTACTCATAAAACAGATGAATAAAGTGTAAATCAGACAAACCTTCAGTCTGGTTGAGTCTCTGTTTTACAGTTTCAATGTTTCCTTTTGACACATGCTCTTTATTAATGTCTATCTCAGTGCTCCTCTCCCAGAACTGTGGGTCTTCTTCTGTCACTCTGTTCATCCACTCCTGTTTGGGCTCCTCTCTCCTGGTTTTACTGTCATAATAATAAACTGGAAGATCATTCACTACACCTGCGATGACAAACTCTGGGAAGTTTGGGACTTGAGTTGAAGATGTTCTGAAATCCATGAGTTTGTGAATCACTGTGAACAACAACATTTATACATTTCAAATCAGATAAACTGTAGATTCTCACACAAAAGATTCAAACTGAACAGTAATAATAAACGTAAAAACTACTCTGTAACGTCAGTAAAAGTGAAAAACGTGAAAAGTGTTAGTTTTACCGCGAAAAACAACTAAACATTTGAAATCCTCACCTCCTCTAATTATTTTCTTACTAATTGCAATTCATTCCAATGAATGTCTTTTATTTGGATCAGATCACAACAAACACATTTGAACCAATCAGAATTATCAGAAATACACTTTCTATTACAGCTGAGAATGAACTGAATTAAACTATGACACTTCATTTGTTGTTCTTATCAGTGGTGGAAAGTAACAAAGTACAAAAGTAACACTTCTGCATCTGTAAATAGTTCTACTTTAGCAGAATCAGCACATTTAACGCTCCAACAGCAGGACTTCTTCCACCATCAGTCTGTGTAAGATTGTCAGAATAAACCTGATCCAAACAAAGTTGACTCACTTGCTGTGGCTCCGTTCACGAGCGTCGCCATGACAACGATCACGACACAAAACTTCATGGTGAACAGCTGCAGAAGTCTTCCACAGATAGAGAAAGTTCCTCTGTAAAATGCTCGGAGCCTTCAGAGGCTAAACGCACTTTATATTAAAATACACTTGTACTTTCACTTTCAAAGTCCAGCCCCTTTTCCACCGCTCGGACCAATCAGAATTGAGAAAGGAGCAAACGTCACGAGTCTCCAGGTAAATCTGACTCACAGGTTTGTAGAAGGTGAAAACTGTTGACTCCAAAAACTAATGTCAGCGCCACATTCCACAGTTAGACTTGATGAGTTTGATAGGACAGGTTTATTACAACAATATTAAGCTTTAGTCGTCCTTTGTGGTTAAGTCCTGCTTTCAGTGTCAGTTCAGTGGAAAGTTCTAGTTTAGTCCTGGTTTAGTCTGGTTCAGTCATAGTTTAAATCGATCCTCCTGGTTTAGAAAGGGTTTATACTGGGCTTTTTGGAGATGAGACTGATATAAAGCAGTTTGGAGGGGCCAATCACAGATACAACTGCAGATATATTTAGTGATGTACAAATATATAGTTTACAGGCAGCTAAATAGTCCTGATTTAGACTTGGTTTAGTCTAGTTATGATCACTGTAAAGCCACTATAGATGATTAAAAGTAAAGTATTGACTGGAGGCTGAAGCTCTGATTACAATTCTCTAAATGTCGTGCTTTTGTCTGTGATTTTAGATCTGATTTGACTCTGATATTTACTGAGCTCGCACTTTTGTGACGCTGATGAACACAAACGACTCTTATTCCTGCTGATTCAGAGCTTTAGAGAGAGTGGTCTGAGCGTGTCCTCCCTGTGTTACTGTGGCAGAGTGGTTATCCTGTCTCCTCCCCTCAGTGAGGAGGTTGTGGGTTTGACCTCTGATCTCTCTGAGTGAACATGAAAGATGAGATTTAGACGCTTAAAGCTCTTTCTCTTTATCGCGTCACGTTGAAAGTTTATCCAGTGACACGTTTGTTTGGCTTCATTCTACAAAAACAAAAGTTTGTCAAAATGCAAGTTTCAAATGTAGTTCTGAAATAGCACAACCCCTAAAATTTATATTTCTGCATAGACCATTTAAGTTCTATCAATTTGCAATAAATGAAACAATTTGCTCTTAAATCAGTGATGGAAAGAATAAAAGTTAAAAGTATAACATTTTATTGAAGAAAAACTACAGAATGGAGCAAACAATGAATCTGCAGTTCACCTTCATCAAATATAAAATACATGAAGATAAATTTGTTATCTTAAGTTTGGGAGCAGGACCACACCCCTTTCACACCCCTTCCAGCAGCTACTTTAGCATCCAAATCATACACATGATTTCCATGCACACGCTCCATGGCGGTGGAAGCCCACGCTCGAATACACACTCGTTTCTTACCTTTTGATAGATCAACTCGACCTTGTTTATTCCGATGTACCGCCCGACCCAGGCCTCACCTCGCCCAGCACAGGGAAGCCATATGGTGCTGTTCTCACAGGCAGAGCTCCCGCCTCTTTTCCCCCCCGAGATGCCAAGTCCCACTCCTTTCCCCCCAGAAACTCCAGGAGGCCAGGTTCCAGTGTTTATCCTCCGGCTCCGCGTTGCCAGTTTCCAGCATTTCATCCTCGGGCACCGCGTCGCCAGGTTCCAGCATTTCATCCTCGGGCACCGCGTTGTCAGCTTCCATAATTCCCTTCTTGGGCACAGCTATGCCAGCTTTCAGTCGTTTCTACTCGGGTACTGCGTTGCCAGCTTCCAGTCAGGTTCCACTCCAGGTTCCACTTTCCTTCCACTCCGGGGCTTCCATGCCTGCCCACCACCACTTGCTGCTTAAGCTACTTCCATCATACCCATTTATTCTTCCACTTGTTTTCTCTCAGAAGCTCATCACGGATTTGTCTTGCCAATGCTACGGTTGCTCTCTACTAAGTCCATTAAAGTGAGGAAGGCAGCAGGACCTGATGGCATCAGCCCCAGGCTCCTTAAGTCCTGCGCAGATGAACTGTGTGGAGTTATGGAGCATGTCTTCAACATGAGCCTGAAGCTGAGGGTGGTACCACAGGTCTGGAAGACCTCCTGTCTGGTACCTGTGCCCAAGACACCGCGCGCCAAAGACCTCAACAGCTTCAGGCCAGTGGCTCTCACGTCCCACCTGATGAAGACACTGGAGCGGCTAGTCCTGGACCACCTCCGCTCCACCGTGAGCTCAGCCATGGACCCGCTGCAGTTTGCATATCGGTCTGGCATCGGAGTGGAGGACGCCGTCATCTCCCTGCTGCACCGCTCTCTCTCTCACCTGGAAAAGCCTGGCAGCTCTGTGAGGATTCTGTTCTTCGATCTTTCCAGCGCCTTCAACACCATCCAGCCGCTGCTCCTGAGGGACAAGCTGGAGACGGCTGGTGTGGAGTATGACCTGGCAGAGTGGATCCTGGACTACCTCACAGACCGACCCCAGTTTGTGAGAGCCCGGAACTGTGTGTCTGACACTCGGACCTGCAGTGTGGGGGCACCCCAGGGCACTGTCCTCGCGCCCTTTCTCTTCACCCTTTACACTGCAGACTTCAGACATGACACGGACAGCTGTGTCCTGCAGAAGTTCTCTGACGACTCTGCCATCATCGGACTCATCACGGACGACGATGATGTGGAGTACAGAGGACTGGCGCAGGACTTTGTGGACTGGTGTCAGCGGAACCACCTCCTCATCAACGCGGGGAAGACCAAGGAGATGGTGGTGGATTTCCGCAGACGCCACCCCACTGCCCCCTCACCAGTGAACATCCAGGGACGGGACATTGAGAGAGTGGACTCATACAAGTACCTGGGTGTTCATCTGAACCACAAACTGGACTGGACTCATAACACAGACGCACTGTACAGGAAGAGCCAGAGTCGGCTCTACCTCCTGAGGAGACTCAGGTCTTTTGGAGTGACAGGGCCAATCCTGAAGACCTTCTACGACTCTGTGATGGCATCAGCCCTCCTGTACGGTGTGGCCTGCTGGAGCAGCAGCATCACAGAGAGGGAGAGGAGGAAGCTGGACAGAGTCATCAAGAAGTCCAGCTCCGTCCTGGGCTGTGCTCTGGACTCGGTGCAGGAGGTGGGGGACAGGAGGGTCCTGGCTAGATTCACATCTATGCTGGACCATGAGTGTCACCCCCTGCAGGACACTCTCTCCGCTCTGGAGAGCAGCTTCAGTGAGAGACTGATCCACCCTCGATGTGCGAAGGAAAGGTTCCGTAGGTCTTTCCTTCCTGCTGCTGTCAGACTTTATAACAAAAACTGTTAGTACTGAACACTCGCAATACTGACCTAACCTAATACTGATGTGCAATTCTGTCATATGTGCAATTGCTGTTGGAATTCATGTGCAATTCATGTGCAATTACTGTGAAATTCATGTGCAATCTATGTGCTGTCGTGATCACATGCAATGGTATTTATTTATTTATTTGTCTATGGGAGTTTTTATTTATTTATAGGAGATCTTCTACTGAAAGTGTTTTTCAGACTTCCTATAAGTGATCTGTTCTTCTGTATCTACCTCTGTATCTACCTGCGTTGCACCAATGAAATTTCCCCATGTGGGACAATAAAGGAATATCTTATCTTATCTTATCTTATCTTAAATTCCCCAGATGCCGCCTCTGGGCAGCAGGATGCCCCCTTTATAGCTGTCGGTCCTTCCGAGTTCTAGGAGCTAAAACGGACCTTTCTTCTCAGGAACTTCTCCTCATGCGCCAAACAGCAGCTCTTGTCCCTCCCTGGTTATCTCAACTTTGCCATGCAGACACTTCGCCATGCCCTTCATCTCCACCTCCCGACCCCAACGTCTTCTGTTAATCATTTCGAGGTCATCAACCGCAATTCCTCCATTCTCAGCTACCACGTTCTACACTTGATCCCCGCTCTGGCTGACCTCCTTTTCCTACTAGACCACCTGGTACAGCTTCCGCTCCTTCCATAATAGCTTCAATCTGCCTTTCCTGTTTTCAATTTAGTAAAAAATAATAATTGTAATGCCCAAAATCACAACAGCAGTTGTCTCGGAAGGCGACAGTGAAAAAACTATTAAACAATGTTGATAGGGACTTGTGAATGTCCCAGCATCCCTTGTCCCTAGACCAAAAATTACATATCAAATAAAAAATAACTTTTCTGTCCAATATAGGCTATTGAATCTATTATTTAATTCATTCACGTCATATTTATTAAGGATACAAGTGCAGACGGATGTCTGAGAGCAGAAAAGGAAAAAAAAAATATATATATATATTTTTATATTACTAGGACAAGCTTGGCGGGCCGGATTGAAAGGCCCGGCGGGTCTGATGTGGCCCACGGGCCGTAGCTTGCCCACCCCTGCCCTAGACCAATGTCCCAAGCTCTTCTGTCCTTGTTCCACCTACTCTCCTTAACCTAGTACTTTCCGTTCACCTTTGACTACCTGTCTCTATTTACCAGTACTTGATGCTCAGGTAAGCTTAACATCTTTTTAGGCTGCTCTTAGGCTCGGTGATGTCCATTCCGGTCTGCAAAGAGACCAAACAATGATGGTGGTCAAAAGCTTACATTGGCATGTTCCTTTTGCCTGCGTCAGTTTCCTCCGCCGCTCAGAGGTGGCCCTGTCCATGACAGTTCTCCTTTCCCCGTCCCTGGCGCCGCTGCTTCTGCATCCAGTCAAGAACTCATTGACTGCCTCATTACATCATGGAACACAGGTTCTCCATGGCCCTCAAGGTCCACACCCACCATAACCTCAGTGACCTCCAGTCTGCCAAATGGCACTGCCTCAGTCAAGCTTCTTTTGGAGGTATCGAGGCCCGGGAGCCTACAGCGCTCATCGCCAGAACCCCCAAAACGCCATCCATTTTTCTACATTTGTGTTCATGTTTCTTGTCGCCAATAAACACTTGGGGTTGTGGTCCTTGTTAGTGAAATTTAAATAAAATCTGTTCAAACAAGTTTCTACTTGCCAACAATAATCACAGATAAACAGGAAAGTATCATAAATAAACACATCTTTGCTGTTTTTTCAACTCTATTTACACAACTGGAAATACTAACATGACAAATAATGTTGAAACGTACAGTTGAGAACAGCCATGAAAAGCTTTGCCAGGTCACAAGAATCTGTACAGTTTTATAAGAAAATAGAGATGTCAAAATATGTTGACATTAAATAACAGTAAATACAATCCAAGCAGAAGAACAACATTTACACTTAAGAAAACTGTATATAACCTGTGAGAAATATCTCACTGAACCAAGTCAAGTCATTTAAACTCAGATATTCTTTCATGTCTCTTTGCAAATGTACTGATGATGGCGCTGTCCCTGGTCCTGACCAAAAGATTTCAGACGACATCAAAACTTTTTCTATTCAGTTTATGTGAGATTTGGACCGGTGTGGTGTCGAGAGGTGTTATTTGATATAATAGTAATGTGTACATGACACTTTTAGCCACTTTTGTGAACGCAAATAACTTATGTGGGGTTTCCAGGAAATCTTTTTTGTAGAACTATTTTGTTTGACTCTTTAAATAAATGAGCCAACAATATTTACTGATATGTCAGTTTTACGTTTCAGATTTTATCAAACCAGTTTGGTAGTTATTTTTAAACTCACGAGTTAAGTCCAAATGTTGCACCAGATTCTCCCCTGAAATTATTATATCTGTGTCATCTGAGAGAGTACAAACGTCATTATTTTGGATAGTGAAAAAACATTTTTTTGATTGAATATTGATTTAAGTAAAGTGCAATTAAAAGTGCTTTACAAAGTTAAAAACATAGAAAAAACCCACAATACAGTGTAAGTCACAATAAATAAATACATAAAAACACATTAATATGGTATTTAAAATATTAAACTATTTCAGTAATATGTGCTGCTAGTCTTTCGCTTAGATTTAAACACTGCCGCGGTGGGGGCCTGTTTCACAACCTCAGGAAGGCTATTCCAGATCTTTGCCCCATAGAACTGAAACACAGATTCCCAGTGTCTGGTCTTGGCTCTGGCACCAGCAGGAGGCCGGTCCCTGTTTAGTCCTGACTCTGGCACCAGCAGGAGGCTGGTCCATGTTTAGTCCTGACTCTGGCACCAGCAGGAGGCCGGTCCCTGAGGTCCTCAGAGTCCGAGATGGTTCATATGGCACTAACATGTCTGAGATGTACTTTGGTGCTAGGCCATGGAGAGACTTGTACACAAGCAGAGCTGCTTTAAAGTCTCTTCTCTGAGACACAGGAGCCAGTGCAGAGACCTGAGAACAGGACTAATGTGATGGTACTTCCTGGTTCTGGTCAGGACCCGAGCAGCAGCGTTCTGGATGTACTGCAGCTGTTTTACAGCTCGTTTGGAGAGACCAGTGAGCGGCTGTTACTGTAGTCTAATCTACTGGAGACAAATGTGTGGATCTCAAAGTCAAGTTTAGACAATATATTTTTAATGTTAGCAATGTTTTTTAGATGGAAAAAGCTACTGATGTTATTGAAATATTGTAGCTGTTGAAAGTCCATTATTGCTCCTACATTTCTTACTTTGTTTACAGATTTTAGAGAGAGACTGGAGGTGATTGCTAACACAAGCAGATCAAAGACACAGAAATGATCAGACAAAGCAACATTGACCACATTAACGTTTGATATATTAACCCCACAGATCCAGAGTGTTCCCTCTGCTGTGGGAGGGGCCACTCACATGCTGAGTAAGACCAAAGGTTTAAAGACATTGGCCATGTGTACATTTAGATCACCTGTTATAATTAAACCATCAAAGTCAGTAAAAATATCAACAAACTTGGCTTGTATAAAACAATAAAGAGAATTGATGGAGACTGTTTTAGCTCTATTTTAAAGGATACATACTCAAATGATGAAAACACCCCAAAGAACAACCTTTGAGTAATGATTTCATCTCTAAAAACGGCACAGACACCTCCACCTTTTTTGTTTTCACGTAACACCCAGCTCTTGTTCCCACAAATCTCCTGGAAGATCTTCTAGACTTAATATTATGTGTATATTTACTACATAACACACATCCTTTTCTCTCTTCTGCGCGTAATGCTGATGAAAATATTCCCTAAAATACAACTAATTATCTGTTTAGCTCATATTCTTTAGAGAGAACACCAGCCTCCAGACGTTATTGTGGGATTAAAAATCACCTTAAATTGTCTCTGCCTCTGAGACATAAATATTACACACACATTAACGCATGTAAATATGGACGAGTTCCACCGCCAGATAATAAGAACTTAGATCTTAGTACTAAATAATTACCTACACGCTTCACCTCCTCCAAACGTCCTTCATCTTCACACTCATCAAGGTCAACGACGCACATGGTTTGTTGGGAAAGCACATGTAAAAACCACATGCTCTTCACGTGTGCTGCGTGGACACGATGCTAATGCTAACAGTCTTTAAAGAGCTTGCAGACCTGGGACGTGTCGGCGGGCGCCACAGACGAGGGGCTTTGATGGAGGCGAGGGGGCTGGTCAGGTCCTGTGGGAGAGCAGTGTGTGGTGGGTTTGATGTGCGACGGTGCTGTAGATACTGTAGAGTGAGTGTTTGGAAGAGAAGAAGGAAGAGAGCGTCTGTGGGTCACTGAGACGGTTGGATCTTTAAGTTTGATGTCACGTCCGGGTCAAAGGTCACTGTGGCCCAGTGCTGTGCTCCGTTTGGTTCAAATAGATCAGAAATCAATATAAATACCTGTTTGTCAATGCTTGATCTTGTCAGCTTTTGGCCGGGTTTAGACCTGGTTTAGACCCGTGTTAGGGCTGGTTTAGATCTGTGTTAGTCTTGGTTTAGACCTGTGTTAGTCCTGGTTTAGACCTGGTTTAGTCCCGTGTTAGGCCCGGTTTGGTCCCATGTTAGTCCTGGTTTATTCCCGTGTTAGTCCCGGTTTAGTCCTGGTTTAGACCTGGTTTAGTCACGTGTTAGGCCTGTGTGGACCTGGTTTGGACCAGATTTAGTCCATGTTTAGTCCACGTTTTCACCTGGTTTAGACCTGGTTTAGTCCTGTGTTTGTCCCAGTTTAGTCTCGTTTAGTCCCGGTTTAGTCCCAGTTTAGGCCCGGTTTAGGCCCGGTTTAGTCCCGTGTTAGGCCCGGTTTGGTCCTGTGTTAGTCGTGGTTTAGTCCCGTGTTAGGCCCGGTTTGGTCCCGTGTTAGTCCTGGTTTAGTCCCGTGGTAGGCCTGGTTTAGTCCCGGTTTAGTCCCGGTTTAGTCCTGTGTTGGCCTGGCTCATCCACCAGAGGGCGTCACTCTCACAGACTGACGCGGTAAACGTGGAAGAAAGGTACTTGAACTGTGCAGTCTGATCAATTACAATGAAGGACACGGTGCATATGTTCACATGCACACCAACATCTGACAAATATCTGATTTAAAATGATTTCACGGAACCACAACATTGGACGTGAGTAATTAGAGGGATCATGATTAAAAATAAATCAGATGACTTTATTGTTTGTATATCATTTCACGCCAAAATTCAGCCACTATTTCTGTTGTAAAATGATGCCATCTGCTGGTGGAATATAGACATTGTCCTAAAAAAAAATAATATGTAAATTAGTTTTAATTTGAATGTATACATTGACATAGCTTTAGTGAAAGTTAATTATTATTACTATTTTTTTATTTTTATTTTTTTAAATTTATTGTGGTTTGGTCAAAAACAAAACAAAAGGAGCTCAACATTCAAGCACAAAACTAAATTCGAGATACATTAATGTTTTTTGACCAGGTGAAGGCAGAAGCCAAGGCTTATTGTGCCGACCCTTCTCTCAAACTCTCAACATTGGTGGACATTTTATAGTTCACAAGCCACAGTTCATCAACATAAACAACACTACATAATACTGGACAGTCTGCTCACAAGTATCCTCCACAAGCATTCAAGGTATGATAACAAAGCTGCATTTTCATTCTGCTGAATATTTTTCTATGATTGTTTCCTTAAAGATCCTTTTAAACAGAAATAAAGAAATGGTATTTTTTAATTCATCGCAACAATTGTTCCATAATTTAACTCCTTTACTTGACAAACAATGTTCCCTCAGCGTTGTTCTCACATAAGGTCTGTCAAATATACACGCTCCCCTTAAATTATATTTACTTTCCCTCTGGGTAAACTTTATCCTCAATGATGTAGGGACTTGATTACATTTAACTAAATACATAAATTTAGCAGTATACAGGTCTACCAAATCATAAAATTGTATTTATTAATTTGCTTTTCGAATTATAGAAAAGAGTTTTACAAAATGATTTCTTATATAATTAGTCTTTTTCTGGTTTGCACAAAGGCCTGCAATTGTTTTTGCTATACAAATAAAGCACCTACAAAATAGTGATTCTGCCTTATCAAAATTCAGAATATAATATTTCAGTTTTGTATCAAGGAGTGTGGGATATTTATTTGAGCACAAGTTGTACAGAAAGTAATTCAAAGTGCTTTAAATACATTATAAGATCAAATCAGAATACAAACAAAACATTAACAGACATACTACATTTGACTTTTAAATGAGAAGAGTGCAGATAAAATACTTTCAGTCATATGCATAGCTAAACTGAACTGTTTTTGCACATTCCATAATCGATCACTTCACTTGCATTGGTACTAATTCCCCCTGATTTTGACCTGCAGGCAAGGTGCTCATGCCCCCTTCGCCATGAGACCATTCTTCAGGTACAACTTTGGAGACTACCTCGCCCACTGGCTGAGCATGGAGACCAGGAAGGTTCCCACTCAACTGCCAAAGATCATCCACGTCAACTGGTTCCGAAAAGACCCCAGCGGAACCTTTTTGTGGCCAGGATTTGGAGAAAACGCCCGTGAGCTGGAATGGATCTTCAAGCGCTGTGGCAGAGAGAGAGGACCAAGCTGCCAAGAAGAGCATTGTCGGCTGGGTGCCAGTAGAGGGCGCCATCGACACTACAGGCCCGGGCAGAGCTGTGGATATGGGTGCGCTTTTTGACGTCCCCAAGCCGTTCTGGCAGAAGGAAACCAAAGAGTTGAGGGCCTACTTCTTGCAGCAGGTGGGGTCGGATCTACCGGGGCAGGTGGAGGACGAGCTGAGGCAGTTGGAGCAAAAAGTGCACAATTAAAACTAAAAATAAGAGATTCTACATCAGATCCACCGGCTGGGTTCACATATGAAGCAGAAAAGGAATGTTTAAACTAGTTAAAGACAATTCATCCAACATTTTCTAGAACTTCCCAGCGAGTGCCTTTATTGTGATTCAGGTAAATAAATAAAGAATATATTAAAAACACATAAAGTACATTATTGTGATTTGAAAGACTTGAAAGACTGAAAGTTTGTTTTATTTCCGCTCTTTTTTACATTTTAAATCTGCTCTTTCTGCAGCTTTTTTAAAAATATGTATATTTTAAATGAAAGACAATATACGTAATATTAAAATGATCCCCATAAACCATCAAACCAACATTTTCTGAAACATGTCCCACCTCTACCCACTGCAAAACAAGTTTAGTTTGAAGACATTGACAAATTGAAACCAGTAAAACATCTTGTTGAATGATTTAGACCTGCTGAGTAGATACAGTCACATTTCTAAATTAAAGTGATTTTAACTCTTATAGTTGTTCCTTTTCCCAGTGTGTATGAAAACAGTGCTTGTCTGATAAAGGATTATAACTTTTTGGTAACATTTTACAACAATGCTGCCTCCAAATCTTATCAGTGCATTTTTAAATTGAGAAAAAAATAGATAAGCTGGATATATTTGCACCAGTCTGGCCGAAGTGCCTTAAGATCATGAACAGTCTGCAAACGTTTACTGGCTGAAGCCCAAAGACTTTTTAAAACTGAATAAACCAGGGCCAAACAATGCATAATCTTCACACTTTTTATATTTGTGATTAAATTGTCTAATTTCAGCTGACGTTTTCACAATAATATGTAAAATACTGGACCAAAAAATGCAAGTGAGATTAGATATTTTTACAAACTGTACACCAAAGTTTTATTTAGAGTGTAAGTAATAAAAATATGTCTGAACACAGCTTCCTGTTTTTCTTGACAATAAGCTCTTATTTTGGAAAGGCCTTTAGTTCTTTTCCACACACACATTATTCTACAAATTGTACCTGCTGCAAAACAGCTTTACTGAATCTGGCCTGATTCTCTCATATTTTCCTGTAGAAATAAATGAAAACGTATCTTTAAGAATGAATGATGATACTTCTATCCCGAGAAAAAACCTTCCCAAGTATTGACTATTAAACGTATGAATTAAAACTGCACTATTTAACTTGGAGATGTTATTACTATTACTATGTTCTTAATCTTCCACAATATAGCATTAAACTCTATCTCCATGGACACATGGTTTTACGGTTATTTCAGCTTTACGAGCACATGTAAAGGAAAAGATAAGTGAGGAACATTTCAGGCAAAGCCACAACATCTCCATGGAGACAAGCGGGCGACGCCCCCCCGCCAGAAAAGTGACATAGTGCACCTTTAAGAAGAAATGAAACAAAACGACTCAAAGTGCATCACGATCTACACACAGAGAAACAACTGCACTTTGAGTTATGTCTTTATAATTTGTGCGTAAATATGGGACATTTCTGCTCTCTCTGGTGTTATGGTTGGACACTTTCACATGTGAGGACACGGTTTCCTCCTGTGAGCCGCTGGGGACTGGATCAGGCTTCTTTCCACTGAATCTCACGTCTCCACAGTGGAGGCCGTCCTCAGTCTGGGCTGGGTCTTCTTGAACAACCTCCACAATAGTTTGGACCTTTGGGAATGAACACAAGAACATGACATGACCGTGAGAAAATATTGAGACACAATTTTTAAAGCTACATTATATTAGATAAGATAAGATAAGATATTCCTTTATTGTCCCACATGGGGAAATTTCATTGGTGCAACGCAGGAAGATCCAGAGGTAGATACAGAAGAAAAGAACAGATTTCAGACATTTCAAACACTTTCAGTAGAAGATCGACTATAAACAAAAACTCCCATAGACAAAACCCAACAAGGGATGGAGGGGGAAAAATAATAAAGATAAAAATGAATAAATAAATACATGAATACCATTGCATGTGATCACGACAGTAATTGCACATGAATATGTGTCACGACGGCACATGGATTGCACATGGATTTCACAGTAATTGCACATGAATCACGACAGTAATTGCACATATGACGGAATTGCACATTATCTGTCAAATATAAAAAATGACTTGGCAATCATAATTAGCTGCCACAAATTAACACAAGCACAAGTTGGTTTTAGCCCTTTTCAAATAACTTTTACATTATGTTGTAGAAAAAGAAAACTGTGGGTAACTTCATCAGTATTTGCAGTCAAATTCAAAAGGCATTATTCACACACAGTATTGGACATTTCCTTTTTCCTCTCTGATATTTTTATCACTTGTTACCAAATAAAAACGTACAAAACAAGCTGTAAATGTACTTGTCTAAATTTAAAATGCCTGTAAAACATTTTAGAGTTAAAAATCCTGCTTATAGATAATATATTGTAAATATATTGTGATATGATAATTCCTGTGACTCATACCAAATAAGGACAAGAACAACAATCAATGCAGCAACGAGGACAATGACGGCCGGAAGCCACTTTACTACATCACCGGCTTCACCTGAGCACAAAACGGCTTTTACTTTAGTTTAATGTCAATAATTCCACACACAGGAGCAAATAATAATAATGATACAAGGCGAGCTGCACTCTCCCTGCATCCAAGCAGGAAGTGCAGACACTTTCCTGCTCCAGCTGCTGTTGCTGCTTTCTGTTTATTTTGCTTTTTCATGTTTTTTCTTCCAGAATGTTCTGACAGAACCTGCTCCACGCTCTGAGGCATTAGGCCTGGACAGGGTCCTGAGCAGAGAGTTAGAGAAGAATTCCTGCTCCATCAGTCAGAGACCGAGCCAATGTTTCAACATCAGCAGCACCACAACCACAGCCTCCACCAAAGGATTCAGCTCCAGCTGCTCCACAATCACCTCCACCTTCTGAACCATCTCGGACTCTGAGGACCTCAGGGACCGGCCTCCTGCTGGTGCCAGAGTCAGGACTAAACATGGACCGGCCTCCTGCTGGTGCCAGAGTCAGGACTAAACATGGACCGGCCTCCTGCTGGTGCCAGAGTCAGGACTAAACATGGACCGGCCTCCTGCTGGTGCCAGAGTCAGGACTAAACATGGACCGGCCTCCTGCTGGTGCCAGAGTCAGGACTAAACATGGACCGGCCTCCTGCTGGTGCCAGAGTCAGGACTAAACATGGACCGGCCTCCTGCTGGTGCCAGAGTCAGGACTAAACATGGACCGGCCTCCTGCTGGTGCCAGAGTCAGGACTAAACATGGTGAATCTGTGTTTCAGTTTTATGCAGCTAAAATCTGGAACATTCTTCCTGAAGATGTGAGACAGGTTCTACTCTGACAATGTTCAAATCTAAGCTAAAAACAGTTTTGTTTAGCTGTGTTTCACTGAAGGGATTATCTTAACTCTTTCTCTTTTATAAAACTGTTTTGTGATTTTAATACATTCTTTCCTGTCGTGTGAAGCACTTTGAATTGCCTTTTGTACAAATTGTGCTCTACAAATAAACTTGTCAACCTGGATCTGCCCCTGGTAAAAGAGGAAAGTATATAAAGAAAGCGATGTATAATGGTAATTACAGACAGATGTTGTAGCGTTTACGTCTCGTGAATCTAAAGATTTAAAGGTGCAAAAACAAATATGAGCCACTCAGAGCCTCCATTGGACTTGGAGTTTTTATATGCAGTACACAAGTATCAGCACCTGTAAAACACAAATATATTTAAAACTTCAGTAAGAGAAAATGCAAACAGTTGTTGTGAACCATTTCATGACCTGAAGAGGTAAAAATCCACAAACTCACTCACACTATTACAATTGAAGTGATTCATATATTATAATTCAAGGCTGAAAGAGATTTACTCTTTCAAAAAATAAAACAACTCACCTGAACACAGCAGTAAAAATATATAATTTGAATTTTTAATGATGCTTCAGAGTTTGCAAGAAAAAAACACCTTTTGCTTTGGCAATTTGTGCTACTTACACATGTTGTCTTTGTGAATTTAAACTATTGTGACTTCTATAGTAATCGACCCCAACTTCTGTATTTCACACAATAACCTGCAGTTGGTCTATTGTTTAATGGAATTGCAAAGGGAAGTGAAATACCCCCAATTAAAAGCCATTGGACTCGATCCTGCCACGACAGGATCGCACCTTAGAATGATGAGACAATGACCTTCTCCCATGTTTGACAGGAGAGCTGTTCACCAATAAACAAATACAAACAACTGGACTCTACTGTGCAGAAACAGCCCATAGATATTTATAATCATTTGTATTTGAATGGATTAAAATATTGGTAAGTCACATTTTTGGTACAATTAAGTTGACTCAAAGACACAAGCCATATGCAGCACATATATATCTACTTTCCCTTTATGCAGCTGATGCTCTGTGTGACTTTGTTATTGAGGAATTGTGGGGTCCGCCACCTGCTTTTCTCTTTGAAGATGTTATTGCTTTGCCTAAAATGATCCACTGTACGGCAATAAACCTCCTTGCATTCATTCCATTACAAACTTCTTAGTAAGTAGAGCCATCCTTCAAAGCAGCTGGGAACAGTGGGAGCCACATCTCCATCTCTGGAGCAAGTCTTGGTCAGGACCACTTTTGCTGGAGCATTTTACATATGGAGCATGTTTTGTGTTGATGGAGGAGGGGAAGTGCCAGGAGGAAACCACACAGACACATTTAAATTGTTTATGCCATCATTCCGAAACCCATGAACAGGCCACTGAACTAATAAATCTAGTTTAAAATATGGCTGTGGACCTAAATGTGACATGAGCGGGAAATAGAAGTCTTAAAATAACGGAACCAACAACGCCCCCCAGGGAATGAGGCCCTGGGACCACAAATGAAGCTACAGATTTGACTAAAATAAGGCCACGCTAGGTCTGGACAATAAAGAGAGGTGGAGTTATTACAAAGTACAATTCATTTATTTCAATATTTCAAAAGTTAAAAATAGACAGTTAAAGAGGTTAAAAATTCAAGTTAGACAAATTCAGTGAATGGGACGAGCACAAATGTAAATTAAACAAAGCAAATTAAACAAAAATCAAACAAAGCAAACAAACACGGCAAGCCATGCAAAATAGAGAAACAAAATCAAACAAAGCAACAGAATAAATGAGAAAACACATGCAACACACAGACTTACCCAGATGTAAGTGGAGCCGCACAGCAAAAGTGTCATTTGTGAAATCCCTTTGGTTTAAAGTGCCTTGTGCCTGAACCCATGCATTTATAAACTGTCCAATTAGAATGACTTAAAAAAGGCGATTTAACAGCAAGAAGCGGATGTATTTTAATAGAGGACAAAACAACGGCCACAGGAGGAGGCCGCCTGAAGAGCGGCTCGTGCCTGGGAACGACACACGGGCGTCACTGACGCAGTGCGTAAGCTCCGGTGTAGACTGGGCTTCTGACCTGCCGGACAGAGGAGCGCGCACCCGCGGGCAGCAAAAGGGAAGAGCCGCAGTTCATGTGAACTGAGCCTGATCCCAACAGCCCAGGGTCTGTAGCAGAATGTAGAATGAGCCGCGGCCCAAAGACCAACGCGAGCCCAAGGCACACACCCCTGACCCGGAGAGAGCGGCCAGGCGGGTGAAGCCCTGAACGGGAGATGGGGTTAAACTAGGGCAAGAACTTAAACTCAACACGCGAGGAACCGTGGGGCCACCACCTTGACATGTCACATAAAGATGTACTGTTTCCTTTCCATTGTCTTCCAGAGAAAACAACAAAGTTTAGTCAACAATTCATTTGGTAAAACAGGGCAAAGTTTATTGTTGTTTCTGGCGCCCTCTACTGGCGACAATGACACATTATTTTCTAGAATCCAGACGTGTTTTTGTTTTTTATACAAATAAATTCAACTATTTTCAACATTTGTTTTCTCGTGCCTTTAATAATAGAAAAATATTAATTTAGCAATAAACAAAAACACAAAAAAGGAGAATAAAAAGTTCATAACCTGACAGCTTCCGTAGTACGTCAAACCGCAACTAAAATAGTGGGCAGTTTCTGTTTCTGTTTGTTTCTGTGCAAAACAGAATAAAGTCTAAAGAATAAAGTGGGTGGTAGTAAATGCACAACAACAACAACAACACTTTACCATGGATTTGGTCGAACTGATTTTCTCTGACGTGGGAAGATGCCTCGGCTTTTTACAGATACTGCTTTTGTTTCAAGGAGGCTACGACTTTGCTCCATATGTCCTGTTCTACTTGAGTGCCGAAATGTTAGGGAAGTATTTGCATTTCGGTTATTTCACTCCTAGTTTTCTTTTCAACCTCATGACCAGCGTCGGAACCATCGCGTTTCTGTGGACACTTTTCACGTGGGTCCTGTTTTGTCTGTTCTCCATGGTGTATTTACTCGTTCAAATAGTCCTCGTAGCTGGAGTTATTGCAGTTATGGCCTTGGCCTACATCAATCCAGAGGAGACGCGGAGGCTGCTTTCCCTGTCTGTCTCTCGAACATGTCTCAAACTGCAGGACTGTGCAAACCAGCTGCAGGGGCTCGTCACGGTTCTCCAGTTTGTCCACAGAGCGATTCAACCTCTGCTGATGATGATGCGTCAACTGAAACAGCAGATTGTGGATTATCTATTGATTTTATCCACTTCCAACGCACAGGAGCAGCAGCAGCGACCTGCACATGTCCCTGTCCTGCACAGGCCCATGTCAGAGCAGGAGAACAAGTGTGTCATATGCCAGGACCAGCCCAAAACTGCTCTCCTGCTCCCCTGCAGACACCTCTGTCTGTGCAAGAGCTGCAAAGACCTCCTCCTGAGACAAGACCACATCCATCAGAACTGTCCGCTGTGTCGGAAAAGGATCCAGAACACCTTTGACGTGTACATCTGAACATTTGTCCATTCAAGACAATGAGCAAGCACATTCCGTGAAGCAATATTTTGTTATTTTCATCATTAAAAGAAGTACAATTTTCACCACATCTGACTCGAAGGCTTCTTTTTCCACTATAAGATTATTACAACTGAAAAATAATGTAGGAAAATATCACAATTCAAAATCCCATTTTGCTCGTCTCCATTTGGACATTATTGCTTTGAATGCTCCACATGTGGCATTTAACATATCTATTTAACATAGGGATGTCAAAATGATTAGGTTGATCAATAATTGTAATTATTCCGGTTGCAAAATAATCGCAAAAACCTTAAAGATTATATTAGAAGCAAAATTAAGTAATTTAAATTGAATCTGTACGTCAAAAAAGTACACCTAAAAGTCTAGTGCTTTCTATAAGTGGCTGTTTATATCACAACATTACTTAACTTGTGCATTTAGAAAGTTTGATTTCATAAAACTGTTCACACTACGGGAATTAAAAGAAAATGAAGCATTGAATGAAAGGATGAATTATCATTACACCCTGATGTTTTTTCTCACAATAACGGTAACGCTAAATGTTAATATTGTGACATCCCTATTTGCATTTATTCAACTACAGGTGTTTTTATTACTTTGCATCATGAGCAGGGGCGTGGCAGGCCTCACACCAGAACGTTGCATTCAGTTGTTTGTCAAGCCCAAACTCACAACAGCAGTCGCCTCATAGGCTTCACAAAATCAACAGAAAGTTAGAAATAAAAGACAATCAGATTATCCAAACAGATTATATATTGCACCTACATTGTATAGGCCTTTTTGTGAAAGAGAAACACAAAGCAGCACAATTGGGAACTAGAAGAGAAATTACACATGATTTCCAGATGTGGCGCTGACGTCTGTAGTCATGAAGTGCCTGGCCCCTCCTCAAGTCCTTCCCCTCCCCCCTGCAGGACCCCCTGCTGGACCCCCTTTTGGACCCTCTGCTGGACCCCCTTTTGGACCCCCTTCTGTACCCCCTGCTGGACCCCCTTTTGGACCCCCTTCTGTACCCCCTGCTGGACCCCCTTTTGGACCCCCTTCTGTACCCCCTGCTGGACCCCCTTCTGGACCCTCTGCTGGACCCCCTTTTGGACCCCCTTCTGGACCCCCTGCTGGACCCCCTGCTGGACCCCCTTTTGGACCCCCTTTTGGACCCCCTTCTGGACCCCCTGCTGGACCCCCTGCTGGACCCCCTTCTGGACCCTCTGCTGGACCCCCTTTTGGACCCCCTTTTGGACCCCCTTCTGGACCCCCTTCTGTACCCCCTGCTGGACCCCCTTCTGGACCCTCTGCTGGACCCCCTTTTGGACCCCCTTTTGGACCCCCTGCTGGACCCCCTGCTGGACCCCCTGCAGTTCGCCTACAGAGTCAACAGGTCACCATCAACCTGGCTCTCCACTTCACCCTGCAGCATCTGGACTCACCGGGAACCTACGCCAGGATCCTGTTTGTGGACTTCAGCTCTGCTTTCAACACCATCCTCCCTGTGGTGCTCCAGGACAAGCTCTCCCAGCTCAACATGCCTGACTCCACCTGCAGGTGGAGCACTGACCTCCTGACGGATCGGAGGCAGTGCGTGCGGCTGGGGAAGAATGTCTCAGACACTCGGACTATCAGCACAGGAGCTCCACAGGGCTGAGTACGTTCTCCCCTGCTCTTTTCCCTGTGCACAAACTGCTGCACCTCCAGCCATGACTCTGTAAAACTGATCAAGTTTGTGGACGACTCCACCCTGTGTTTCAGACGTCTGCTCCAGTACGGTGAGTTGTGAGTTGAATCACTTTCTATCATTCTCAGCTTCATAGTATATTTCTCAACCCGATGTATCCGAATATTACACTAATCTTTTGTTTATAAAACCAAATTATGGGCCAGAGAAGAGACAGAGCACAAGTGAGTCACAATTTTCAATTTATTTTTGGAGACTGACATTCCTTTGTATGTGTTTTCCCCCGAGACCTGAAGCATCACATGATGTAAATGTTTCTCCACAGAGAGAGGAGAGGAAAAAACTCAAACTTCAACACAACCACAGTATTTAAATAAGAATTAAGTTAATCTGCCTGCTATTACCTCTACCAATGATCTAAAAATCAATGTGTTGTTTTGCTGCTTGATTGCATATAGAGGCTTTCAACAGCATCTTTAACCTGCCCTTCTTCTGACTTTGACAGTTGGACCTGGGAATACACAGTGTTTTCTTCTTCTGTGTTTGGGACCTCTTTAGGGCTCATTTTGGAAAAGTCAAGCTCTCCATAATGGATGGTTTCTTCTTCTGTGGCTTTAACCTGAAACACTTGGATCTGGGAGTAAACCGTCTCCTCTTTTGGTTCATCGTCTGGATGAATATTAGAAGCAGCTTTGAACGCCGTTTTGGACAAGTCAATTTCTCCATAATGGATGGTTTCTTCTACTTCTTGTACAAATGTCTCTTGCTGCAACACAAATGTGTTTTATGTTTTTCCAATTTAAATTTAAGCTAAAATGTGTTGAATGATTGAATTTTCCCTGTGTGTCTTTTGGACTTTGACATTTGACTTTGAAACACCTGAAAAAGAGAAATGGAGAATGTCAAAGGTGTTTTATTTAGTTGTTACAAGAAAATACAAGGAAGTGAACATTTTAAAGGTGCATCATGTGACTTTTCTAGTGGGGGGTGAGCCACTTTCCGGTCTCCATGGAGATGCTTTTTCTTTGCTGGAATCCACAGTATTACAGTAAACGTAGCATATATAAAAATACAATATGTTTGTATTGCTCAAAATAATGTGACAAAAAAGCATTGTTTATAGTGATTCTCTCCACAGATATGACCTGTAGCTTGGCCTGGTGGCGTCACTTGCTTGACTTTGTGAAGATACACTAGTATAATGCCATTCTGTGGAACATTCCAAGCTCAACAATAGCAGTAGGATTCCCAAGCTAATGACCAGAAGTCCAATAACTGCTCCAAGAACGACGTCCCAAAGGTTTGATTCTTCTAAAAACATGAACTAGATTAGAAATGCAGATACTTGAAGGACCAGGTGTTTGATCAGGCTCCTGTTCCTGCTGAATTTAAATCTTACAAAGTAAAACTGGTTATTTTAATAGGACAGTGTCAAGTTGTAAATTCAGGATAAAAAGACCAAAAAATCCCCCATAATGTATTCATGGAGACAGTCGACATATGGGTCAACTTGCACTTGCACTAAAGCACTTCAAGTCTTATAGAGCTTTTTTTAATACCAAACAGTGTTTTGGGGAAAACAGTTTTACTTTCATTCAAAATAAAGGTTACGTTTGATAAATTAAATTGGTCAGTTTAAAACCGTTTCCTAGACAACAAAAGACCAGGGTGACTCACCTGTTAAACTGTTAAGTGTAATGACTGGGGATGATTTGTTTCCAAGTGTATTTGAGGCCACACAGTAATATTCTCCTCCTTCACAGATGTTGAAGCTGTAAGTCTGTCCTTCACTGACATGGACTGGTCCTTGTGAGCTGTGTCTGAACCAGGTGATGAACAGGAGGCTTGGCTCTGCTGGAGCCGCTCAGCGTCACTGACTGACCTGAGGACAGTGAACCGGACGGACTGACCACAACTGAAGTGTCTTTAGGACCATCTGAGGACACACAGGGGGATGGATACGGCATATATACATTAAAGTGACGTTTTCTCACACACACTGAGCCAAAACTAATAAGGTCTGAACAAAGGGATGTATTGCTTAGTATGGCTCCATTTGACTAATACGATTTACCTGTGTGAGTGATGCCAAGCAGGAGACAGCATATCATGGAGGTTAACAACATAATGATACATTTAAATGAGCATAATAAGTTGCAAAAGTGTCACAAAAGTGTCTTCCACTGTCCTGCTGGCTTTGACACTTAAAGATTGTCTCCTCTTTTGTTTCTTGCACTAATTATGAGCCTCTTTTATAATTGCACAGGGCAGTAAGCTTAAAGGTTAAGTGACATCAATCTCACAGAGCGGCTGTAGAAATATTGACTGCATGTGTGCTGCCATCAAACCCTAAGCCATTTTGCGGAGCCTCTTACATTTTAAATTCAAACATCTAGAGTCTTAAAACTTCAATAGCGACACAGAACGGCTGACTTACATGTCACATTGAGAGTGGTGGTACTTTCTGTTGTTTTGACTCCTCCGGTTACAGGAAAAGCAGCAGAGCATTTTATGAGTCATGTTCTGTCTGATTTTAGTGGTAAATGTCCCATCTGAGTTGGTCTGTGATGTTGTTAGTGCCTTGGTGGACGTCCCATGTGATTCAGGAGGGGCGTGTGGACAGGGAGTGACAGGAGCAGGAGACAGTCTCCACCTCTGACTCTGTCTGATCACCACAGACTTGTAAGGACGGACTCCAGAGAGAGTCTGAGGAGTAAAAAAAACAACGACTCTGACTGATTATAACCTGGACAGACTCAGATGGAGAAATAGGTGTGATAAATGAACTGATTTATTTATTCAGCTTTTGTATTTATGTCCCAGCAAGAAACATTGAGTATTCGTTAAATTTGTTTAGCAGTGAAAGAGTCTATCCTCCTGGAGCCTAAGCACTGGTGGTGAAGGCAGAGACGAGCTGAAGATGAGAAGAAGGAGATGAGAAGAAAGAGATGAGAAGAAGGAGATGAGAAGAAGGAGATGAGAAGAAGGAGATGATCTCCAGGAGGGGAGGATGATAGTCTTGCTGAGTGATGATTGGCCAAGCCACTCAGGGGATGGACTGTGACTGAGATGAATTAGAGCTCAGCTGATTGACAGGAGGATGTCAATCATTTTTCCGCCACCTGCCGCTTCAATAGCTCCGGGTTTCCTGTTTCTTTCTCAGAGAAGACTCTCAGCGTGAACCTCAATCCATCGTGCATAAATTGATGCATCAAAGACCGCTCAGCGCACTCCAGCCCCGTCCAACTCATTCCACCTGCCTTACGCTCTAGACAGTCCTCAAGCGCTTAGTCTTCTCTACCAGACATTCACATCATCCTACAGGACAAGCCGTTCTTCATTTCAGACCAAGAATCTGCTTCTCGTCCCTATGATGAGTCACTTTAGTGCAACTCTCAAGTCAACACAGAAGTTACAAACATTTAAATATTTTCAGCCGACCATCGAACTCCTCACTAGAATGTTTCTTCTCTTGGTCCGAGCTCAAGGGAAGGCAGCTCCTTTCTGGCTTCTCTAACAGGTCGTCCACGTCTGAGTGAATTATACCACACTATTGTTCCAGACGTTCTTTGGGGGTTCGATTAGTCAGAAGGCACTCATTTGACAACACCTCTTTAGTATATCAGTAAGGGATATTCTAATATGCCGTACCTCATAGTTCTCTAGACTCTTAGTCTGCTCCCCTCTATTAATCCATCACCTGAATCGCTTATACTCAAGTCACCATCATCTGCCAACTCCTACTCATGATTCACTGTCCCGAAATCTCACGCTCTGCACTGAACTTCAACGATCGACTCAATTCCTCTTCTTCGATCTTCAGGAACCATCTTAAATCAGACTACCCTCTCATCTATCTTTCATTCCACTCATTCTCAATCTCATTCAGCTCCCAATTAAGTTCCCTCATCCATCCTCATATTGACTTCATTACTATCTGCAGTTTGTCAACTCCTTTATCCATGCAAGTATTCCGCTCTCCTCAACCTCTCTCTCTACTCCGGAGCAAGGCCACTCCCCCAGGTAATCCACTGTTTTAAAAATTGCTCGTCCGAACCTCAACCCCATCACTCTAGCACCTTATTCATACCCATGCACTTCCATCGACTACCCACAAATGCATGTCGTTTACACCACCCACTTGACTTGAGACCGTATTACGGCACTGCCAAGTCTATCGCACTCGCCTGCTCTCCGTATCGTCCAAATTCATTGCCTAAAACTCTTTCAAAACACTATTAAAATGCACCAGTATTAATCCTCGTCTCCAGTAATTGACCGACTGCTTTAGATTCCATCCAGCTCCTCTTCTCTTGTGCCACTCAGTTAACATCATTTTCAGCCAGGTTTTTCGTTGAGATCCAGATCATCTTTGCTAATTTTAAATCATCTTTTTGGTTTCAAAATTGGCTGGGCGGATTACCCGAGCCCCTATCCTGGGTCTCTACCCAGCCAACTCTCATCGATCCATCATCGATCCATCATCATTACTATTATCAATAAACATTCTTTGATATTCCACTGTTGTGGCGTGGTCCTTGCTAGTGAATCTGCTATAAAGGACGGTTTTAAAGAGGGAGCATAACTGGATACACGCTGTCTTTCGAAACACGCTCTTTATAAATGAATATTGTATAAACTGGTTTTAATTCAGTTCAATTAGATTTATTTTTGTAACGCCCAAAATCACAACAACAGTTGCCTCTGAGGGCGACACTGAAAAACGGATTAAATAATGTCCGTGGGGACGAGGGACAATGTTCCAGAGTCCCCTGTCCTTAGACCCTCCTTCTCAGCCAGGAAAAACTACAAAAACCTCCTTGAGGAAAAAGTAGAAACCTGGAGGAGTTCCAGAGTGAAGGAGATCTGACTCTTACAGACGGACGTGAGGGAGACAGTGGAGCTGGAGCCTCTCAGGAGGAGAACCAGATCTTCTTCTTTTACAATCACTTGGATGTTGGAGTTTGCTAATAATCATGTAAAGTTAGACATTTTCAGATGAAAAACATAAACTGACATTTTATGAACCTTTTAAAAAAAAAGCTAAAACAGACTTTCCCTGTTCTTTGTACATTTGGGAACTTCAACACGAAGAGAGGGCAAGCTTAGCTCGATAGAGGCCGAACCGTCAAACTACTTTACAATAATGGAAATGTGTTTTAATGCCTTTTATATCTGTGGGGGATTTAGAAAAGCCCAACCAGGGACAGAAGTTGAAAATGAGCTCTGGCTATATACATTGTGTGCATCACATCGGCTGCAAGCTTTGTTTGTAACTATGATTGCATTGTCCCTGTCAAATAAATAAATAAATAAATAAAACTACGTGAGAGGACGTAGCACTGACAGAGAAGCTCAGTTTCAGAGAATTCAGACAATTGTCATGCCTAATATTATAAGACATTGTTATTATTATGAAACCTTCTGAACAAGACGATTCCAACAACATCAACAGCAGCGATGACGAGCATGTGATTTTTCTCAGGAGAACAACACATATTTCACAAGTGAATAAATCTGATAAAGAACCCTAACCCTTTATTTAAGAAAGGTTCAAATTTGAGGAGTAAAAATGCTAAATTCAAAATGTATTAGTTTAGAAGAGAATAGAGAAGGCAAAATAATGACTCAAGTTTAAGTTGTAATTTCTTTCATACACTGTAAACCAGGCCATAAATAAATGGAATTACACTATAGAAACAGAATATAATATAAATGTGTCAGAAGCTGAAGTCCCTCAAAAAGAGGCCAGTGAGGAACAGCGCCCCCTCTGGTGTTGTTGTGACTAGACTCAGACTTTAAAACAATGTAGGACTCCAGCGATGGAGATGATTGATGGATGTCTGTGTTTTATTCTCTGTTTTTTTCTTTGTGATCATTTTTTTTTTCATTTTGATTTTGCCTTTCACTCTCTGAAGTATATTAAAAAAGATGAATTATTCATTACTATAAAAAACAAATTAGACCTGACTTGCATAACTTTACAATTGATTCACAAACAGACAATATTGTATTATCTTTATTTTTGAATCAGAAAGTACAGCAGACATTCAGAATCTCTTTAACAGTGGAATCATGTCCTTGGGTTTTTTGCAGATGTTTAATCACAAGAACTCATCAAGTCTGGGAGATGAACCCAGGACCACCTGGCTGTAAGGCAGCACTAACCACTAAGCCACTTTACACACACTTTAATGCTGCTTAACTTTGTGCCATTTTGAAAAGAAAAAACAAAAGAAACCCACAAAGAATGTGTTAAAGCTGAGCATGTTCACGACACGAGCCAAACAAGATGAAATAGTCTTTAACCAGAGGTGTGGACTTGGACTCGAGTCAGACTTGAGTCACTATTTTCATGACTCGAGACTTGACTTGATAAAATGGACTAAGACTCGGGACTCGACTTGGAGCCTTTTGACTTGAGACGACTTGATGCTTCTCATAAAAGTAAATGTGTTTTAAAAATGTTTTCTCTTTACAGTTTATACTTGGACTTGACCCCAAAGACTTGAGACATTTTGAGACTTGAAAAAACGAGGACTTGATCAACGTCTTCAAACTAAACTATTTGAACAACGGAAAATAAAACTGGCCCTGCGACAAGTTGGCCACTGTCCAGGATGTACCCCGCCTAAGGCCCGAAGTCACTGGGATAGGCTCCAGTCACCCGCGACCCCAAAAGGGAACAAGCGGTAGAAAATGGATGGATGGATGGAAAATAAAACTGTATGATAATTATACACAAAATGTACTTAACTAAATCTACATCAAATAGTTTACAAGTATTTGGTGACCTTTCTATACAGATAGTTATAAGTATTTAAACAATAATCAATAATTGATATAATGAATCGATCACAATTAAAAAACCCAGTGGTGAAGTTCTTCCTTTGTCCAGAAGAGAAAATCTGTGAAAACAAAAGATGGAGACGTGTATTTGTTGAATGTTTTAGCCTCAGTCTCCTGGAAAAGTTTGACACCAGCAGCTTATGTAACGCAGCGCCGCAAAGTTTCTGAGACGAGTTTAATGCCGTATGTGGAACATCCCAGGCAAAGACACATCTCCATGGAGACAAGCAGGTGGTGCACTCTACACAGGGCCGGGGTATGTATTTTGTCTACATTTAAGAGTAGTTTTCTTCATAACTTTCTTTTGTACTTTGCTAGTAGTTAAATAGTTGATGATGGAACAGGACTCTTACTCGAGTTAAAGGTTTTGGTCACTCGTTTCACTGAGAGTTTGTAAGAGACAAAAGCTTTATGTCGACGTATGACTCGGTTTTCCTGTTTTCCATCCAAAATAACCCCACCACACTCACTCTGTAGCACACTGAATATTCCCTTACCTTTTACAACACGTTATTGTTGAGACGTCGTCTGCGCACGATGATTCCAACAGCGACAACAACAGCCGCGCCAACAACTGACAACACAACAGCGATGATGGTGGAGGTGCTCAGCTTTCTCTCTGTGAAGCCAACAACGAAACAAACACAGACACAAATGAAGTCTTTTATGGGACGTTCAGTTTGAGTGAAATAATAAAACGATACAAATGTGACTGTCTCTGTTCAAACGTTCAAAGCAAACGTCCATCGCAGTAAAGAAGAACGCCTAAAGTAGAAGCCAAATGACAGAGACTGAGCTGGAGATGTTTGAGGACGAACCAAAGAGTTGAGTTAATCCTGATGCTAAATGTGGTGATGCAGTATCGATATCGTGGGCTGCTGGATCGATATATATCGCCATGAGTCTTCTTTTTGGTGTAATTTCTCAAATTATTTTGTAACAACACAATTTTCATGCTTGTTTAGATAAAGAAAACTACTTAAAAAACGTGTTAAAGCAAAACATTTGACATTTTCACTGTTTTGATTATTATAATAGGTGTATTTCATTTTAAGTTTGTGCAGGTTGTGGTTTAACAAAGAAGAATGTTGTTCAAATGAATTGGAATTTTTAAAAAATGATGATATATTGTAGAATATCATGAGCATCATGTACATTTGGGCGTGTATCTCAATATGGCGATATGGTATCGTGAGCGCTGTATCGTGTATCGTATGGAATCATGGACACTGTGATTCTCAGCCCTGACCTTCTGTCTCGTGTATGAATGTGTTCTTAGTGGAACATTAATAATGATGAAACACGACTCGCTCGTCTTTAAAGTGAGTCCACATTTTGTCTCCTGCTCTGGACCTCATAAACACAGTCTCACCGTTGGTCCTGACCTTGCTTGGGTCCAGTCTGGTGATGAGGTCCTCTGGGACTCCGGAGAACTGGAACACACAGCTGTACCTCTCCCAGTCTTCAGCTGGGACAGAGGACAGGTCCAGGGACACACTGGTCTGGAAGGTCCCGTCGTGGTTGGGCAGGATCTCTCCAGGATCCTCCTCCAGCTCCTCTCCATCTTTAGCCCAGAACAGCAGCGCTCTGTCGGGGTAGAAGCCTGTGGCGTGGCAGGTGACTGGGGACGAGGAGGACTTCTGCAGGAGCGACACTAGGGGGAGCTCTACACACAGGATCACACAGAGACCAAATATATATCACTGCATCGCTGTAGTATTACAATCATCTGTTTGTTTGTAATGTCACATTTATTCTTTATGAAACATAATGTTGATGTAATTGAAGTGTTTCAGTCCGGACCATGAGCACTTCAATGAGACAAACGAGGGAAATATATTGTCACAAGAGAATATCAAATGTGTTGATTTGAAGATCTGCTCAATTAGAATATCAAGTTTATTGTTAATGCACTGATACAAATAAATATAATTTTATCTAAATAAAGTCCATGTCCATTCACATTAGAGCTGCACAATTTGGGAAAGATAGATTTGTGATATAATTGTGTTCATGTTTCTTGTCGCCAATAAACACTTGGGGTTGTGGTCCTTGTTTGTGAAATTTAAATAAAATCTGTTCAAACAAGTTTCTACTTGCCAACAATAATCACAGATAAACAGGAAAGTATAGTAAATAAACACATCTTTGCTGTTTTTTCAACTCTATTTACACAACTGGAAATACTAACATGACAAATAATGTTGAAACGTACAGTTGAGAACAGCCATGAAAAGCTTTGCCAGGTCACAAGAATCTGTACAGTTTTATAAGAAAATAGAGATGTCAAAATATGTTGACATTAAATAACAGTAAATACAATCCAAGCAGAAGAACAACATTTACACTTAAGAAAACTGTATATAACCTGTGAGAAATATCTCACAGAACCAAGTCAAGTCATTTAAACTCAGATATTCTTTCATGTCTCTTTGCAAATGTACTGATGATGGCGCTGTCCCTGGTCCTGACCAAAAGATGACGTCAAAACCTTTTCTATTCAGTTCATGTGAGATTTGGACCGGTGTGGTGTCGAGAGGTGTTATTTGATATAATAGTAACGTGTACTTGACTACATCTCTTCATGACATCAACACATTTAGCCACTTTTGAACGGAAATAACTTATGTGGGGTTTCCAGGAAATCTTTTTTTCTAGAACTATTTTGTTTGACTCTTTAAATAAATGAGCCAACAATATTTACTGATGTCAGATTTTATTTACATTAAACCAGTTTGGTAGTTTTTTTAAACTCACGAGTTAAGTCCAAAAGTTGCACCAGATTCTCCCCTGAGATTATCATATCAATGTCATCTGAAAGAGTACAAACGTCATTATTTTACATCGTTTAAATAAATGTGATTGATTGAATAATGATTTATGTTAAGTGCAATTCAAAGTGCTTTACAAAGTTAAAAACACATTAAAAAAACACAGCACAGTGTAAGTCACAGTAAATAAATACATGAAAACACATTAACATGGTATTTAAAATATTAAAAAACAGACAAAAGTATTTCAGTCATATGTGCGGCTTTCTAGTCTTTCGCTTAGATTTAAACACTGCCGCGGTGGGGGCCTGTTTCACAACCTCAGGAAGGCTATTCCAGATCTTTTCCCCATAGAACTGAAAGATTCTTTCCTGTTTATCTGTGATTATTGTCAGGACCAGACACAGATTGTGTCTGGTCCTGACTCTGAGCAACAGCAGGAGGCCAGTCCCTGAGGTCCTCAGAGTCCGAGATTGTTCATATGTCACTAACATGTCTGAGATGTACTTTGGTGCTAGGCCATGGAGAGACTTGTACACAAGCAGAGCTGTTTTAAAGTCTATTCTCTGAGCCACAGGAGCCAGTGCAGAGACCTGAGAACAGGACTAATGTGATGGTACTTCCTGGTTCTAGTCAGGACCCGAGCAGCAGCGTTCTGGATGTACTGCAGCTGTTTTACAACTCCTTTGGAGAGGCCAGTGAGCGGCCGTTACTGTAGTCTAATCTACTGGAGCCAAATGTGTGGATCTCAAAGTCAAGTTTAGACAATATATTTTTAATGATAGCAATGTTTTTCAGATGGAAAAAGCTACTGATGTTATTGAAATATTGTAGCTGTTGAAAGTCCATTATTACTCCTACATTTCTTACTTTGTTTACAGATTTTAGAGAGAGACTGGAGGTGATTGCTAACACTTTCTCTTTGTGGGCCAATTTCAGTCTTTGTTGTTTTGCACCCATTCACTGATCCCTTGAAGGCAGTGAGCGTGTGAATCGACTGGTCCATATTCATCTGCCATCATTGACACATAGATCTGAGTGTCGTCTGCACAATTGTAATAAGACACACCACTATTTTGTATTAACTGTCCCAACGGCACCATGCACAAATTGAACAGAAGGGGTCCAAGGATTGACCCTTGGGGCACTCCACAGATCAATGCCATGCTCTCAGAGACACAGTCACAAATTTCAACAAAGTATTTTCTGTTTTCATGGTAGGACTTCTGTTACGTTAGACATTCTGCAGCAGTCTATCGTTTTGTAGTCACCAATGTGGTTCGGGGGAAAAAATACAGACAACCGTCGTCTCTTTGGTCTGAGGGAAAAACAACACTACTGACCATTTATTGCGCATGCTCATTACAACACAACAACACATTCACTGATCACGCAGGTAACACATGGCTTTGCTCCATCTGCAAGTATGCTCAACAACTTCAACCAATTTAAGGCCGTACCAGTGATGCCCACCTAGTCCTCTAGTCTCTGTAGAAGGATCCCATGATCGACAGGGTCAAATGCAGCACTGAGATCCAGTAAGATTCAAACAGAGGCCTTACCAGCATCAGTGCTCAGACGGATGTCATTTGTCACCTTAATGAGAGCCGTCTCAGTGCTGTGATGCGATCTAAAACCGGACTGGAACACATCAAAGGAGTCACTTATTAGGAGGAACACAATGAGCTGATGATGAATGAATTTTTCAAGGACCTTTCTCATGAAGGGAAATTTAAAATGGGTTGATAGTTGTTTAGTATTGTGGGATCCAGGCTGCTCTTCTTTAACCAAGGCTTAATAACCGCAGTTTTCAAAGCCATTGGGAATGTTCCAGATTTAAGTGACATGTTGACAACTTTAGTAAGTGGAATCAACAAACTACTACTTGAAAGTCTAGTGGGCAACATGTCAAGGCAGCGAGTAGAAGAACTGGTGATGGTCTCTTGGATAGTTTTTTCAGCCACAGGTACAAACTGAGTCAGCTCCATGTGTTTAACTGGATGTTGAATTGGTATTTGCACCGTGGGATTGATGGTATTCTTAATGTTCTGGACCTTGTCCTTGAAGAATGTGGAAAACTCATTGCACTTGGACGTGGAAATTAGTTCCAACGGCACTTGAGCTGGAGGGTTTGTCAGTCTGTTTACCGTCGCAAACAGACTGCGGGAGTTGTTATTACTATTTCCAATTATTTCTGAGAAATACCTTTCTGTTAATAATTGGTTGTATGCAGACATTTTTATCTGTGTAAATTTCATAATGAACTTGGAGCTTTGACGTGAGCCATTTTCGCTCCGCTCAGTGGCATTCTCTTTTCTGTGCCCTGACTGAATCATAGTTTCCTCATGGCACCTTTTGCTTATTTTTAACCACTTTAACCTTCATAGGGGCGATGGTGTCCAGAACATTCAAAACACTAGATGTAACAGAGTTCAACAAATCATTGACATTAGAACATGAGACATTGTCAAAGTTTACCAAAGTGCCCCTGTGCCCGTGTCTCCTCTGAACAAGGGCTGCGTCAGCTGGTGGTTTAGGAGTGAGAGCAGATTAAAGACGACACAGAAATGATCAGACAGAGCAACATTGACCACATTAACATTTGATATATTTGTGATTAACAGATCCAGAGTGTGCCCTCTGCTGTGGGTGGGGCCACTCACATGCTGAGTAAGACCACAGGTTTAAAGAACAGTACCAAGCTCTATAAAGTTTCTGTCACAGACATTGTTCATGTGTACATTAAGATCACCTGTGATAATTAAACCATCAAAGTCTGTGCATACGACTGAAAGCGTCTCTGTAAAATCATCAATAAAACTTTGGCAGTGCTGGGGAGGCTTGTATAAAACAATGAAATGAATGGAGACTGTTATAACTCAATTTTAAAGGATACATACTCAAATGATGAATAAACCCCAAAGAACAACCTGTGAGTAATCATTTAATCTCTAAAACAGCACAGACACCTCCACCTTTTTTGTTTTCATGTAACACCCAGCTCTTGTTCGCACAAATCTCCTGGCAGATCTTCTAGACTTTATATTAAGATAAGATAAGATAAGATATTCCTTTATTGTCCCACATGGGGAAATTTCATTGGTGCAACGCAGGTAGATACAGAGGTAGATACAGAAGAACAGATCACTTATAGGAAGTCTGAAAAACACTTTCAGTAGAAGATCTCCTATAAATAAATAAAAAACTCCCATAGACAAATAAATAAATAAATACATAAATACCATTGCATGTGATCACGACAGTAATTGCACATGAATATGTGTCACGACAGCACATAGATTGCACATGAATTTTACATGAATTGCACATGAATTCCAACAGCAATTGCACATATGACAGAATTGCACATCAGTATTAGGTTAGGTCAGTATTGCGAGTGTTCAGTACTAACAGTTTTTGTTATAAAGTCTGACAGCAGCAGGAAGGAAAGACCTACGGAACCTTTCCTTCGCACATCGAGGGTGGATCAGTCTCTCACTGAAGCTGCTCTCCAGAGCGGACAGAGTGTCCTGCAGGGGGTGACACTCATGGTCCAGCATAGATGTGAATCTAGCCAGGACCCTCCTGTCCCCCACCTCCTGCACCGAGTCCAGAGCACAGCCCAGGACGGAGCTGGACTTCTTGATGACTCTGTCCAGCTTCCTCCTCTCCCTCTCTGTGATGCTGCTGCTCCAGCAGGCCACACCGTACAGGAGGGCCGATGCCACCACAGAGTCGTAGAAGGTCTTCAGGAGTGGCCCTGTCACTCCAAAAGACCTGAGTCTCCTCAGGAGGTAGAGCCGACTCTGGCTCTTTCTGTACAGTGCGTCTGTGTTATGAGTCCAGTCCAGTTTGTGGTTCAGATGAACACCCAGGTACTTGTATGAGTCCACTCTCTCAATGTCCCGTCCCTGGATGTTCACTGGTGAGGGGGCAGTGGGGTGGCGTCTGCGGAAATCCACCACCATCTCCTTGGTCTTCCCCGCATTGATGAGGAGGTGGTTCCGCTGACACCAGTCCACAAAGTCCTGCGCCAGTCCTCTGTACTCCGCGTCATCGTCGTCCGTGATGAGTCCGATGACGGCAGAGTCGTCAGAGAACTTCTGCAGGACACAGCTGTCCGTGTCATGTCTGAAGTCTGCAGTGTAAAGGGTGAAGAGAAAGGGCGCGAGGACAGTGCCCTGGGGCGCCCCCACACTGCAGGTCCGAGTGTCAGACACACAGTTCCGGGCTCTCACAAACTGGGGTCGGTCTGTGAGGTAGTCCAGGATCCACTCTGCCAGGTCATACTCCACACCAGCCGTCTCCAGCTTGTCCCTCAGGAGCAGCGGCTGGATGGTGTTGAAGGCGCTGGAGAGATCGAAGAACAGGATCCTCACAGAGCTGCCAGGCTTTTCCAGGTGAGAGCGGGAGCGGTGCAGCAGGGAGATGACGGCGTCCTCCACTCCGATGCCAGACCGATATGCAAACTGCAGCGGGTCCATGGCTGAGCTCACGGTGGAGCGGAGGTGGTCCAGGACCAGCCGCTCCAGTGTCTTCATCAGGTGGGACGTGAGAGCCACTGGCCTGAAGCTGTTGAGGTCTTTGGGGCGCGGTGTCTTAGGCACAGGTACCAGACAGGAGGTCTTCCAGACCTGTGGTACCACCCTCAGCTTCAGGCTCATGTTGAAGACATGCTCCATAACTCCACACAGTTCATCTGCGCAGGACTTAAGGAGCCTGGGGCTGATGCCATCAGGTCCTGCTGCCTTCCTCACTTTAATCCTCTTCAGCTCACTCCTCACCTGTGCTGCTGTGACAGTCAGTGGTTGGCAGGGGGACCGTGTGCTGGGGGGATGGGTGAGTCCAGGCGAAGTGGGGAGCTGATGGTCCGGGGCAGATAAGCGAAGAGGAACAGATGCAGGGCATTGTCCAGCTGTGGAAGAGGGAGCATGCAGCTGTGCAGGGGGAGGGGCGGGTGACCGATCAAACCTCAAGAAGTGAGCATTTAAATCATTCACCCACTGTAGATCCCCCTCTGTCTGGGCAGGGGGGATTTTGAAGCCTGAGATGGTTTTCAGGCTCCTCCACACTCCCTGAATGTTCTTTTGCTGCAGCTGCTCCTCCATCCTCCTCTTGTAGCCGGCCTCAGCCTGTGTATATATTATGTGTATATATACACATAATATATACACATATATATATTATGTGTATATATACACAACAAAACACACATCCTTTTCTTTCTTGTGTGTAATGTTGATGAAAATATTCTCGAATATTATCTGTTTAGCTCATATTCTTAAGAGAGAACACCAGCCTCCAGACGTTATTGTGGGATTAAAAATCACCTTAAATTGTCTCTGCCTCTGAGACATAAATATTACACACACAGTAACATTAACGCATGTAAATATGGACGAGTTCCACCGCCAGATAATAAGAACTTAGATCTTAGTACTAAATAATTACCTACACGCTTCACCTCCTCCAAACGTCCTTCATCTTCACACTCATCAAGGTCAACGACGCACATGGTTTGTTGGGAAAGCACATGTAAAAACCACATGCTCTTCACGTGTGCTGCGTGGACACGATGCTAATGCTAACAGTCTTTAAAGAGCGTGCAGACCTGGGACGTGTCGGCGGGCGCCACAGACGAGGGGCTTTGATGGAGGCGAGGGGGCTGGTCAGGTCCTGTGGGAGAGCAGTGTGTGGTGGGTTTGATGTGGGACGGTGCTGTAGATACTGTAGAGTGAGTGTTTGGAAGAGAAGAAGGAAGAGAGCGTCTGTGGGTCACTGAGACGGTTGGATCTTTAAGTGTGATGTCACGTCCGGGTCAAAGGTCACTGTGGCCCAGTGCTGTGCTCCGTTTGGTTCAAATAGATCAGAAATCAATATAAATACCTGTTTGTCAATGCTTGATCTCGTCAGCTTTTGGCCGGGTTTAGACCTGGTTTAGACCCGTAGGTCTGGTTTAGACCTGTGTTAGTCCTGGTTCAGACCATGTTTAGTCCCGGTTTAGTCCCGTGTTAATCCTGGTTTAGTCCCGTGTTAATCCTGGTTTAGTCCCGTGTTAATCCTGGTTTAGTCCCGTGTTAATCCTGGTTTAGTCCCGTGTTAATCCTGGTTTAGTCCCATGTTAGGCCTGGTTTAGTCCCATGTTTAGTCCCATGTTAGGCCTGGTTTAGTCCCGGTTTACGTCTCTTGTGGTGAAGAGGCGAATCACATCATAAACATAATTTATTGAAAGAAAAATCTTTTAAATATAATCTCAAATAAATACATATGATTTACACAACTGTGCGCTCTGACATTCACTGTATTGTCGTGGTTTTTAACGGACCATCTCAAGACGCCGAGTTCTCATTCGTTTTCTTCTTGAGTCAAAGGCTGTGGAGAAAAAGTAGAATATTACTATTTTACATTTCCATTCAACTTAAAAACGGTTTCTATCATTTTATTATGACATCTACTCATTTTTTATCAATGCATCTTATACTTTAGTTATTTTTGGTAATTATAGAAAGAAACAAGTCAGTTTAAACATAGAATCTCACTAAAACAAAGGATGAAAATGCCTTAGTTTCATTGTCCTCACCGTGTAAGCCGTGTCTTGTGGTTGGGGGTCAGGTCTTTGCCAGTTCCGGTTGGTTAGAATCCGGAGCACCACCAAACCAAACGCTACGATCATGACTCCCAGAGAATTAGCGAACACGGCCTCGGGGGGAAGTCGACTGTACGGCGACGTCTGGTTGTCTCCTTTCCTAAAAAACACATTCACAGATCGGCTGGAGCTTAGTTTGTTTGAATTCAGCAGCCAAAAGGATCCCGCCTCACTTCTTTACATTGTATATCGAAAACTGACATTTGACACGGCTCAATGACACTCGATCCCACGGTGACCGGACCAAGTCTAGTACAAGGGTACGGATGGGTCAAATGCAAAGGGATAAAGTGTACCTTAAGCTTAACTCTGCACTCAGGCTCAAATGTGGCAATAATGCACTGCAGACCCACATTTAGGTCCCAAACTGACCAGAAACAGATGCAGCCGATTTGCTAGTAAGTGGTGCAATGAATTATTATTATTAAGATAAAACCTTATGGCCACGTGTTTTGGCCATGACGTTAGCCTCCATTGTGTCTTTAAACTCACTTAACTTAATATTTGACATTTGTGAAAAGTTACAATGGCAGATCACTACAACTTTACAATTTAGATTAATTACAAATACCGGCATGAACATAAAATGTTGTCAGAATTGTTCAAGGCAGAAACTTAAAGGCGGTATGGACGATTTTTGGCGATTTGAGAACGCAGGTGGAAGTGCGCATGCGCACTCCCCCGTGCGGACTGATACAACACACATGTGCGTTTGTTTATTAGCACAACAGAGCGCATCGCATCTCTCGTCTCCCGTAGATTTCTGTCCACTTCTGCGTCAGCTCGAACTGTCTTTCTCCATCTTCATTTTGCCCCGTACACTGAGGGAACTATATTATGATAGATCCATGCGCTTAGGCACGCGGAAACGTGAGGAGGAACTGCACGCGGCTGCAGGTGAGCGATAGGTGCGTTTTATGATTGATACGTGGCAGGACAAATGATTTATCCACGCCACGAGGAAATATGATAAAAAATTTGCTGAAAAAAATCGTCCATACCACTTTTAACTAATCTTTGCCCACTGTAGCCCTCCGACTGAAATATTTGTTAAAGCCAATAAATCATAACTTTCAAAAGGAACAATATATAAATTATACAAATTTGGGCAGCCACTCTACGAAATACATTCAAAAGAAATGGGAAATAGAGGCAAATTTGTTTTGACGGACGAAGAGTGGGAAAATGTGTGTCCATCCCAGTGGAGGACCAAAGAATCACATGTTTGGAGGGAATTTTGTTGGAGAAATGTGTCTAGTTTCTTTAGAACACCATGTCAAAGTGCCCATTATTCACAAGGAAACGCTAAATGCTGGAGAAACTATGGCAGCAGGAGGCAAACCACTATCACGTGTTCTGGGCCTGTCCTGTCACTCACAAATACTGGACAGGAATCAACAAAGCACTGCAAACAGTTTTTGACCTTGCCATCGCTCTGAACTTTGGAACTATGTAACTGGGCCTTAAAACTCCTGCAATGGACACAATAAATGGATACTTTTGGAACATAATTATTGGCAGCAGGAAAAAAGGCCATCACAAAAAATGGATGACACAAACCTGACCAAAGACCAAGGACTGGACCGACATTGTTATGGACAAATGGAACAAATGACATTCAAACTTAATTGTAATTGATTTTGGACCAAATGGGGCCGTTCTTTGGGTTTGTATTTGCCGTGAGTTTGTTTCTATTGATGTGTGAACACTACATGTTCTGTTCTGTTCCATGTTTTATGTGTATTATTTAAAAAAAATAACAAATAAAGAAATGTTCAATGCAAGAGCTGATAAATCGTGAACTCACAGCACAAAGAGGAGTTTTTCGTTGATCCCGGAGACACAGGCCGCGATGCTGAGGCTCAGGATGCTGCCCCCGAGCCACACGTGAAGAGGTTTGAGCCTCTTCCTGAAGGACAGAGGCGAGCAGGGCAGGAGGAAGCCAGCGAAGCCTGCCACCCACTGGACACACGGGGGAACTGCAGTCATGAGGTGCTTCTGACGCTCGATACCCCCAAGAAAGTCAAGTCAAGTATGTCCCTGGAGTAAACATTGTACTTGTATATTTGTATGTTTGTAAGTATGCCTTGTATGTTGCTTTAAAATGTATTACTAAAGAAGAGCTGTAAAAGATTAATCTGCAAATCGTGACTATAAAAGATAAGCATAGTTGTATAAAAGACCCTTTTGTAACAAAATGTAAATAAGAACAAACTATTTCTGATTATCCCCTACAATACACTTTATTTGTAAATCCTCTCACTCATTTTATTGGTTGGTAATGTATTTAAAAAGTCTCATTGCTCAATAGAAATAATGACAGTTACAGCCTTTTACTTGGATAAAAGTTAAAAAGCAAAAAAGTTCTTAAAAGACAGATTAACAGTGGGAATGAAAATATGACTCTTGTCTGTTGTATTTGTAAATGTTATTTATATTTTATTGCTAATTCAAAATTGTGGTTTTCTCTAAACGAGTTTGTCTAAAAATGTCTAAAACTGTATAAAAAATGTCAAAGATCCAATAAATTTCACATTTTCATGCGGGTGGTTGAAGATTTAAGAATAACATGTCGTAGTTTATGAATTACAATTACGTACATAATATTCAGGTTTGTAACAAGCTTCATGTGAATTTGTTTGATTTGATATATCTTGTATATTATTGTTCATTGTTGTTGCACCGAATCACCAAAAAGTTTCTATGTTTGTGAATTTTGTTCTCTAACAATGACAATAAACCTTTTCTGATTCTGATGTGGAAACACACAGAATCAACGACTTGGGACCCCCACAGTAAAATGAAATGGATGTCGAAAACCTTTTAAAATGTTGTTTATTTTAGTCTATTTTAGTATTTTTATTGTGTCGTCTGACTCCATTTCATTAAAAGATATTGTTGTTTTCAATCCAAAATAGATTAAATACAGTGTGATTATTTTGAAATGACTTGCTGAAATCATGGCGACCCCCTGCTCCACAACATTAGTTTAGACAATCAGTTGGACTGATCAAAAAAAGGAGTTGGACTCCGAAAACACGTTACCCTTTGTGGCTAGGTGTTTTTTATTATTTTTATTTGATTAATTTTATTGTATTTCTGTTTCTGTAATTTCTTTGTGATTTTAATGTTTTTTTCTTGCTGTGTGAAGCACTTTGAATTGCCTTGTGTATGAAATGTGCTCTACAAATAAACTTGCCTTGCCTTGCCTTGCTCTTCAACATGGTCACGTACCTGCAAAGCGAAGAGCAGCACGGCGCTGAGTCCCACCCAGCTGTGGAGCGAGTAGAGGTTGGGGATGTGGTTCTCGTTGTGGAAGTCAAAGACGGCACAGAGTCCGAGCGCAGACAGCAGCAGGGCCAGGAGCATGAGCCCGGAGTGAAGCAGCTTCCAGGGGAGTTTGGACTGGCCCCAGGTCAGAGGGACGCGGTACAGCACAGCAGCTACACCAGGACATCCAGCAAAGTGTCATTATATCTATTAGAAACACTAAAATGTCTACAATACATAAGCATAAAGTCAAAGTACAAATATTAACAAAAAGACTCTACACTGCTCGCTCCAACAAGGGAAGAAGTAAAACTATAAATATATGTGGATGCCATCTGACACGTTTTCAGCGTTTTCATATAAATTATGCAGGATTTAGGGTTTAATTTAACCATCGTCTCAGAACATTCAGAATCTTTAGAAATATTGTGTATTGGCCACTTAATTAAGAGAGAGTAGTTTAAAAAGGAACATCACAAATCACAGTGAATTAGCCTTACAACAGCTTCACATTCAGCATTTTTCCACTATTTTATCAAGATCACACCGTTTTAATTGTCAATATCAGTGAACGTTTTATGCACAGGGTTTTGTAATGAAGTGTATTTCTCACAAACGTCTCCAGAGACACTTTTAGATGACATTAGAAGGTGGAAAGTGACTCAATGGCTCAATCTACTCGATCTAGACTGTGTAAAAAGCAGACTCATGTCAGGTGAGGGTCGCTACAGTTTGATCTGATTAGTTTTTACTTTGGATTGTTATTCACAGCTTCATTTCAGGCTCGTTGCCGTTCTTCGCTGCAGTAATGGCGCCATCTACACATTTAATCACGTGGTGCAGGAGCTCTGGAACAACCTGCTTTTTCACAGTAAGAATGCATGTTTTTTCAACGTTATTTTTTAGCTGAATAGATGAAAAGATGGATGGTTAGAAGTCTGATGCTATACAGAAAAGTTACGTATTCACTTTAAATAAAATCCATTTGACTTGAAAAAGAAGGCCACTGAAGTCTACGTTGGTTTGTTGTATAATCCCGGATTTAAAGTGGAAAGAATGAAAAGGTTAGAGAAATGCACTGGTTCCTTTTTGACCAAACAAGCAGTAGTGAAAAGTCACAAAGTACAGAAGTAAAAGTACTGGCCTGAAATAGAATGTTTATGTAGCTGTACTTCACTTAAAGTTATTTTAAAGTGTATACTTTTTACTTTTACTTCACTACATTCAGAGGTGGCAGTGCTCAGTTACATTTCCTTCAGTAACGGTTTCAATCGTACTTCTTGGAGTCACTTTTTGACACTAAACTTATATAACTTATATTTTTTGAAGTAACGGTCTCTTACTGGAGGAATCTTGACTAAACTAGTGATTGAAAGTGAACCCACCATAGCCGTACAGGACCACCAGCCCTGAGGTCATGAGTACCGGGTGCCAGTTGAACTCCAGTCCAGACCCGTCCCACCCGAACCCTCCTCTGAACCTGGAGCTCCACAGACAGGCCAGCAGCACACAGGCCAAGCCCAGAGCGAGGCACACGAGCAGGCAGAGGGACAGGCTCACCGCGGCCCGCATCCTGGAGACTCCCGGAGGCTGCACCGCAAAAGACAATGGCACAGGACAAATAAACTGGGGCTCAGACGTTTGTGTTCAACATGTGATCAACTATCGTTGTTTTATAGATTTGTTTAAACTGAAACATATTTTTTGACAAGCTGAAAGTCCCAGTTCTACACCTACAACAGACAAGCACATTTGTGTGAATATAGTTTGTATAAAGTTAAATCTTCTTCTATGTATTTCATGCTTTGAAGTAGAAAATTCAATAAATGTTTTAAGTCTCAATTATCCTGACTTCATAAATATGAATGTCTGATCACGAAATGTAGTTTAGTGCTCTTTTCTGTAATAAAACTATTTGTTACTATTTGCTTTATGTTTCTATTATCTGTATTACCCCACACTTCTACACAATAACTAACACCAGGAAGTATCACTGAACATATTTAGGCTGACCAGATTTTCAAAATTAGAAACTGGGACACGAATGGAATGGGGGCAATTATAAAACTGTTAAAAGCCGGTGTAAAAAGAGACATTTTTATGCACTCGGTCAATTCATGGCTCATTCACATCTCTTATGGCTCATTCACATCTCTTATGGCTGATTCACATCTCTTATGGCTCAATCACATCTCTTATGGCTCATTCACATCTCTTATGGCTGATTCACATCTCTTATGGCTCATTCACATCTCTTATGGCTCATTCACATCTCTTATGGCTGATTCACATCTCTTATGGCTCATTCACATCTCTTATGGCTCAATCACATCTCTTATGGCTCATTCACATCTCTTATGGCTGATTCACATCTCTTATGGCTGATTCACATCTCTTATGGCTCATTCACATCTCTTATGGCTCAATCACATCTCTTATGGCTCATTCACATCTCTTATGGCTCATTCACATCTCTTATGGCTCAATCACATCTCTTATGACTGATTCACATCTCTTATGGCTCAATCACATCTCTTATGGCTCACATCTCTTATGGCTGATTCACATCTCTTATGGCTCAATCACATCTCTTATGG
The DNA here is from genome assembly GCF_026437365.1 of Eucyclogobius newberryi. NCBI lineage: Eukaryota > Metazoa > Chordata > Actinopteri > Gobiiformes > Gobiidae > Eucyclogobius > Eucyclogobius newberryi. The sequence goes on along the minus strand of NW_027316278.1, from coordinate 33,733,740 downwards.
CTGATTCACATCTCTTATGGCTCAATCACATCTCTTATGGCTCACATCTCTTATGGCTGATTCACATCTCTTATGGCTCATTCACATCTCTTATGGCTGATTCACATCTCTTATGGCTCAATCACATCTCTTATGGCTCAATCACATCTCTTATGGCTCAATCACATCTCTTATGGCTCAATCACATCTCTTATGGCTCAATCACATCTCTTATGGCTCACATCTCTTATGGCTCACATCTCTTATGGCTCACATCTCTTATGGCTCACATCTCTTATGGCTCACATCTCTTATGGCTCACATCTCTTATGGCTCACATCTCTTATGGCTCACATCTCTTATGGCTCACATCTCTTATGGCTCATTCACATCTCTTATGGCTCACATCTCTTATGGCTCATTCACATCTCTTATGGCTCATTCACATCTCTTATGGCTCACATCTCTTATGGCTCATTCACATCTCTTATGGCTCACATCTCTTATGGCTCATTCACATCTCTTATGGCTCACATCTCTTATGGCTCACATCTCTTATGGCTCACATCTCTTATGGCTCACATCTCTTATGGCTCATTCACATCTCTTATGGCTCATTCACATCTCTTATGGCTCACATCTCTTATGGCTCACATCTCTTATGGCTCATTCACATCTCTTATGGCTCACATCTCTTATGGCTCATTCACATCTCTTATGGCTCATTCACATCTCTTATGGCTCACTTGTGAGTCAGTATATAATCTGAGAGCAATGTTAATGTTCTGGGGACTCATTTATAAAACTTTACATGGAATTCTTACTAAGTACGGACAAAACACAAACATGCATAAACGTCTTCAAACTTGCTAATGTCACGTCTCTCTTCTCTTAGATCACCTTCTGCCTCATTTATGAAACCCTCAAAGTGACAATCTGAGTTTCAGCACCATTTGTGGCTCATTTCTATGTCAAGTTTTCTTTTTATGGATCACAAACTTAATGTGAAAAGTGACAATATTTCAGTACCCATGCATGCTTTATAAATGAGACCCCTGGTTATCCATTTTAGCTAAAGAAACAATAATAAAATATCTACTGTTGGCAGGTCTCAAAGTGGTCAAAAACAGGACAACTGGGACATGTCTTGTTTAAAACTGGGAAAAATCAATGGTTTTGGATACATCTGCTGGGACACGGGACAGAGGGTTCAAAACTGGGACCGAGTACAAGGGGGCGTCTGGTCACCCACAATATTCAAAGTCTTGAAGCAAAAGGCGACTATGGGATTAGTAGATTTCTATTCCTACTCACTACGTACTCCTCTGGTCTGAGGCCGGACGTTCCTCTGCCTCGTCTGGAGTCACTTCCTCCGGGTTCAGAGGTCATCGGTTTAAGTTGAAAGTTGAGGGACGTCGAGTCGAGAGCTGAAGAGTCCTGCTGCATCTGCTGCTGTAATCAAAGACAGGCTTCAAACGGCCCAAATGCTCATCTTTCCAGCTAATAAGAGTTAACAGAATTTACTAAATAAGATGCCAAAAAGCCACAGATTCTAAGTCGACACATGATTTATACAGCCAAACTATGTGCAATTTAGAATATTTTTACACTTAACTAAACATGAAGACATTACAAGATGAAACACATGTAATACTTTTATTTTCTTGCATTTATGTTTGTGAACTACAGATGACATTTATGATTGAATTGTCTACATTTAATTGTTTTCCCTTTCACCTGCAGCGTCACGCCTTAAAACAATATTAAAGGTTATTTAAATGTTTGCATTTTTGAGGAAAACATTGCTGTTAAAAATGGCCGTGGCTGCAGAGCCGCGGCGCGGTCAAATGGCCCATCAGTTTCAGGAACCGCGGCACTGCCATATAGCCTCATGGCTAACCCTAACCCTAACCCTGACCCTGACCCTGACCCTGACCTTAACCTTAACCTTAACCTTAACCTTAACCTTAAACCGGCGCGGTCTAAAACGGCGCGGTCAAATAGCGCAGCAGTTTCAGGAGCCGCGGCACAAAATAACATGGCAGTTTCGGCCGCGCGCCGCGGCTCTGTAGACACTCCCGTTAAAAATATGGGATCCTGTCAAAATACCATATTCATTGCTCTAAATTCTCAAACCAAAAACTGAAAGTTATCGTATTGAATCCCTTTGGTCCTCTAATGTAAATTCCTTAAATTATTGCACTAACCTCAAAGCAGTGAAGACCAAAACTCTTTGTATTGAATTTGAACTGTAAACTGAAGAATATTTATATTTGTATTCATTTCCTATGTATATTTAGAAACTACAGATGCAATAAGCCTCTTGCAATGTCACTGTTAATATCGTTGTACATTTGAATAATAATGAAACTAAATAAATAAGAAGAAGAATATTTAAATATTCGCAAACTTTCATGCGGTGCAACACATTCGACACTCACAACTTACCCTCACACAGCTCACAAAATATAATACAAATAATAATCGTTTTTAAAATACAGCCAATTTATGTCGAATCGTTCACCTTTGGTTTACGTTCTTTCCTGGCCTCAAATGACCTCGCGGAGATGTAACGTGTCGTAACAAACACACACGCATCGCACGTTACGAGTGAAATAAACTCCTCGTCCACGCCTCAAATACACATGAATTACAGGTTCAAACGTGGAAAAAGTGTCTTAAAAAATCGCCGATTAGGAGCAAACCTTGGAAATTCAGGAAGCACCGGTTTGTGGTTTGTCTTCACTCATTTCCTTATTGACGTTGCAAAGGCTGATGGGAAATGTAGTTATGATAAAATCTTGCGTAAAAACAAGTGCGCTGCGGTAATAGTCCCCGTCTACATCTGGTTTGTAGCCTGTTACTTCACTTTGACAACAAAAATTCTGCTTTATTTCTACAATTAGTGAATCTATTTTAATTCTAGGATTCTGATATTTGGAAGATATTTCACGTTTACACTATGATATATATATCCACCTCCTCTGAATCGATGCTTTCCAAATATATAATACTAATGATACAGATCCATCACTGAACTGGACTGGAAAGTAGAAAGTATTTTTCTTACAGTTTGAGGTGTTATTTTTGCATGTTTGTGATGACATTCTACCTAATGGTTTTGAGTTCAAGTCCCAGCAAACAAAAATATATACATAACATTCACTTGAAAATGAAGAGATTGATTAAAATGTCGGCGTAAACCCTCATTTGTCCATCCCTCATCTCTTATTGATTAAAATATCTCTTGTTGGCGAAAGACCCGCATTTTTATCAAAATTACTCAATTTAACATTGCATATCAGTGTGAAATACTTTTACTTCTCACTCTCAAAGTATATTTTTAAAAGAGGACTTCAAAACCTTTGCTTAAGTAGATTTTTTCTATGTGCTACTTTTACTTTTTTAGTAAATCACGTATCTGTACTGCTACTACTGCTGAGTACTTCTTTTCCCACTGAACCGAGTGGTTAGTTTATGGAGTAAAATGCTAAATTCTCTATCTTAACAAATGAAAAAAAAATGGAGACCTACAAGAAATGTAAAACTTTATTCCACATTTACCTACAAAACACTCAACATTTCAAAATAAGGCTGCAAACTTTTCCAAAAACCAATATGTTTTTTCACAATTTGCCACATGGAACACAAACTATGAAACAACTTTACAGCGAGACTCATTTACAGCAGCAGTAACTGACCAAAACAAACTACAAACAAATGATTTTCTCATTCCTGGACTAAACTAAAAATGACAATATGCAAAATCATTATTAACATTTAAATAGAACTTTATAAATACATAGTGTGAAATATACAATTTAAGAAAAAAAAAGAAAAAAGTTACAAAAAACAAAAACAAAAATATGACATTCATTTCAAGTAGTTGTAAACAAAAACATCAGCTTGTGACATTCACGTACGCTCCTTGTAAACAGATATAACGTTACATACAGTGCCTTTTAGTGCAGAGTCGGCCAATATTTGAACTAAGCTCATTATCAATACATATTAAGCTCAAATCAGTCATTTTTTGAATACAAAAAGGGAACAAAAACCATTTGGCTTAATTTTAACTTTGTACTGCGTTTGATGTCAAATTCCGTGATGCTAAATGACCTTGAATACTTTTAGACCTTGTAAATTGACACTGAAGCATTTGTTTTTGTCGAGTCTTGGTTTAGTCCTTCTTTGGTTGATGAATAATAATAATACAGTTGAGACAATAAATCATAACTCTACTTAGCACTGGCACATTCAATCGGTTTCCACTTTCGTTGACTAGTACATTTAGAGTGGAGAAGATATTAGACATTAGACATTATATTGTTCAAAGTCCCAATTTCTGTCATTCTTCGTCGAAATTGGTTTAGTCCAGTCCTCGTTGCCTAGTTCTTGTCCTAGTAACGGTCATTTTGCTTCCAAACCAAGTCGAAATCTATTAATTGCACTTTTTTTAGTCCTGATATTGCCCTAATTAAGTTAATTTCACAATCTTTGGTGCGTTTTGTGAAAAAGTGTAACGCATACCAATGATCTACCTGCACGCCAACTCAATATTTAATGCCTTTTTGTTGTCGTTTTTCTTGCTGACCCTTAATTTCTTCTTTAAAGTCTCAAAAACAAAACCACGGCGTACAAGTAAGCGATCTCCACGACAATGTCAATAGGCAAACGATCGGTCACTTGTAGACAAAGTGTCCGGCCTCGACCGCTCGTTCCACAATGGCCTCGGCGGTTCGCCTCTGGTTCAGATCCGTCAGGGCCCTCAGGAGGTCTTTTAAGCGGGCCTCCCTGCCGCGCTTCTCCAGCCAGAGGTTGAGCAGATCGTGCACGCGGTCGACATACGTGAGGGAGTCCTTGCTTTTGACCACGTTGTCCGAAAGTCCGAGGTGGCGGAAAAAGCGGGAGTGGTAGTGGACGTCCAGCTCCTCGAAGAATTCAAAACAACCTCTGAGAGACTCTTGGCCTGAGAGAGAGGGAAGGTCAGTGTTCTGCTTGGAGGAAAAGCCAAACTGGCGAGGGGAATGTAAGAAGCAGCATTTATTCCAAGGAAAAGACTTACCATTCACCGGAACAATGTTGAACTGTGTTTCCTCCTCCTACAAGGCAAAACACAAGATTTCAGTTTAAAGTTGTCCTGTTTGTTCAAGTATTGCAGGATAAATAACACTTTACAAATACGTCATTGCTGTTTTTTAACACTTTACAAATACGTCATTGCTGTTTAAGCCATAAACCAATTTGTTCCACTACAACTACTATAACTGTTGTGTATTGCCAGTGGTGCTGCCAAATGCTGCTTTGTTGTTGTTGTTGTTGTTGTTGTTGTTGTTGTTCCGTGGTTAATGCCCATTACAGTCAGCAGGGGGAGCTCTAAAGCAAATCTGATGGCTTGGTCATAAGTCTCCTGCTTTTCAAATGGTTTTCTCCAAATAAATTCATTATTTTAAAGTTCTTGAATGTAAAATACAACCGCCATGGCATAAAAAAGCATGTCTAGGAGAAAGAAAAGACCCAACTACAGCACGCCTTTTTTAAATACTCCAAAAGATAAAATATAAATGTATTTGGTGTTGTAGTGCACTGGAGTGAACGTTTGTGTTTAAGTTCTGATTGCACAATAACTTAAAACGTGTTAATTTAACCAATTAGCAAACGCCATATTTGTTTAAAAGAGGAAAAATAAATTGAAAGGTCATTGATCAAATGGAGGGGGGGAATGGATTCATCCTACTCCATTACAGTCTCAGAACTCAGAACTGCGGAATTACCTTTACTTTTTTATTTCAAGTCGAAAAACATGAAACGGCAACGCTAAGATGTCTAGAAGTACTTCAAAAACCCTGAATGACACATAAGATGGCACTTTTAAGCAAGCCAACGGACGAGCAGGCGACAAACAGCAGTCAAAGCGCTACAGCACAGAGCCGTGGGTGAAGTGGCGCCTCACCCTGGGCTTGTGAAGCGTTATGGCGGGAGCACAGCTGGACATGGCAGGGGCGGGGTACAGGGGCAGTCTGGTTATCAGGTTGTCCTGGGAGTTGGAGGTAGAGCCAGCGCCTTCACACAGACATCTCTGCTCCTCTACGTCCACCACGGAGCACGATCTAGACCTCACCAGGGTCCAGCAGCGAGGAGACGAGTCCAGCGGCTTCTCGGTGCCGTTACAACCCTAAAACGGGGAAAAAATTGTCATTTTCCTGTGTCAAATGTTTAGGTGAGCACGCTTGTTCTGCCATTACTGGACTTTAAACTTGCTCTTGTTCCTTTGCTTTGGCATCACAGGTTTCGGAAATTAAAATACAAGTATTGAAAAGCTCACATGACTTTCTCAGTCAGGTGTTAGTTCTCCATCTACTGGCAGCAGAGAGAATTACCATAGGAGAAACCCTGCCAACAAAAGTCTAAAACCATGGATTATACTTCTGTAACATTCCAAAATACACTGTCACCAGAAATGGATCGCTGCCATCAAGAGGAACCAGTGGACTTAAGAAATCCCTCCAGACTGTGCAGTGGGTACTTTGTATCAGGCAGTCGCTAGTGCACATGTTAATTGCGTGTCTAAGGCCCAAAGTCACTGGGATAGGCCCAAAGTCACTGGGATAGACCAAAAGTCACTGGGATAGGCCAAAAGTCACTCAAAGTCACTGGGATAGGCCCAAAGTCACTGGGATAGGCCAAAAGTCACTCAAAGTCACTGGGATAGGCCCAAAGTCACTGGGATAGGCCAAAAGTCACTGGGATAGGCCAAAAGTCACTGGGATAGGCCAAAAGTCACTGGGATAGGCCAAAAGTCACTCAAAGTCACTGGGATAGGCCAAAAGTCACTGGGATAGGCCAAAAGTCACTCAAAGTCACTGGGATAGGCTCCAGTCACCCGTGACCCAGAAAGGGACCAAGCGGTAGAAAATGAATGAATGAATGCGTGGCTATGCTGATAAAAGTTATGTGCCAATGACAGCAGAGACAACATCAAACGGTGACGTCCTCAAAATGGCTACAACAAATAAGTCACGTGACTGAAACCCGTGAATATGGACCTGCAGATGTAATGAACGCGATCTGATGGCAGAAATGCTCAGAACGAGTTTGATGATGATTTATGGACTTAAAAACAGCAGAAAACTGATGGGTCTCTATCTTTGACATAAAAAAAACAGACATTTGAAACTGAGTGTTTTGTGAGGCTCAGAGAAGGAGCAGAGATGACGGTCTCATAAACAGGATTCATTTAACCAGCAGAATGAAGCTAAACACAACTGCAGGTATGTTTTTGATAAGAGAACAATGTTACAACAGTAAAAGCTTGAACACGTCATGTGACCCTAAAATGAACATGGAGGGCAAATTTGGCACTGGGGCAGCTGTGGCTCAAGTGTTAGATAGTGCGCCCCCACCAGGCCAAAGGGTTCAATGTGACAATTCAACAATTAGCATTTTACAAAGCGGAAAAACATTTATAAACATGTAAAAAATGTAACATATTCACCTAAAAAAGTGTACAACTTTTGTGCGTCATAAAAATGTTTCCACTTTTGTGAATATGTTCTTATTTTTCATATAAATGTTTTCACAGATGAGAATGAATGACTAAATGAAATGACTAAATTAAATAAATAAATAAATAAATAAATAAAGCACTTACCGATGTCAGATCAACTTCGCTCCTTTCAGAGTCTGAAAGAAAAACATTTTGTTCAATCCTAGTTACTTATGTTTCCTTCTTTTTGTTCTGGTTCTGTCATTTTTTTGGCTTTTAATTTTGATTGACACATTTTTAACGCGTTATTTTGCCCTTTTCACCAGCGCATAACTGGAAACTAGCATGACTAAACAATATTCTTTCACTACTTCTTTATACTTTTCCGCCTCTGCAATAACAAGCTACAACTTGATATTACCAATAATCCCACACGTAGTTCTCAAAGTGAACCATGATTTCATTTACAGATAGAAAGTGTTTTATGGTGGAAACATAAACAGGCCTGAACCATGACGAATGCCTGAGGCGTGACACAGCCTGCATGAATCACCGTTTGTTTTTTACCTTTCATTCAGTGAACTCCACAGCCTCCAACGTAAAGGCGAGGCAGGTGATTTTCTCTGTTGCGTAACAAGCAATAATCCAGCCATAATAATTACAGTGTGTTAAAAACGTCCAGATTTACTAAAAGCAGCATCGGGTTGTAATTTAAATCCTGACCTTTTGGAACAGTTGTTAATGTAATGTCAAAAAATAACATAAAGAAAGACTTATTTATATTTTTGCTTTGCTCCAGAACAATCCTCCTTAGACTGATTAGGGTCAATTAACCTTTTATTTCAGTGTTTGGTGCCAAAATAGAGCATTTCACATGTATTAGAGCAAAAATAACTGTCTCCAATGTCAATTTAAAATACAAGATATTGTTTCATATCCAACTCACACTTCATTTAATAATGCTTTACCTCAAATTAAATAAGTAGCTACAAACTACAAACAAAACACACAATTAATGGCTGTTGGCATTAGTGGGTTGAATTACACTGGAACAGAAATGATTTAATCGTTGCTTAATCTGAGGTTACTTAAGACATTCTGCCACTTTAATTTACCTAAATGGACTTTTTTTTAATTGATAAACAATTTTTTCACCGACTGTCCCAGGACCCAGGCCGTTACTCTCCAAACTACAAAGACACGCCGGAGTCGAAATGTACCTGTGGCTTTCCGGTTCCTCCGCCGCACGCAGACGACCAGCGGAACCATGACGAGCACCAGAAGAACAACCAGTCCAGCGATGATGTACACGGCCGTCAGGTCTGTTTGTGGGAGAAAACAGTCAACACACGTCTGCAGAACCCGAGGAACCTTCTGTGGGCTGGAGAGCGGTGAGATTGTGCTTTTCTGGTGTGCGTTTGTCATAAAAGGGCCTGAGCTCGATTTAGAAGAACCACGAGTTGAGACGGCGTTTCTGAATGAGCCGATAGCTAAAATAAATGAATCAATCAATATCAACTGTAAAACTCCGAGACCTTATAAGAAAAGAAAAATGATTAAAAGAGAAAAGTTCAGAGAAAAGACTCAGTTCTGTGCATTTCTCCCACTAAAAAGCCACTTGTTTTCTGAAGATGTGGACTTTTTTTCTGGAAAAGTCGGCCTTCATTTTTTGGGGCTGGGACCTCCTTATTTAAAGAACAAAGATGAGAGAATGTTAAGTCAATGCTCTGTTTGCACATTTTAGTTTTTATAAGTTATTTAAGAGAATAATTAGTTATTCCACTTTGCACTTTTTTTATTCTGAGGTTTCTGTTTTCTTTAAATCTGAAATAAAGGCCTCGAATTTATTAACAATAAGTATTGTTGAAACCAGATGAAAATGTCGACACAAGCTGGACTTCGGTTCGGACATTCTACTTGAACAAAATTTAATAACTGGACCTCAGGGACTTTTAATTGAATACCCCTGATATAAATCTTCATCATCCCTAAAAGATAATTAGTCGACTAATACATACTTTTGTTGACTGAGACTCCATCGAACGATTAATCGACCAATCGACTACAGGACCACAACCCTACAATATTTACTCAGAACTTAAAACACTGTCAAAGCAACAACTACTGTCGTTTTATTTTGCAAAGTGGTGTTTCGACTTCAACTTTTTCCTTCTACGTTAATTTGAACAAAGTGCAAAGTTGACTAATTGTGATTTGTATTTTGACCATCGTAAATTGACTGTTGAGACTAATACACGTACGAAAAGTGACATTATTACATACAAATTATTACATTTTCATCAATAATTCCTCAATATTCTCCATCAGTCACATTATTTCAACCTTTATTTGATTGATAATGAGTTTTAAAAGTCATAATGTACAACTGAAATAGTCGTTTGACAAGTCGATTATTAAAATAACCGTTTGTCTCAGCCCAAGTGCGACATTTTGTGAAACGATCGCCCACTAACCCAATGGTTTGTGGTTCGATCACTGCGACTTTAGGTTGAGCTGTGATACCTGAGTCTCGGCCGGGGTCGAGGGGTCTCTTCTTGCATTCCGTGTTACTGGTGGGAGTGCAGTTTCTCACAACGATCTCATCCGGCCCACATCTGAGTCACACACAGACACAAAACAACTGAGATTGGGCGACAAATGTTCTCAAAATACTTCAACACATTTTCTTTCCCTAAAACAAAACCTTGTGACTTAGACTCCCAGAGCCGGCGAATTCTGTTTGAATTACACTCGACAAACCTGCGTTTCAGGTTTGTGACGATCAGAGGTGAAAATATGACGGGATGTTTTGAATGATGGACACAAGCAGAAGTTTCCTTGTAAGGTTATTGTACGCATGAGTTTCCTTGTAAGGTTATTGTACGACATTTACAGACTCACAACAACAAGTTATGGCAAAGGTCAATTCATCTGTACTGGACATTTGTTTGTTTATTCCATGATTAAAATGATTCAAAATGGTTGATGGCTTTGATTCAGACATCTAAATGCGTGTCAAGCTTTATGAATTTAAACTTTTTGAATGAAAATATATTGCTGACATACAAAAAAATTTAAATTTTGAAAAATAAAAAATAACTGACAACTTAGAAATTGACTTTTTTATCTAGACATATTTTTTCCTTAATTCTTATTTTCAATTTACAGTCACAGCATTAGGAATTATTATCTTTAAAATGATGAAAAAAGCATGTATTTTCATTAACCCTCAAAAGCATATCAATACAGTACATGAATAAGAAATAAAATATGGAAAGAAAATGGATTAAATAAATAAATGCGTAAGTTTAGTTCTTTTGAAAATTGTAAAACAAGTGCAACAAGCTCAGAGTGCAACAAGCTCAGAGTGCAACAAGCTCAGAGTGCAACAAGCTCAGAGTGCAACAAGCTCAGAGTGCAACAAGCTCAGAGTGCAACAAGCTCAGATTGCACTGTGAAACATTAAAAAACACACCAGGTGGACAAACAGAAGGTGGAGTGGTGTCCTCACCGTGCACATCTCTTGCAGACCTCACACGCCTGGTCCGGGGAACAGAAGCCTCCTGCTTTACACTGACACTCGGTGTTGTGAGTGGAAATGCACTGATGCACAACTTCCTGATCTGAAGAGAAGAACACTTTAGTTTCAATGCAACTTCTTCAATGAATGAATTTTCAATGGCTTATTTAAAATCTGTATTATCTGTATGATCACTTTGAAAATTGGGATTTTTCAAAACGAGGGAGAAAACGTTGATATGATTTTCTTTCTTTTCAATATCCCACAGTTAAAATGGAGCCTTTTCATGGACGACATTGAAGTGCCAACAACATTAGACCTTTGCTAAACGTCGAGTGTTGACGTGGCGCAGTGTGGAACCTTTTAAAGCAAGTTTAGAGCAGCGTTACCTGGGCGACAGAGGGAGCAGCTCAGGCACTTCTTCAGCCCGTTTCCCAGTTCAGTATAAGTCCCGACGTCGCACTCCTCACATTCACTGTGTCCTCCTGGTGTGGGGCACGGCGTCTTCAGATGTGTACCTGAAGAAACATCACAACAACATCAACATTCAGGCGTCGACAACAAGTGAACAACATTTATTCGAGAGAAGTCTGGAAAATTAACCTCAAGACTAATGCTGAGTTCCAGTTGTTCTTGGAGGTCAGATTTTCCGAGTTCCGACACGCAAATTCAAACAGGAAACATTGCAAAACCTCAATTTATTCGAGTAAGATAATCCAACATGGCTGTGCCCAGCGTTTGGATCAAGTTTAATTTCCAACGGTTAAAATATTGACAGAACAAAAATATTTAAGTTTTTTTGTACATTCAGTATGTATCCAGACATTGGACCAATATTATCAAGGAAATGCATCTGTAAGTATTGAAATGTATGGTTTGGTCAAATATAGGAGGACATCATCTGTGTAGCAAGAGCAAACAACAGGGGGGACCAAGCACAACCCTACCTCACCCCTCTTTCCAAAGCCAGTGAGTCTGTCAAGTGACCGTCAATTTTATTTTTGGATTATCAAATCATCCATTTAAAATGTGTTTAGCACTTTAATTAAATAAGGCCAGAGAACAGAATCAAAAGCTTTCTTTCCCAGCGTCCAGACTTATCATTACAACTTTTTCTTTTTTCCGTACATGGTTTGTTAATAAATCCTGTCTGATCATTGTGAATTAAATTTGGGAGTATTTGTTCCATTCTTTTGGACATAATTGAGGTGTTTAATACAATAGTCCACATTCAGAATAGAGGCACAGTCAAGTCGGTCCTTAGATACAAACAATGTTTGTATTTGGTCTTGTTTGGTCCAAATGACGTTGTGCCCATCTCGTATTTTCAAAATGATTCTCTCTGCTGTGGTTTTCTTGCTTCAAGCTAATAATTTTGAACCACTTTCATAATATCCTTGTTTGGAAAGAGCATTTTTAAAATTCTTTCTTGCGAGGTCAGGTCATTAATCCCACCGCTTATCTGTTTCATTTCCTGTAGCATTTGAAGGTTCCTGTTTTAAGCACATTTAGCTTCCAAAAGTTTTAATTTGTTAAATAAATCATTTCGTTTTCCCTCAGAACTGCCTGAGCTGCATCTCAGAGGACGCTCAATGTCCTGTCACTGAGTGTTTGATTTTCTTTTATGATAATGACATGATAAAACATGGCACATTTGACAGGTGCAGCACACGATAAGAGAGTGTGTCTTGTTTTTCCAGTATACATTTTGTATTTTGCTTGGTGCGTCTCACTGCAGGACAAATAAAAGTGCTTAACACCCCAAACGTCAAAATAAAATCCCCTAAAAAGACAAGAATCACAATAGTAACATTTAAAATCCGTTTCTAAACTCCTTAAACGCAGCTCAATGAACGAGCCACTGCCAAACGTAGCTCGGGTGAACATACCAGGAGGACAGTTCCTACAGCAGAGGTCGCCACGACGATACTCCAGATCGTCGTTACAGTGAACGGCCCGTCGGGTCCGGTTCAGTCCAGGGTCCGGACCCGGCCCGGGTCTGGCCCAGCTCTGGTCACAGCACCACACCACACACACCTGGGAACAAGAGGTCACACATCACGGTCCAGGTTCACTTTTGTTCATCGACTCAATCTCGTCCTCTCGTTTGAGTTTGGTTTTTTGTGTCGTCTTGAAAACCCGTTAGGCTCATAAAAGAAGAGACACTTTACACCAGCTCTGCCTGAGTTTAGAGCTGCAACTAACAAGTAATCGATTACACCAGCGATTCTTCTTTCCATGAATCCTTTCGTTGTTTAGAATGCAAGATGCCCATAAATATCTGTCACTAAATCTGATCCTGATAAAGTTATGATGATGGTGAGCTCATCCTGATGGAGAATATTTACACAACTAAAAACTTTTAGTGCATCATTGCTTTGTCTGAATCATAAAACCTCTTCTCTCAGGAAGCGGCCGGTTTTGGAGTCCGTGCTTTAAGTCCAGATAACGATTATTTGATTACGAAGTTAGTTGACAATTGATCAGCGATTAATCGAGTTGACTTTATTGGGATTGTGAATGATTTTTATGGACAAAAGAGTGAATTAGCTGGAGATTTGGAAAGTTATTGTGAATTTATTCTGCATTTTACGTACAAACTGTGGTGCAATTTACCAGTACTTCTCTTATCGTTGTGTCGTTTATTTCACACCAAATTTGTTCGTGGTTTAGTCCCGGTTTATCTCATGTTAACACAATCCCAACACATATTTGTCATATCAGTTTGACCTGCCCTTGACTTTGCAAAGAGCAGGAGACACAATAAAAGTGGCTTTATCGGGGCGCTCAGGGTTTTGCAAACACACCTGCCGTCTTCAGGTATGATTCATGATGAATGTGGGCCAACCCACACGTTTTTAAATCAATAAAAGCGCAATTAAAGTCTGAGAAATGATGATGTCACATTTTACTGCGTCCTTCCTGTTTATGACACTCTACACACGGCTAAAAGAATTCATTTGTTTTCAGTCACGCAAAAAAAACAACTTTCAACACCAAGTTTGAAATATAAATGTTTTAGCTTTTAAAATGAAAAAAAATCAATAATCCTCATTAAAAAAGTGCTTTGAGATGGACAAAGTGAATATTATACTTTTAGAGCAGAGAAGCAGACATTCTGTACATATAACTACACCAAAAAACAACACTTTCTAATTGATTATAAAAATATGACAATTATTTATAAAGCAAAAAACCAGATAATAGTAAAAATCACAATAATTTGGACACAAAGATGCAAGATAAAAATGCATCGTTACTTTTAATATTTGATTTGATTAGTCAAGTCTCAATATAATCATGACAATCAGAAAATAATAATTGTGACAATTTTAGGTTTTTCGAAAGTCTTTTTTGTTCCAAAAATTGATCTCAATGTAAGAACTTTATTTTACCCGTCTTTTTTCATATAACATTTAACTTAATTTTGTCTTTGAGAAATAAAAGTTGAGTTGAGTAAAGTTGGTCACAAACTTGAGGAACAGTCAGACCACGAGAATAAAGAAAATTATACATTTCACTGTTGTTTGGTCTCAATAATCATGAATAATTGTTAAATCGTGATGTTTTTTCTCACAATAATCGTAACACTAACGTTTAACATCGTGACATCCCTAGTCCTGAACAAACAAATAATAAGCAAGAAATTATCGACTCAGACATCATAGACCGATTGATCAACTTAACAACTGAATAATTGTGTGCGTAAACGACACACTTTTCACAATGTTCTCCTTTTCCCTGCACGCGAGTCTCGCCTTGAGAAAGATAAAAAATAAGCCTTATTTTCAAACATTTAAAATTCGATTTGATGTCGATTATTGCGTTTGCCAACACTGCGATATCGATAGGCCAACTTTTGCGATATTGTTCAGCCCTAATAATAATAATAATAATAATAATGTGAGGTACTTGCACTAATGGACTATATTTGTGACACTAAATTAACTTAATTTAGTGTTTAAGGGGTTCTTTTGTATTTTGCATTTTAGTCGACCAAAATGTGTATTAGTTGAGTCATATTTGATTTAGATTAGACCTGGAGTCGCATAAATAATAAATACACAGTTTTGTAGTACTTTTCTATAAATAGTGCAGCAGTAGTCACAGCTGCACTATTTGGGATCAATATCTACTGTAATTGTGATTTTTCTGACCAGTATTTAATGTTGTAATAATCACATTCTGCAATGTTTTTGTTTTTTTGATGATATCAGTAAAAACACAAGTCAATTCACAGCAGTTTAGTTATGAAGTGACACTATATTCTCTCTGAAGAACTTACAACATGTCAATCTTTTCACTTGATAATCCAAAAGTGATAAACTCTCTCACTAGGCGTGACCAGCAGCGCCCACAAACAAACAAACAAACAAACAAACAAACAAACAAACATTACACGTGCTTTTTTACGAGTTAACGGCCAATTTAAGCGTGAATGAAGCAAATAAATGGCATTTGTTTAGTTTAAAGACTGCCTTTAGGTCGACTCGAGCGGAGTTGTTACTTTTAAGGGGAATTTCGCACCTTTAGTTTAAAAAAACAAGCGGCGACGCGGAGGCAACTTTGACGCAGACACGTGACATTCTTGGAAACTAATGGGAAACTGGCACGAAATGTCAAAGCAACTGAAATAAACACGATTATTATCAGAGATTCTTCAGCATGTATATATACACAGATCATTACTTAAACCTGCTGGATATTTCATCACATTTCACAGATCTGAGGGGGAAGGGCAGCGGCTACAGTGCCACTTAGGACAGATCGAAGTTTGTATAGAGTCCTGGAAAGTTTATACAGCTTTTTTGGAGTGTTCTGATGTGTTCTTACGTAAAAGACAGACCAACACGAAAATAAATCACGTTGGCTTTTTGAGCGTGTCAAATTGCCGGGCGCGTAACAAACGTAACTCACCAAAACGCTCAAAACCCGGCGCGCCATCCTCTTCAGTCCTCCATAAACGTTCTGTAAAAGTGAATCTCTTTTGCTCTCGAAGTTGCTGTGGTGAGATCTTGCGTGAGGGCAGGTTGTTTAACGCACAGACGCACAGAACACGCGCGCACACCGGCTTCTGACTGGTCCGGCCCGGGGCAGAGAGGAGTGACGTCAGAGCGAGAAGAGAACGGGGAAAGGGGCAAGTCCAGACACGCGCGCGCCCGCCCTCCTCAGCCGGGACGTCACATATTTACAGTGCGTTTGGAAGGAAAAGGAAACGGACACGCGTGGGTGTTTAAGACATAATGTGTTGTTGTCCCGTGTCCACAGTCTGGGACACTTTGAAATGCAGGGTTCGATTGTCTCAGGATTTGCCAGTGTCCTACAGCCGCTTTACACCACTCTAAGTCTGGACACTATAAAACAAAAGCAATTCAGAGGATATTATAAACATATTATAAACGAGAAATGAATGGCACATTTTGTCTTATTGTCGTTTTTGTTTCTTTTCTTTTTAAGTTGATGATCAGAATCAGAATCGGTTTTATTGTCAATAAACAAAATTCACAATGAATAATAGTAATAATTATAATAATATTAATAATAGTAGCAAAACATTTTAAAAAAGGGCATGCATCAAATTTAGAATTTACAGATAAAATATAATAGATTTTCTCTGAATATATACACAGTTTACAGTTGGTCAGAATAGTGCAAAAGTAAACTGTGCGATTAACGGTTATTGGTTTGAATGTCTGAGTGGTTCAAGTGGCACTCTGGGACACATAAATATACAGTTTTGCCATTTGAAATAAAATAAAATAAATTGCACCCTTGGTTTATCTTGTCTGATGTGTGCTGACAAGGTTTATAGACTTAAGCTAAGCTTTAACTTTACATTTTTACCGTTCACACACTATTATTCTACACTTTTTACCTGTTGATTAAAACCACATTCTAAAGCGCGTATTTGCTCTAGACCAGTTTTGTTGGCCCTCTAGCTTCCTGCTAAATTGGCCCAAACAGCAAAAGGAAGTCTTTTTTACTGCAAAATTGGAAAAATTGAAACATGTTTATGTTATACACATGTCAAATGCAACATTTTGAATGGTTCACTTCATAGTCGGGTTGTTTTTGGCCCTCTGCTCCGTATATGTTTCAAAATGCGCCTCTAGACAGTATTTTATTGTTTTATTTTTATTTTTCACTTCTTTCAGACCTTCTGTCATGACTAAATATGTGAAACTGTTACAAACATAGTTGAAATTCATCTCATTTGAAGAATTGTTGATATCTGGTCCCAATCACAGCAGCACAGACAATAGCAGGGTTTTTCTGGAGGATGGACAGTAAATATATCACTATATCACACAGTATTATATATATGTGATATATATATATATATATATATATATATATATATATATATATATATATGTGAACATGTGTATGTGTCAGGTGGTTCATCTAGTGCAGGGACGGACATATTATGCATCATGTTCACGTAAATTTTATTCCTAAATCTCGTCTGATGGATAATAAATGCATTCATTTGTGAAGGAGACTTGCTGCTAGTCCAAATACGTTTGACCACTGCCTTCAAACCAACTCTTTTGATCTAGTGCAGCACTTTACAACTTTTTATTTTTTTCAAAATACAATCATTTATTTGTGCTGACAGAGTTGAATAAAGTCAATGTAAACTATGAACTACAAAACAAAAGGGAAATAAAATATGTTAGAATGCGATTGGTTGTCTCAACGTTTTCCCACAAAAAAATTAAAAATGTGCCAACATAAAATCGTACACAAAAAGTAAACAATGCAATTTCAAAGAATCAGAATCAAAATCAGAAAAGGTTTATTGCCATTGTCAATGAACAAAATTAATTGAAACTTGCTTTAGTGATTCGTTGCAGCATAAAACAATGAACAATAATAAAAACAACCTAGTCCAAAAAGTCAAAAAGCCCTTGCATTAAAAATTTGCTATTTAATTTGGAGCTTGAATTTCCTCAGCTGCTGTAGGAACTACATCTTCTGCTGGGCCTTCTTGATGAGGGAGCTGATGGTGGGCTCCCACTTGAGTCCACTTGGAGTCTGCGGTGGTGAGAGGGGAGTCTGCGATAGTGAGGGGGGGGCTGGGGGGCTGGGGGGCTGGGGCCTTCCTGAAGTCCACGACCATCTCCACTGTTTTCTGGGCGTTGAGCTCCAGGTTGTTACCGCTGCACCAGGACACCAGCCGGTCCACCTCCCTCCTGTAGACAGACTCACCACTGTCTGAGATGAGGGGCCTCTGACTGATTTTACCTGTTTTTAATATTTTAAAATACTACATTATTTTTATTCTTTACTTTACTCTAATGTACATTGTTTTACATTTTCATAAACTGTATTGTGTTTTTACCTCATTACTTGTTTTAAATTGTGTTTTAAACACTGTAAAGCACTTTGAATTGCAGTTGTATGAATTGTGATTTATAAATAAATTTGATTTGATGAGCCCGATGAGGTGGTGTCGTCCACAAACTTGACCAGTTTTGAGGAGTCGTGGCTGGAGGTGCAGCAGTTTGTGAACAGGAAGAAGAGCAGAGGAGAAAGTACACAGCCCTGTGGAGCTCCTGTGCTGATAGTACGAGTGTCTAGGACATTCTTCCCAGCCGCAATGACACAGTTTTGTAAATAACTTTAAATATTTGTGTCTCTTTTGTGTTCATAAACATGTTGAGCCAATGACAAAACCTCTAAAGATTTGATTTTAACTATTCAATATAGATAAATGAGATCTTGCATTACTGTTGCAAATTAAAGTATTTTTTTTTATTTATTTTTTTAATAAAAATAATAGTATTTGTAAAACATCTATATCCTAAAATGTATAACAGGTTGAAGCTTTAAATAACTTAAATCTGGTTGAAAAAAACATTCTGAAACATTTTGTCATTTAAAGTTTTGGGATTTCTCAAAACTGGAATTTGTGAAAAAATATGTAAAGAAAATGATAAAAATAAAATGGATTGTTTTTAAATGTTGGTGATTTATTGGGTATATTAGTTATTTGAATAATTAAACATGGTCATATTTGTGGTTTATTGATGGAATTTGAAGTGTTGTGGTTGTACATGTGTAAAAAACGGACAATGCAGCAATAATCTCACAACGCGACTGTATTTCAGCGTCTTGTGAACCGTTTGTCTGCATCGCTCTGATACACGCTGAACAGGAAGTCACTGCAGAAGTTTGACAGCAGAGCCACACGCAAAGGAAAATTGTAGAAGTCTCAAAAGTCATGAACATTTTTGGGGAATTTGACATGATAAATTGAAAGTGTACATATTTAAATCATGTCCAAGAAAAAAATGAATAAATTGGAAGGTAAATAATCCACTTTTTGGAGGAAAACTATTTTTAGCCAAGAATAAAGAAACTATTGCGACAAAGCTATTTCGTCATGTTGCTATATAATTTTGCAAGCTATAAAACATACAGTATATTAACAGTTTAGGAACATTTCTTTGCTAAAATAATAACTAAATTGATCTATTTGGGGTAAGATCAGAGAAGAGAACCTTTATTTGTTGCAACTCAGTTTTAGAACAGCAGCAAATACAAATGTAATATGTAATAAAAACAAGATAAATCACTTTTAAAACAGACTTAAATCTAACACACTGCACTGAAGAAACAATGGCAAGAAAATGAGGAAAATGACATTTCATATTTAATGACATCACATTTACATGTCCCAAGGGTGTCTGAGTTTGGTAGAAACACGTTGATTGAAAGAAATATATTTTAGATCAGACTAAACCCAGACTAAACCAGGATCCCTGATTGTGTAAAAGTCCAAGGCCTGGTATTGTCCCTCGTGTGACAGTTATGACATCGCTCTGTAGAAGAATGTGTGCTGCGTTTACTGTGGCTGCACGAGGTGATAAGGAGAGCGAGGAGGGGCCCGACCAGACTCGAGACTCGGATAAGCCCGACCAGACTCGAGACTCGGGAAAGAACAGGCTCGGATAGATAAACAAAGCACCAACAGTTTTTATTGGAGAAGTGTCAAGTTACCTTTTCTTAAGTCCTCAAGTTCAAGTCAAGTCTGAGTCTGGTTTAAGTCAAGTAAAGGTGACACCTGCACATTCGCGACATCAAAATTGGGACTAAACTGGGACTAAACCCACAACTAAACGTAGACTAGGTCAGGACTAAATGTCTGAAACAGAACCAAACCAAGTCCACGTCAGGACTAAAAAAGGTTTGATTTAGGACCAAATAATGACAAGTGTGAGAGCGAAGTCCAAGTCAAGGCCAAGTCCAAGTAAGTCCAAGATAAGCCTGGTGTAGGTCAAAGACAAGTTCGAGCCAGGTCCAAGTTCGAGCCAGGTCCAAGTCCGAGCCAGGTCCAAGTCCGAGCCAGGTCCAAGTCCAAGTCCAAGCCAGGTCCAAGTCCGAGCCGGGTCCAAGTCTGAGCCAGGTCCAAGTCCGAGCCAAGTCCAAGTCCAAGTCCAAGCCAGGTCCAAGTCCGAGCCGGGTCCAAGTCTGAGCCAGGTCCAAGTCCGAGCCAGGTCCAAGTCCAAGTCCAAGCCAGGTCCAAGTCCGAGCCAGGTCCAAGTCTGAGCCAGGTCCAAGTCCGAGCCAGGTCCAAGTCCAAGCCAGGTCCAAGTCCGAGCCAGGTCCAAGTCTGAGCCAGGTCCAAGTCTGAGCCAGGTCCAAGTCCAAGTCAATTCAGGCCAAATAATCAGAAAGAATATTCAATTCAGTGTTTCAATGGTCCAAGTCCAAGTCCACAGGTGTTTAGTCCTCAGCCTGAACCTCGAGTCCCTCACAAACTCAACAATAGTTTTCATTATTAAAACTGATTCACTAATTAATTCACATTCAACATCGTTATTGGTGTTAACTTTGCACTAGTTGCGTAAGAAGTGAAGAGAAGTATGAAGTGTAAAAACATGGCCTGATCACCACGTCATCCATCTATTGTCAAGTGTTTAAGAGACACTCCCTTTATTCAGTGACAGGGAAAGTATTTATGACTGAACTTTGGCAACGCAACAATGAAACGTTAAACAGGGATCCTTGATTATCTTAGCGAAAATGGTTTTCATTTTATGCGTGACTTTTTCCTGTAAAAACCTGTAAAAAATGGCTATTCACTGCTATAAATTTACCCATTTGACGTTTCAATAAGGTTTGAATAGTGTCTTATTTCTGTCGTTTTTACCTCTTTAATGTTTTGTAGTTATCATCATTGTGTGGCATGTGCTCCTTCTAAACCAAACCAAACGAATCACAAGTTAGTTGTAAAATCAAGCAATCCAAAACTTGATTCAGTTACAGCCACACAAAAAGTACATGAACGTTTGGACTAAATGTGGACTAAACCTGGGCTAGACCAGGAGAACAGGTCCAAACCAGGTCTATATTAGCACTACTCTGTGCTCCATGGAAACAAGCAGGTGGCAGAAGTTATATAGTGCAAGTGGTAAATCATGAAATACTGACGTCAGAAAGTCGATTAAAAACAAACAAATTCTAATACCATCCAACACCAGAGGTAATGCTTGTGGATGTCCAGTAGAGGGCGATGTGGTAGAGCTACAGAGAAGAGAAACATGAGGTAAAAGATGAGATTAGAAGATGCCTGCTGTTTTTCTTTCTCCCATTTCTCCCTACTTGACCTGGAGTTATTGTTTAAGGTGAGACGCTGCAGGTGAAGAGGAAAAAAAGACTTCAAATTAGAGATGTATTTGTGTTTAAAATTCAGTGACGGTCTATTGTGGTATCAAAATGAGTATCGAGTACAAAGCCTTTTGCTAAGTATCAAAAACAATCAAAATAAATAACAATGAATTAATGAATGTCCTAAATGTTGGCATCCACTGAATACATGTGAGATCTTTTCACGTCTAACATTTGCAGGACGTCCCTCTATAAGCTTTACGAGAGCGTGCAGACACTTCACTTCTGCAGTGTTGTGTACTTAATCATCAGACTACATGTACAGCCAGAAGAACTGAATGGTTGAAATATGAGGACGAAAGGCTCCAGATAGGGATCATTGCAAATTCAGGCAGATATTTTGATTGTATACTGTATTTCCTGACCATAACCCTCCAAAGACAAAGAAAGACCATGAGCTTTTTGTGTGCTGAAAGCAGGGGTCCTCCCTCCAGAAAATGAGGTGGTAGTACTTAGTTAAATTTTACTTTTTCAAGAAATTGTACTTCTTGGAGAAACTTTCTGACACTGTCTTTGAAATTATTTGAACATTTATGTTCCTTGCACTGCTCCCTTATTTGCTGTCCGATTTTATATTTTTTGAATACAATAGGGATTTGTTGTTTCAGCCCCATCACATTAAGGAGCCAGCCATAACAAATAATTGTTAATATTATTTGCAGTGCAGTTTATGTGCAATACATGGGTCTGGTCTTTGACCACATGAACATTGAACCTTCACCTGAAACTTCACTCTCAGGGAACAGTCTTACCTTCAGCAGACACTTGCCTCAATGAACTCCTGTTTGTCCTGTAGTTGCTCTGCTTTAGCTTAAATTGTAGATGAAAAAACCCTCTCCTTTGAGCCACTGCTACACATGTTCTAAATGCCTCTTCTTTATGCCCTACACTTTCTGCAAAACTCAGATAAATGATGTAGAAAAGGCCTTTTTGTTAGATCCATGGTCAGATGTGCTCCACCTGCTGTAAGCACTGTGCACCCAATTTCTACTTACGGCCAATCATACACCAGTTCAACAAAAATAACCAAACAGACAGCGGGTAAAGAGAGCCCAGCATTCTACCAGAGACTGCAATCTCTTACTCTAAAAAGTGAAATAAATAAAACATGGTCAACAGGTCAGCTTGACCACCACTCCTGCTTGGGCCAGCACATCTGTACACCAGTACCTCCCATGTCCGTGTCACCTTGAACTCCTCCTCCAGCAATTTCAAGACAGAGCTTATTTTTATATTTATACTACTTTACTTATCTCCTGAGACTACAGCTGACCTTCCTCTCCAGGGTCCACAGTAGAAATGGGAACCTCATAGACAAGGGGCGGCCAGAGTATTCTTGACAATGTACCATGTGGGTAAATCTATGCGTTAAACTTGCCATGAAGGCCAGTTCGGTTTATTGATCTCAACCAACCATCCAGATCCTGGCAGGTCGCCTTGACAGATGTGGCGTCTTTGAGACTGCTGTCAAAGACTTCGCCCAGGCTCTTCATCTGTGACTGATGGTATTTACTCCCTCAATGTTGAACTGGAACCTGCCTGTGACACTTTCTTTAGCCCTAGTGAACAGGACTTGGCTGGTTTGAATCCCCACCAAATGAGTTTGTATAACTCCTGCAGGATCCACCCTCATTCTGGCACAGACTCTGTGGTGACAATAAGGTCATCTATAAATGCCCTATTTGGAAGTTGTCTGTCTGGCTGCGGGGCCCTGGCCCCTGCTCACATATGGTGCATCTTGTGATTATCCTCACCTTCAGCTTGTGCCAATCGGATGTTACGTCACCAGGTGATGCTTCCATCCTGAAATGGCCGTAGTAATCCAGGATCAGCTCTGCATATGGTGCGGCACATGGTGCTTGATCATGGTGGTCTGGACCAGCTGATGTGGGACAACAGGAGCACTGTGAGGTCTCCCTTGATCGCCCGGGCTTCCTGGATGAGTTATGTCACCACTCCGCCTTGACACTAAACTGAAGAAGTTTTTGCCTGCAATGCTCAGAAGTGAGATTATCCAAGTTGTTCTTGTTGGAATCTTTTTCTTTTTAGATCCAGACATCTTCAGCAAATCTCGATTGCTGTGCCATCTTTTCTCTTCTCCATATGACTCTTATGATCTTCTAGAGTTGCTTTAGAAGCAAAGGACAGTTCTTTTAGACCTTGTAGAGAACAACACTTGGTCCAGGGAAAGAATTGGACCGGGCTTTCCTCACCACCTCCTAGACTTCTCTTAGCAGTGGCTGCCTGGTGTCAAACTCCTCCAGGTTTCTACTTTTTCCCAAGCAGGTTTTTTGTAGTTTTTCCTGGCCGAGAAGGAGGGTCTAAGGACAGGGGTCCCTGGGACATTGCCCCTTGTCCCTACAGACATTTTAAAATCCATTTTTCACTGCCGCCCTCCGAGACAACCGCTGTTGTGATTTTGGGCATTACAAAAATAAATTGCATTGAATTGAACTGAATTTTTAGTGGGAAGTTGGTCTAGAAGAATGCTGCACTGGCCTAGCTCCTCCTGTAGGTGCTTTGTAGATGCCTGTCTATTTCCTCCTTTGATCAATCCAGCCTCCAATCCCTCTTCTGCCTCGGCAGCTGTTTGGTGAAGCCAAAGGGGCTGGTAATGGAGGCTTCAGAGAAGAATCACCTTCCCGTCATTGCTGCTGTGAAATCAGTTCTTGGTTTGTCGTTGGAAATGTAGTTGACTATTTTAATCGAGCTGGACCACGGCTCCACTCTTTAACCACATCTATAAATACCAAGAAGGCCTATTTATACAGGCCTATCCCAGTTTCTCGTGTTGTCTCTGCTCTCTCGACAGAGAGACAATCAGTCAGCCAGCGCATTCCTTTGAACAAGAATTATGAGCCATTTTCTATTAGATTCTGACCTGTTCCCAGTCTGAACTGGAAGGCGTCTATCCGATCCACAGCATTAGCCACACGCTCGCTCCGATCCACGGCCGACAGCCACACTCATATCTGCTCAGGCGTATCATCGGCCGCTAACACCTTATTCATTTATTCCCCCCTTCTCTAACAGGTCGTCCACGTCTGAGTGAATTATACCACACTATTGTTCCAGACGTTCTTTGGGGGTTCGATTAGTCAGAAGGCACTCATTTGACAACACCTCTTTAGTATATCAGTAAGGGATATTCTAATATGCCGTACCTCATAGTTCTCTAGACTCTTAGTCTGCTCCCCTCTATTAATCCATCACCTGAATCGCTTATACTCAAGTCACCATCATCTGCCAACTCCTACTCATGATTCACTGTCCCGAAATCTCACGCTCTGCACTGAACTTCAACGATCGACTCAATTCCTCTTCTTCGATCTTCAGGAACCATCTTAAATCAGACTACCCTCTCATCTATCTTTCATTCCACTCATTCTCAATCTCAATTTCATATTGTAGTACAATTACATGATCTTAAATAGTCGATGCAGAAATTATTCATTTTAGTGGTTGTGTTATTTCAGAACTACATGTGAAACAAATGACAAATATAGCCGCAAGCGGCAATGATCGGCCCTCGTCACACCGCCGCCACGCCGCAAGAGGAGGGGGCGCTAACGCGCCCCAATTGTCCTTTTATTACGCCTACTGCTGAATCTGTGTCGCTGTCACATCTTCTCCCCTTTGTTTTACCATCAAAAAGCTATTTTATTTTGAATTCTTGGCAAAATGTGCGGCTTTGCCGCACAGACACCGTGACTCTTTGAATAAAAGTGTGAATACCTTTTGATGGTCCACCTCTGAAGATGAGTCTCACCAAATTTCAGGTTAATAGGGCTAACGCCCTGGGAGGAGTTTGTGAAAGTCTAAAGTGTAAACATGTTCTGGCGATTTCCCCATTGGAATAACATGGGAGGTTTTGGTCATCGCTACGGCAAAACAATAACAATTATGACATGGGTCTCATTGACTTTTTTGATGGGGATGCCAAAATTGAGTTGTGTGTCAAATTTCATAAAATTTCGCAAAACTAAACATTTAACCTCCATATAAAATCTGTAGGGGGCGCTGTGGTGCCAAATTAATTTATTTCACTTCAAGTACGTTTAGCGCAAAGAGTTTAACAACTGATTCTAATTTGACGCAATTCGGACTTTATCTGCGCAAACGGCAGAAATATTAAATTTG
This sequence comes from Eucyclogobius newberryi, assembly GCF_026437365.1. Classification (NCBI taxonomy): domain Eukaryota; kingdom Metazoa; phylum Chordata; class Actinopteri; order Gobiiformes; family Gobiidae; genus Eucyclogobius; species Eucyclogobius newberryi. Next base: position 33,707,938 of record NW_027316278.1, on the reverse strand, counting down.
GGAGATTTCTGAAATTCTAGCTAAAGTTTGCGGCTTCGCCGCACAGAGACCGTGACAGGTATCAATGTAATTTGAATAACTTTTGATGTCCCACTCCTCAGTAGCATTTTCACCAAATTTCAGCTTTTTAGAGCCAACACCCTGGGAGGAGTTCGTAAAAGTACGACGTTTGGAAAAACTCCCGAGTCCTGCTTAGCCATTTTTGAACCAATATGACCGACATTTGGTTGGGTGGACGGCGTTGCCGTAATAATATTTTTTACTTCTCTTGTCACCATCTACCTCTGCGCCAAATTTCATGATTCTACGATCAGATTTTTTTTGGGTCATTTCCTATCTCTCAATGCATTTTTGGTACATTTGGGGGCGCTGACGCACCAATTTTTTTTTATTTTACAAAAGGGATATAGCCAGAATGTAGAGAGGCACGATTTTTAGAGGTGTGCAAATTTTTGTGACTTTTCGTCAATGTTCACTGGGTGAAAAATAGGGGGGTTGGTCCCGAGAAGAAAGAAGAAGAAAGAATTAAAGCCGCAAGCGGCATCCAACGGCCCTCGCGGGCCGCCGGCCTTCCGACTCTGCGCTTTCGACTTGATAAAGATGGCGCCCTTATTGTGTGTTGAATTAAAAAAGAACTTGACAGACGGGGACACATTGGACATGGCCAATCCAGTGCAAATCAACACAAGTGTCAGTCAAATTTGCTGCGCCGCCGCACAGAGACCGTAGCACTTAGAATATAAATATGGATAACTTTTGATGCCCCGCTTGTGTAGATGATATTTCCCAAAGTAAAGCTTGATTGAGCTATTGCCCACGGAGGAGTTTGTTAAAGTGTGAAGCGTAAATGTGAACATTTCAAGGATTTGGCGTTTTTCCCATTTGTGACAGTATATTTGCAGCTCCACGGCACAGAGACCGTACCACTTAAAATCAAAATATGACTAACTTTTGATGCCCCGTTTGTGTAGATGATTTTCCCCAAATATGAGCTTGATCGGGCAATCGCCCTAGGAGGAGTTCGTTAAAGTGTGAAGCGTAAAAATGTGGTGATTTTAGAGATTTCGCTGTTTTCCCATTTCTGACATATATTTGCGGGTCCGCCACACAGAGACCGTAGCACTTAGAATCAAAATATGGATAAGTTTTGATGCCCCGCTTGTGTAGATGATATTCTCCAAATATGAACTTGATCGGACAATCGCCCTAGGAGGAGTTCATTAAAGTGTGAAGCGTAAAAATGTGGTGATTTGAGCGATTCTACGATTTTCCCATAAGGATAACATGGGATGTTTCTGTCAACGCTACGGTTACGCCGTACAAAATATGACTTTGGCTCTCATACTTTTATGATCAGGATGGCAAATTAGAATTTTGTTCAAAATATCATGTCATTTGGAAAAACTCTATTGTTTATAGACCACTCTGAAGGCCAAATAGTCAGAATTCTGGGAAACGTTTGCGGCTCCGTCGCACAGAGACCGTAAAAGTTATCCTTAAAATTTGGATAACTTTAGATGCCCCACTTGTCTAGAGGACGTACACCAATTTTGAGGTTGGTGGGCAAAACGCACTAGGAGGACTTCGTTAAAGTGTAAAACATAAAAATGTGGTAATTTGAGAGATTTTGTGGTTTTCCCATAGGGATAACATGGGAGGTTTCTGTCATCGCTACGACTACGCCGTAAAAAATTAGGCATTTTTGTGATTGGCTTTTGTGATTGGGACGGCAAAGTAGAATTTTGGGTAAAGTTTAGACAATTTTGGTAAAACTAATTTTTGACCTTCAATGTTAATTTAAAGGTCACTCTGTAGGGGGCGCTATCGCGCCCATTTCAATTTTGTCAGCCTAAACTGGTCCAAACTAGAAAGTTTAACAACTGATTCAAATTTGGTCCTAATCGGACTGGTTTTGATCAAATGGGAACAATTTTTAGATCTGCAATATTCCAAAATAAGTTGTCCAACTTTGCGGCTGCGCCGCACACAGACCGTAAAAGGTATCTCAAAAAATTTGATAACTTTAGATGTCCCACTTGTCCAGAGGACGTACGCCGATTTTGAAGTCGGTGGGCAAAACGCCCTAGGAGGAGTTCGTCAAAGTTTGACGTAAACAAAATGGCTAACTCAGCTTGTTTTCATTTTCAAAGGAAGATGGCGGCCATAGGGTAAGTCTGGGGGCGTGGCCACAATAATATTTTTTTTTTGTCCTCACGAGAGGAATGCGTGTCCCGAATTTCGTAGCTTTACGACAAAGTTGACCTCGGGGCGTCTCCCATAGGCGCAATGTATTTTGACTTTTGTCGGTGGCGCTGTCGCGCCATTTTTTAACGAAAAAAAAAATGGCCCAGAAAAAATCAAATTTTTCGCCGATTCTGAATTTTGGGCAAAGTTTGGTGAGTTTTTGAGCATGTTCAGGGGGTCAAATTAGAGCTCAAAAAGCAGAAGAACAAGAAAAATAAAAATAATAATATTTTTAGCAAAAACAATATAGCCGTTTCCACTATAACAACAAATTATACATCGTTTGAAAGCTCTAAGCCTTCCCCATGCCGCCATGGGGTGGAATCATCATTACGAGCGCTTACGCGCTCGTCACTCCCCATTCCGTCGGGATGCCCCGCCCACTCCCCATAGACTTCCATTGATTTGAGCAGATACAAGCATGGCCCATTGCCTGCGGCATGGATTCTCGCGTACAGGACGATGCCAGGAGGGTTTTTGGAGGAATGCAGCGCTTCGCGCTGCTGTTGTCAACAATTTGTGAATGGGCTACGCCCATTCACAAATTGTTGACTATTTCTGTCATAGCAGGAGTAAGTATGCATGATCCATGCCTTCGGCATGGGCTAGTTCACTGTACTTGCCAGGGGCGACGGGGCACAGTTGCAACGCTGCCTTCGGCAGCGTTGCGGGAGCAATAGGCCCTCCGCCCTGCTGGGGCTCGGGCCTAATAAACATGTGAAACATGCATTTTGACAAACTTATTGTTGCATGAAACAGACAAACGTGTCACTGGATAAACTTTCAACGTGACGCGATAAAGAGAAAGAGCTTTAAGCGTCTAAATCTCATCTTTCATGTTCACTCCGAGAGATCAGGAGTCAAACCCACAACCTCCTCACTGAGGGGAGGAGACAGGATAACCACTCTGCCACAGTAACACAGGGAGGACACGCTCAGACCACTCTCTCTAAAGCTCTGAATCAGCAGGAATAAGAGTCGTTTGTGTTCATCAGCGTCACAAAAGTGCGAGCTCAGTAAATATCAGAGTCAAATCAGATCTAAAATCACAGACAAAAGCACGACATTTAGAGAATTGTAATCAGAGCTTCAGCCTCCAGTCAATACTTTACTTTTAATCATCTATAGTGGCTTTACAGTGATCATAACTAGACTAAACCAAGTCTAAATCAGGACTATTTATCTGCCTGTAAACTATATATTTGTACATCACTAAATATATCTGCAGTTGTATCTGTGATTGGCCCCTCCAAACTGCTTTATATCAGTCTCATCTCCAAAAAGCCCAGTATAAACCCTTTCTAAACCAGGAGGATCGATTTAAACTATGACTGAACCAGACTAAACCAGGACTAAACTAGAACTTTCCACTGAACTGACACTGAAAGCAGGACTTAACCACAAAGGACGACTAAAGCTTAATATTGTTGTAATAAACCTGTCCTATCAAACTCATCAAGTCTAACTGTGGAATGTGGCGCTGACATTAGTTTTTGGAGTCAACAGTTTTCACCTTCTACAAACCTGTGAGTCAGATTTACCTGGAGACTCGTGACGTTTGCTCCTTTCTCAATTCTGATTGGTCCGAGCGGTGGAAAAGGGGCTGGACTTTGAAAGTGAAAGTACAAGTGTTTTTTAATATAAAGTGCGTTTAGCCTCTGAAAGCTCCGAGCATTTTACAGAGGAACTTTCTCTATCTGTGGAAGACTTCTGCAGCTGTTCACCATGAAGTTTTGTGTCGTGATCGTTGTCATGGCGACGCTCGTGAACGGAGCCACAGCAATTGAGTCAACTTTGTTTGGATCAGGTTTATTCTGACAAACTTACACATACTGATGGTGGAAGAAGTCCTGCTGTTGGAGCGTTAAATGTGCTGATTCTGCTAAAGTAGAACTATTTACAGATGCAGAAGTGTTACTTTTGTACTTTGTTACTTTACACCTCTGATAAGAACAACAAATGAAGTGTCATAGTTTAATTCAGTTCATTCTCAGCTGTAATAGAAAGTGTAAGTCAAAAGTGTTTTGTTTATGATGATTTACCTAGTGACACATGATGTTGAGGCTCAGTGTGGATTCTGATTGGTTCAAATGTGTTTGTTGTGATCTGATCCAAATAAAAAAAGATACATTTATCAAAAATAATCGCAATTAGTAATAAAATAAAACACTTTTCATGTTTTTCCACTTTTACTGACGTTACAGGGTAGTTTTTAAGTTTATTATTACTGTTCAGTTTGAATCTTTTGTGTGAGAATCTACAGTTTATCTGTTTGAAATGTATAAATGTTGTTGTTCACAGTGATTCACAAATTCATGGATTTCCAAACATCTTCAACTCAAGTCCCAAACTTCCCAGAGTTTGTCATCGTAGCTGTAGTGAATGATCTTCCAGTTTATTATTATGACAGTAAAACCAGGAGAGAGGAGCCCAAACAGGAGTGGATGAACAGAGTGACAGAAGAAGATCCACAGTTCTGGGAGAGGAGCACTGAGATAGACATTATTGATGAGCATGTGGAAAAAGGAAACATTGAAACTGTAAAACAGAGACTCAACCAGACTGAAGGTTTGTCTGATTTACACTTTATTCATCTGTTTTATAAGTAAATTAAGATGTATAATTCAACTGCAATGGCAAAGTTTGACATTCTTATTATATTTTATTTAATTAGTTAACACTTGTAAAGAAAAAAGGACAAAGAATTTTAGCAAATGTGACAAACAATAAAACATCTAGTTAACAGTTCACAATGTGAGTGGGAGAAGCTAAAAAGGCTTTTACACAACTCCCAAAAGGTGAAGCAAATAAACAAAAAACATAGTTAATCAATAGAAATATTATATTTAATTACATTCATCATTTTAAAAAGTCAAATCTTGTGTCATCAGCTCATGTAAAATAAACTCCACATGAAACAAAGTCCAGCTCTGATGTGTTTCTGTTTCAGGACTCCACATTCTACAGACGATGACTGGTTGTGAATGGAACGATGAAACTGATGAGATCAGTGGATATCAACAATATGCGTTTGATGGAGAAGACTTTATTGCGTTGGACTGGAAGACAGAGACATATGTCGCTGCTAAACCACAGGCCTTCGCCTCTAAACTGAGATGGGAGAACATTGGAGAAGCTGTTCGAATGAAACATGATCTGACCCACGTCTGTGTTGAATGGCTGAAGAAGTTTGTAAGATTTGGAGAGAAAACTCTGAAGAGGAAAAGTAAACTCTGCTCCACAAAATCTAAATACATCCACTTATGACCTTTTACTAATATGACCGAGTTAAAAAGTATTTCTGTTTTGAATTTTTGTATTTTTATAATCGTAATGATTATAATGTTTCTACATATTTTAAAATGTTCCGTAATGTGCTAAATGTAGATCACGATAACACATTTGTGTGATACAGAAAATATCACGATAAACAATAATATTGAATCTACTTTATACCACTGACACAATCACTTTAAAGCAGGAAAATCCCAGTGAACCTCGTTCCAAATGAACCGTATCATAAAAAACATGAGCTGTAAAGTCTAAAGAGCAGAATGAAACACTTAAAGACGAAATGGACGATTTTTCAGCGATTTGAGAACGCAGGCGGAAGTGCGCATGCCACTCCCCCGTGTGGACTGATAAAACACATACGTGCTTTTGTTCATTTTGTCCCGTACACTGAGGGAACTATATTATGATAGATCAATGCGCTTAGACACGCGGAAACGTGAGGATGAGCCGCACGCGGCTGCAGGTGAGCGGTAGGTGCGTTTTATGATTGATACGTGACAGGACAAATGATTTATCCACGCCACGAGGAAATAAGACTCAGATTTGGGCCCAAAAAATCGTCCATTCAACCTTTAACAACATATTTAGATATTATTTAAACATAAATCACAAATATAATCACAATTCTTCGCAAAAATCAAAATGAGATATTTTTACAAAACCGTGCAGCTCTAATGTGAATGGACAGTAAAATTAAATGCAAAAGTACAGAAATAGTTCTCATTTCCCTCAGTGTAACTTTTTTTAGATAAGATTATATATTATGTATTTTCTCAGCGCATTAACAATAAACTTGATATTCTTATTCATCAGATCTTCAAATCAACACATTTGATATTCTCTTGTGACAATATATTTCCCTCGTTTGTCTCATTGAAGTGCTCATGGTCCGGACTGAAACACTTCAATTACATCAACATTATGTTTCATAAAGAATAAATGTGACATTACAAACAAACAGATGATTGTAATACTACAGCGATGCAGTGATATATATTTGGTCTCTGTGTGATCCTGTGTGTAGAGCTCCCCCTAGTGTCGCTCCTGCAGAAGTCCTCCTCGTCCCCAGTCACCTGCCACGCCACAGGCTTCTACCCCGACAGAGCGCTGCTGTTCTGGGCTAAAGATGGAGAGGAGCTGGAGGAGGATCCTGGAGAGATCCTGCCCAACCACGACGGGACCTTCCAGACCAGTGTGTCCCTGGACCTGTCCTCTGTCCCAGCTGAAGACTGGGAGAGGTACAGCTGTGTGTTCCAGTTCTCCGGAGTCCCAGAGGACCTCATCACCAGACTGGACCCAAGCAAGATCAGGACCAACGGTGAGACTGTGTTTATGAGGTCCAGAGCAGGAGACAAAATGTGGACTCACTTTAAAGACGAGCGAGTCGTGTTTCATCATTATTAATGTTCCACTAAGAACACATTCATACACGAGACAGAAGGTCAGGGCTGAGAATCACAGTGTCCATGATTCCATACGATACACGATACAGCGCTCACGATACCATATCGCCATATTGAGATACACGCCCAAATGTACATGATGCTCATGATATTCTACAATATATCATCATTTTTTAAAGATTCCAATTCACAAAAAACTTTCTTTGTTAAACCACAACCTGCACAAAGTTAAAATTAAATACACCTATTTTGATCATTCAAAACAGTGAAAATGTCAAATGTTTTGCTTTAACACGTTTTTTAAGTAGTTTCCTTTCTCTAAACAAGCAACAAAATTGTGCTGTTACAAAATAATTCAAGAAATTATACAGAAAAATAACACCTCATGGCGATATATATCGATCCAGCAGCCCACGATATCGATACTGCATCACCACATTTAGCATCAGGATTAACTCAACTCTTTGGTTCGTCCTCAAACATCTCCAGCTCAGTCTCTGTCATTTGGCTTCTACTTTAGGCGTTCTTCTTTACTGCGATGGTCGTTTGCTTTGAACGTTTGAACAGAGACAGTCACATTTGTATCGTTTTATTATTTCACTCAAACTGAACGTCCCATAAAAGACTTCATTTGTGTCTGTGTTTGTTTCGTTGTTGGCTTCACAGAGAGAAAGCTGAGCACCTCCACCATCATCGCTGTTGTGTTGTCAGTTGTTGGCGCGGCTGTTGTTGTCGCTGTTGGAATCATCGTGCGCAGACGACGTCTCAACAATAACGTGTTGTAAAAGGTAAGGGAATATTCAGTGTGCTACAGAGTGAGTGTGGTGGGGTTATTTTGGATGGAAAACAGGAAAACCGAGTCATACGTCGACATAAAGCTTTTGTCTCTTACAAACTCTCAGTGAAACGAGTGACCAAAACCTTTAACTCGAGTAAGAGTCCTGTTCCATCATCAACTATTTAACTACTAGCAAAGTACAAAAGAAAGTTATGAAGAAAACTACTCTTAAATGTAGACAAAATACATACCCCGGCCCTGTGTAGAGTGCACCACCTGCTTGTCTCCATGGAGATGTGTCTTTGCCTGGGATGTTCCACATACGGCATTAAACTCGTCTCTCTCAGAAACTTTGCGGCGCTGCGTTACATAAACTGCTGGTGTCAAACTTTTCCAGGAGACTGAGGCTAAAACATTCAACAAATACACGTCTCCATCTTTTGTTTTCACAGATTTTCTCTTCTGGACAAAGGAAGAACTTCACCACTGGGTTTTTTAATTGTGATCGATTCATTATATCAATTATTGATTATTGTTTAAATACTTATAACTATCTGTATAGAAAGGTCACCAAATACTTGTAAACTATTTGATGTAGATTTAGTTAAGTACATTTTGTGTATAATTATCATACAGTTTTATTTTCCGTTGTGCAAATAGTTTAGTTTGAAGACGTTGATCAAGTCCTCGTTTTTTCAAGTCTCGCAATAAGTCTCAAGTCTTTGGGGTCAAGTCCAAGTATAAACTGTAAAGAGAAAACATTTTTAAAACACATTTACTTTTCTGAGAAGCATCAAGTCGTCTCAAGTCAAAAGGCTCCAAGTCGAGTCCCGAGTCTTAGTCCATTTTATCAAGTCAAGTCTCGAGTCATGAAAATAGTGACTCAAGTCTGACTCGAGTCCAAGTCCACACCTCTGGTTAAAGACTATTTCATCTTGTTTGGCTCGTGTCGTGAACATGCTCAGCTTTAACACATTCTTTGTGGGTTTCTTTTGTTTTTTCTTTTCAAAATGGCACAAAGTTAAGCAGCATTAAAGTGTGTGTAAAGTGGCTTAGTGGTTAGTGCTGCCTTACAGCCAGGAGGTCCTGGGTTCATCTCCCAGACTTGATGAGTTCTTGTGATCAAACATCTGCAAAAAACCCAAGGACATGATTCCACTGTTAAAGAGATTCTGAATGTCTGCTGTACTTTCTGATTCAAAAATAATATAAAAATGTATTGTTTGTTTTGTAAATCAATTTTAAATTAGTATGAGATTAGGATTGGGAAACTGCTTTGGCTGTAGCTTTGTGCTTTTTGTCGTTTTGTCCACTAATTGGTCGATGGTGTCTTATTCGACTGGTGGTGGGCTCTCACTTTAGGTCCTGAGCGATGGTGGTGCCGAGCAGAAGGAGTCCACGGTGGAGATGGAGTCTGTCATGATGGGGGGGGTCACATAGAGTAGGTGTGTTCCTGGATTCTGAGGCTGGAGCTCTGTCCTTCTATGTGGTTGGACATGGAAACGGTCCATTCCACTTCCGCTCCTTCAGCTGCAGCTTCTCAGAGCCTCTGTTTGTTGGCTTTGGTCTGGTTGCTCCTGGTTCCTCTGTGTTTCTGGTGGAGCCGACGATGAGACGATAAAAACCTAATCCTGATCTGATCCTGTGACAATCTGCTGTTTCAGATGACATTTCGACTCAGTGTTTCTCTGTTTAATGCAGCTCTTTGCTCAAACACAGACACTTGTCCCGCCCACTCCTCCTATTGGTCCGGCTCCGTGAGGCTCCGAGTGAGTGACCGGTGGATTTAACCAATCACAGAAACTGCAGTCGGCTTCAGTTACCGCTTCAAAACATTATGACAATTTAAAAGGATCAGATCTTAAATATATTAGTATTTTGTTCATTTGAGGCGTTGTTCCTGTAGTAATAATGAAGTGCTTGACCAGGCTGTGCGCTGGACGGAGGGGTAAGGTTTGAATGAAGGGCCCCAACCAACACAACACCAATATTTTAGTTTGACTAATTATTGCATTATTATTGTTAGTGAAGGGTTCTGATTTGTTCAAAGTTTTCTGGGACTCTTTGTCTAACTGCGTGTACTTAAATAACAAATACTAAAAAGAACAATATTTCCTTAACAATGTCGGGAGTCCAGAATTCCTTGCGGCTCAAACAAGGAAGCTGAGTGGCTGCATTGAGTCCTTACACAGACCTACTACAAAACTGTGTCTAACCTCACTGACCTGCTCTAAATCAGGACTCATGAGCTTGTAAATACTCCCAAATGTATGTTTTTGCCATCATTTATACTTTTATAAGAGTAGATTTTCACTCACATAAAACTGAAATTTTTATAAAAATAGAACAGTGCTTGTTCTATAATCAGTGTAAATGATAATTAGAGCTCACAAACAACGTCAGGTCTTACATGGTTTACTTGGTGAAGCTGAGTATGTACTGAAGTACTACAGTATGAATATTTAAGACCTGTTAAAAAGCTATTTCAAGACATTGTCCACTCTTTGTAACCTTCATTTATGTATGATTAATCTGTCTGGTTTCTATTTAAATCTGGATTTTAAGTAGTATAAATCACTATTTCTTGTTCTGTGCAGTGTCCAATCCTAAGATAAGCCTTTGTTCGTCCCACAATGGGGAAATTCCAGTGTTGCAACACAAAGTAGGCACAGAAGTAAAAGAACAGATTACTTATAAAAAAAACTTTTAAAAACACTCTCAATAGAAAAGCTCTTATAAAACTAAAAAAATATATATATTTATAAAAAGTAAAAAATAATAACAATAGTAACACTCTTATGGACAGAGAATATTGCACCAAGATGACATTATGTCAAATGTAGCGGGGCTCTCTCTCAAAACAATGGCGAAGTCAGATTTCAAGTGCTCAGGTGGATTTATTGTGCCAAAACCGACGTGCAAAAATAGTGCAACAGTGCAAAAATATATACAGTGAGCAAAAAGGTCCAAAAATCCAAAAACATATATTTACAGAGTTCCAACTATGAGTTCAACTTTAACTCGTTCTCTCTCTTCACTCTCTCTATTTTACTCTCTCTCTCACACTGTTACCTTCTCTGTTGTTGGAGACAGACTCCCCCCCAGCCAAGAGCGGCTCGCCTTTATTCCTCACTTGCCCCTCCCACTGAGCAAAATAACTAGATAATTCAAATCCCAAATAAACTGACAATAAACTGTTGTGGCCTCTTCCTACAACATAATACATCATTAATTATATACTCATGTTCAAAATAAAGCAATATAAACACATAGAATACCCGGTGTCACATGGTCAGCACCACGGCGCGAACAACGCGCATTTAAACTTCCAGGAAGTCCTGGCTCGGTTTCGACCCAACGCGACGCATCGGCGGAGCGCGGCTTCCGTGACAAAACAGGTAACAATTGGCGTGTGTATGCTTAGACTTAACCTAACGCGCGCAAGTGTGCACCCTTGGCGGATTAGTGACGGAGGAGTGCGGGGAAAGATGCGTGTGTAGCGTCTGATGCGAATGAATGAAACAGAGGGAAACGCGGGGAGCGGGGAATGTATGAGTGTGTGTTGGAAAGTGCGCGCGGGCATGAAGGGCCGCGCGGTTGCTCAGCAAATAAGCGCCGACACCAGTTAAAGACAGACTGGCTCCGTCACATTATCCCTCCCTTCCGGAAGGTTGACACTGTGGGGCAACCTGGACAAATAATCCGCAACAATGTTCATCTTGCCGGCACGGTGTCGGATGGCGAATCTGAAGGGCTGTAGTGCGAGATACCATCTGGTCAGGCGACTATTATGATCCTTCATAGTGTTGATCCAAGTCAGGGCACTATGATCAGTCTCTAGATCAAATTCTCGTCCGAGCAGGTAGTAGCGCAAGCTCTCCAACGCCCATTTGATTGCAAGGCCCTCTTTCTCAACAGCAGAGTAGCGGGTCTCGCGTGGCAGGAGTTTGCGACTCAAATACAATATTGGACGCTCTTCTCCAGGTTCCCCCTGAGTCAGGACTGCTCCGAGGCCAACCATGGAGGCATCCACTTGTACCAAGAAGCGCTTGGTGAAGTCTGGACTCTTCAGCACCGGTGATGAACACAGGTGAGCTTTGAGGGTGTTGAAGGCATTCTCACAGTCCTCGGTCCAGACGACTGGGTTTCGCTGGCCTTTGGCGGTGAGTGCAGTAAGCGGAGTGGCAATCGTTGCGAACTGTGGCACAAACCGTCGGTACCATCCTGCCAACCCCAGAAAGGAACGCACCTCTTTCTTTGTTCGTGGCCTCGGAGATTTCAGGATAGCCTCGACCTTGTCAACCTGAGGCCTCACCTCCCCTCGACCCATCTGATAGCCGAGGTAGCGTGTCTCCTGCCGAGCCCACTCACACTTTGCCGGATTCAGCGTAAGACCGGCTCGCTGGATCTGCTTCAGGACTTGGGAGAGATGTCGGACATGGTCCTCCCAGGTCTCGCTGAAGATGACGACATCGTCGAGATAAGCCGCGCTGAATAGCTCACACCCCTGGAGAACTCGATCCATCAGACGTTGAAACGTAGCAGGTGCTCCATGCAGCCCGAATGGCATCACAGTAAACTGAAACAGTCCAGTTGGTGTTTGAAATGCTGTGTAGGGCCGTGAGGACTTCTCGAGGGGCACTTGCCAGTATCCTTTGCAAAGGTCCAATGTGGTTATGTACTTGGCGGAACCAATCTTCTCCAGCAAGTCATCAATCCTTGGCATTGGGTATGCATCAAATTCAGACACAGAGTTCAGCTTTCGAAAGTCAATACATATCCTGAGTCTTTCTTGAAAACAATCACTACAGGACTGCTCCATTCGGATTTGGAAGGTTCGATGACTCCCAGTCTCAGCATTTCTTGGATCTCATCTTGGAGCTTCCCAACAAGCTGCTGTGGTACACGATATGGTCGCTGTCGGATCGGCCGACCCTCCTTCAGGCGGATGACATGTTCCACCACTGTAGTTCTTCCAGGACTGGCACGGAACAGCGAAGACACTTCTTTGAAGGTCTGGAGTAGCTGTGTGGCTTGCTCAGGAGGAAGATGAACCAGCACAGGGGTAGCAGTGTTGGTCAGTCCCTCCAGTCCCATGTCCGGCTCTTCCCCGTCCTCGTCATCGTCTACTTTCCTGACCAACAGGACTTTTGTTGGAGCTTGGACTGGACGCTCTCTCCACTCCTTCAGTAGGTTGACATGGTACGTCTGCCTGGACTTCTTTTTCTCTGGATGCAGGACCTCATAGGTGACTGGTCCCATCTTCCGGGTGACAGTGTACGGGCCCTGCCATTTTGCTAAAAGTTTATGGGTGGAGGATGGCAGAAGAAGCAGCACCTTCTGACCAGGCTGGAACTCACGACTGCAGGCTTGGCGGTCGTACCAGGTCTTCTGGGCTTTTTGAGCACCTAGCAAGTTCTTCTCTGCCTCCTCCAAGTACTTTGACAGTCTCGCTCGCATTTCAAGTACAAACTTGACAATGCTCCGGTCACTTTTTCGTGCTGGTGGGCCCTCCCATTGTTTGCGTAGAAGGTCCAAAGGCCCCTGAACATCCCAGCCATATAACAGTTCAAATGGAGAAAATCCAGTTGACGCCTGTGGGACCTCTCGATAGGCAAACAAAAGAAAGGGTAGCCAACAGTCCCAGTCTTTGCCGGTATCATCCACGAACTTCTGGAGCATCCGCTTCAGTGTCTGGTTAAACCGCTCAACCAGTCCATCCGTCTGTGGGTGGTACGGGGTGGTTTTGATGGATGAAATGCCCAGTTGCTGCTGGAAAAGGTGCATTAACCGAGATGTGAAGTTGGTGCCTTGGTCCGTGAGAATTTCATCAGGTAATCCAACTCTGGAGAACAGTTGAACAAGCGCTCGAAGGACAGCAGGCGCAGTGATGGTTCTCAGCGGAAAAGCCTCTGGAAATCTGGTGGCATAATCCGAGATGACCAGGATGTACTGATGTCCACTGCTGCTCTTCACCAGGGGCCCCACAATGTCCATCGCAATCCTTCGGAAGGGAGTGGAGATAACTGGAAGAGGCTGCAAAAAGGCACGGTCAGACTTGCGCACTGGACATGTTTTCTGACAGGTCGGACATGTAGCGCAATATTTGTGAATGTCAGCATACATGGACGGCCAATAAAATCTAGAACTGACGCGCAAGAATGTTTTATGGCGACCGAGGTGACCTGACCATGGCACTGTGTGTGCTAAATGCATGACAAGGGTCCTACAGCTAAAGGGAACAACAAGATGTTTACATTCATCACTAACGATATACAACACCCCATTGTCAATAATAAACTTCTCTTGACCCAGACAACCTTTGGTTTATTTTCCCACCTTAGCAAAAAGACTTTTCAAAGTAATATCATTGCTTTGCAACAAAGAAACATTTTCAGGTACATCCCACACAAAAGAATCACAATTTTCAGGATTTAAAGACCACATTTGTTTTTCAAAGCGTCGCTGACGCCGGGATTTCCTTGGCCCTTTGGTGCCTCCCTCACACAGACTACTGTCCAAGTCTGGCAGAGGTTGGACCCCGGCTTTCACTTGTGCCCGCGTAAGAACAGAACACGACACATTTCCACAGTCATTATTCCCCCCAGAGTCAACATTCCCAGACAACAGGTCCATCAGAAAAGGTAGGTCCCAACCGAGAATAGCATCCACGGGTAGGTTTTCTACTACTCCCACAGTCACCAGATAGGGCTGGTCTGCAACTGTTATGGTAACCTCCACAGTAGGATAAAGGTGGCTATCCCCGTGCACACACAAAATGTCCACTGTCTTGCGATAGTTTATGCTGCTAACTGGCACTGAGCTACGTTTGATAAGGGATGTGAAACTACCAGTGTCCAGTAAAGCAGAAACCTCTTGGCCATTAATTAGCACATTTTTACAGCGTTTAATAGTACTTTCTGTCTCATGAGTGCCCTCTGCCTCTGGTCTTGGAGGATAGTACGCTCCGCTAAATTTAGCTTTACGGACTGGGCAAACTGAAGCTTTGTGCCCAGGTTGTTGGCACGAAAAACAAATAAACTCCTTACCAGGTCCTCGTTGGTTTGGGGCAGAATTCATGGTACCTGACACGTCTTGGTTGGTCTCACGTCTGGCAGGCCTTGGTAGAAAAGGTTGAGCTGGTGCGCGCTGGGATGCTGTGGTTAACCGGGCAGAAAATACTCCTTTCCGAGCGTTGAGATACTGCACGGCCAACTTAGCAGCGGTAAATCCATCGGCTGGCTCATGTTCCTTCACCCAGGTCCTCATTTCAAAGGGAAACACCCGCAGAAGCTGCTCCATGATGATCGCTTCACCAATTTCCTCCTTGGAGCGTTCATCCGGTCTTATCCAGCGGCGATAGAGTCCTCGGAGGCGATGATAGGTTTCCGTAGGGCTTTCATCATGCGGCAGAGTGCTGGAGCGAAACTGCTGTCGGTAAGTTTCGGGTGAAATGTTAAATTTCGCAAGCAGAGCTGCTTTCAGGTCCATGTAACAGTGGGCTCTGTCTTCATCCATAGCAGAGTAGGCCTCTAGTCCCTTTCCAGTCAATAAGGGTACAAGACGACACGCCCACTCGTCCTCTGGCCACCTCCAGGTTCTAGCTATCCGCTCAAAACGTAGCAGATAATTTTCCATGTCCTCACCACTCTGAAACTGTGGTATTTTCGGCTCATTGTAATGTCTCCATTCTGGTCTCGGCCTGTCCTCAGCTTCCGGTACATGGCGCTGCGGCTCACCATCATCATCGATCTCCATGCGGCTTCCATGGAACACCGATCTCTGGCCACCAGGGGTTGGCGACTCATGATGTGCAGGCAGGTTTGGCGCTGGACGAGGTCTTCGAAGAGTCGGCTGCGAAGGGGATGCAGGTTGAGCCCCGCGCTCCACAACAGTAGGAAAAGAGGCTCTCAGCCTTCGGCCAGCAAACCCTCTTCGCGGCGTTGCTGTCCCGCTAGAAAATCTCTCATCAGCGTCATCATGTCCTGACCTGGTTCAGATGATGGCTCGGGCTTCTGCTCCCACTCTTCATCCTCATCTGTCTCCCATGCTGGGTCTGGAGCTCCTGCCCCCTCTGGCTGTCGATCACAACCTTGTGATCGCAAACCTGTGCGCTTTGGTTGGGGAGAAACTTTCTTCCGACTTGCCATATCCCACTCCTGACACCAAATGTAGCGGGGCTCTCTCTCAAAACAATGGCAAAGTCAGATTTCAAGTGCTCAGGTGGATTTATTGTGCCAAAACCGAAGTGCAAAAAAAGTGCAACAGTGCAAAAAGGTCCAAAAATCCAAAAACATATATTTACAGAGTTCCAACTATGAGTTATGCACATTAATATGACAGTATTGCACATGATTATGTCAGTATTGTACATGGGTATGACAGTATTGCACATGATTATGTCAGTATTGTACATGGGTATGATAGTATTGCACATGATTAAGTCAGTATTGTACATGGGTATGACAGTATTGCACATGATTATGTCAGTATTGTACATGGGTATGATAGTATTGCACATGATTAAGTCAGTATTGTACATGGGTATGACAGTATTGCACATGATTATGTCAGTATTGTACATGGGTATGACAGTATTGCACATGATTATGTCAGTATTGTACATGGGTATGACAGTATTGCACATGATTAAGTCAGTATTGTACATGGGTATGACAGTATAGTGACAGGTGTTCACATGTTCAGGGTGAGCAGTGTTTGTTGTAGAGTCTGACAGGAAGGAAAGACCTGTGAAACCTCCTTCACACAGCGAGGTTGAATCAGTCTGTCACTGAAGCTGCTCTCCAGAGCGGACAGAGTGTCCTGCAGGGGGCGACACTCATGGTCCAGCATAGATGTGAGTTTAGCCAGGACCCTTCTGACCCCCACCTTCAATCTTGTGGAAATGATTATTATTTTCATTGTTTATTATGTTAAATGTATGTATGTTAAATATTTAGAGAACAGTCAATCATATTCAATTAAAATAAATAATAAAATCAATACTTTGTCTCATTACTGACATTATGTAGTATACATTTTAAGCATATTACAAAATAACAATCATTTTGTTACAGCAAAATGAAAAAGCGGCTGAATGAACTGATGCAGTGAGTGACTTCTCATTTCCATTGTGCCTCGTACTCTGTGTCACACCAGTGACAGCAACGCTCTGATCTGAGCTGAAATAAAGTCATTTTTCAGGCAAGGTAAATAAGATAAGATAAGATAATCCTTTATTGTCCACACATGGGGAAATTTCATTGTTGCAACGCAGGTAGATACAGAGGTAGATACAGAGGAAAAGAACAGATCACTTATAGGAAGTTTGAAAAACACTCTCAGTAGAAGATCTCTTATAAACAAAAACTCCTATAGACAAAACCTCCCATTTCCCAACAAGGGATGGAGGGGAAAAATAATAGATAAAATAAATAAATAAATAAATACCATTGCATGTGATCATGACAGTAATTGTACATGAATATGTGTCACAACAGTAATTGCACAGTAATTGCACATGAATCACGACAGTGATTCCACATGAATATGACAGTATTGCGAGTGTTCAGGACTAACAGTGTTTGTTATAAAGTCTATAAGGTCAGAGTGAGGGGTCTGTCCTGTGTCATGTCAGAGGGGTGTAGGGTCAGAGAGTGAGGGGTCTGTCCTGTGTCATGTCAGAGGGGTGTAGGGTCAGAGAGTGAGGGGTCTGTCCTGTGTCATGTCAGAGGGGTGTAGGGTCAGAGAGTGAGGGGTCTGTCCTGTGTCATGTCAGAGGGGTGTAGGGTCAGAGAGTGAAGGGTCTGTCCTGTGTCAGAATTAGAGTTTGAACTTATCGTTTAGTCTGTGTTGTCATTATACTGTTTTGTGTTGTATTGTCTTCTATTGTATTACAACACATTCTAATGTCAAAGTGCGTTGTGTTGAGTGGGAACTATATATATATTTTCGTTATGTGAACTATATGTGCAGGCTTGACACAAATAGAATAATTGATATTTCCCTTGAAGAAATTGTGTTTTTTAAAATGTACTCTTCAAACAAATGCCTAATGTTAAGTAATAGGTATTTGAATAAATCCTCATTCTTTTTGAGTTTTCAAGAAAACAATCATTTATATCGGCATAGAGCGGGTGTTATTCCTCTTGAAGTGATGGCTATGGAAAAAATACAATCTTAAATAACATAATAAGTGAACAAGTGCTCAAAAAATCTTTATATATAAATATAATGTTTACAACAAATCATTACATGTACAATGTTTACAATAAATCTTTATATTTACAAAGTTTATAACAAATCATTATATTTACAAATGTTTATGTGGGACTAGCAAATAGGGCACCCCCCGAAATGTATTTTATTTCATGTTATAATTTATTTAATATCATTTTGTTTGTTTTAGAAAGACAGACTGTGTTCAATTCGCTTTGATTTGCATTAGTGTAGTTCCTATGCCACACCACAAGGGGAGCTCTATTATCTCCGTATCTGGGGCGTCTGCTCAAAGAAGAACTGTTTCCTGTAACAACAGAGAGCATGACATGGACATTGACAAATGTTTGTCTTTGTTACAGGTAAAGTGGTAAAACAAATGTTTATATGGGAACTGTGAACATGAATAAGGCAATAGAGAGACAGTTTAGGCCGAAATTGTCTGTAAGATTATGAAGTTGAAGCCTGGTTGTTGTTTTATTGTAACTTTGTGCTATGCTAACATTAGTATGCTAATATGCTAATCGAAACAAAGGGGATCACCAGGAGAGTTAAAAATGACACTTTTGCTTAATCTAAAAACGTTCTAAGAGAACAAACACACATGTCTGTCACAAATTTGTTTATGTATATGATATTTTGTTATTTTATGATTATTTTGAGCTATTGTACATTGTAAAAGTAGAACTGTTTCCTGTAACAACAGAGAGCATGACATGGACATTGACAAATGTTTGTCTTTGTTACAGAAATAAACAACAATGAAAATACACTTTGAACCTCATATTTGAAGTGTGCAACAAAATCTGGTGTCAGAAGTGGGATCAGCGGTGCAGCAAGAAACAGAGATGCAAGAGATGGAGTTTGAACAACTACAAGACCAGCTCAGTGAAGTCTTGGTGCAACTGAACTGTGAGCAACTCCTGGAGGTATGCGTGCACGGTAAAATCTCAACTGAAAACTTGAAAAAGAAGCACACGCTGATCAGAGCCATAAGTGAAGTAGTTGATAAAGCTACAGAAGATGAGGAAGAGGAAGTGGCACGTGAGTTTCTAACCCGCTTGATAACATTTGCAAATGGTCTGAAAGGAAGAACTGACACAACTAAGTCTGGTACAGAAAATCCCAGTCCAGAGGCAGCAATGTTGGCCGGTCTGAAAGAACAATATGCCGCTCTCCAAGTTAACTTCCAGACAGCAACACAAAAACTGGAGGAAGAAATGGCAAAACTCACAACTAGTGCCACTAAACATGAACAAAAGCCATCTTTTGTCCCCAGGTCAGCTACTCCACCGCCAACTCAGCTACCTGAGTTTATCATACGCAGAGAATTCAAAATTAATGGTCAAATTGGAGAAAGAGGACAAAAGGATAAATTATCATACTCCAATCTCATTCATCAGATCGAGATGGGACGGAGAAAAGGGCACAGTGAAGCCGAAATAGTGGAAGCTGTGATCAGAGCTGTTAGCCCAGGCCTGACTCTCCGTGATATGTTAGAGATCAAAACAGACTTGACACTAGCTCAACTCCGAACTATCCTTAAAGGACACTACAAAGAGGATAGCTCAACTGATCTCTACCACAGACTGATTAACATCACCCAAGAACACAATGAGTCCCCACAGAACTTTTTGTTCAGAGCAATAGAGTTAAAGGAGCGTCTCTTTGCTTCATCAAGAGAGCCAGGGGCAGAAGAACAGTACAGTGCTGAGCTAATACAAAAAAAGTTTCTGCGAGCTGTGGGTACAGGACTCATAAATGATAATATCAAGTACCAAATAAAAAGCTACCTTGATGATGCTGAGGTTACTGATGATATCCTGATTGCAAAGATTAATGAAGCAGCAAGCCTTGAGTGGGAGAGGCAACAGAAGTTTCGAAAACACAGCAAGGAAACAAGAATCAGGGAAATAAAAGCAGAACCTCAGACATCGAAAGAAGCAGAGATGAATGCTGTTGGAGGCCGTGAACTGTCGTCTGCTGTGCCGCAAAAGACTAAAACACTGCCTACAGTGTCTCATAGAGAATCTGAACTGCTGGACGTTATAAGCAAACTTAAAGGGGAAATAGCTGAAATAAAAAGTGCCATTGTCGAATCAAAAAGATATTCCCCCCAACCACGCATAAATAAGAAAAGAGGCTGTAAGAGGTGCCAAGAGCGTGACCAGGAGGAACAGTGTGATCATTGCTTTAAATGTGGACAGAGTGGTCACCTTTCCAGAGGATGTAGGGCCCGAAGAAAGCCCATGGACCGAACTGAGCCAATAGATCTCTCAGCTAGCATGGTACAAACGCTTCCACTGGTTCCACAGTCAAAACAAAAAGAGCAAAGTGATATGCACAAACTCATTACAGACAGTATTCAGTATCTTGAAACAAAAGGAGCAGCTGACCTTGAAGAAAAAGGAAGAACAGTAGTGAGCATTAATCTCCTCTCACCAGAACGAAGAGCCCAGCTCCTCCACCTGATTGGTAAGAAACACATGATCATCTGCAGGTTTGATGGACTTGAAACAAAGGCATTGTGGGACACAGGCTCACAAGTCTGTCTCATCAATGAGAAATGGAGACAGCAGAATATCCCGCATACAAAAGTGAGAAGTCTGTCAGAAATCCTGGGCCATAACATATTGGACGGAAGGGCAGTGAACCAAACTCCAATTCCTTTTCATGGGTGGGTGGAGGTGAAGTTTGAGCTTCCTACTTCTGAGGTCACACAGATGGAGCTGCTCGTGCCAGTGCTGGTAACAGGTCAAGAGGAAATTGCAGAGGATCCCATCATTGGTTTCAATGTAATCGAGTACCTGCTGGATAGGGGCATATATCCACCACGTGCCATGACAGATGCTGTCAGTGCAGCTTTCTCCTTTGACTGCAAGAAAACTGAAGTGTTTTTGAAAGTGATGAGAAATAAAGAGAAAGGGCTAAGAGAAGGCATGGTGAAAACAGGAAAAGAACTGATTACCATTCCTGCAGGCAAAACAAAGACTGTCCGGTGTAATGTGAGAACCAGTCCCCTTCCAGAACAACAAGATGTCCTGTTTGAGCCAAGTTCTCCTTTGCATCTACCAGAGGGCTTGGGGGTTCAAGAGAGTGTGGTGCGACTACAACGAGGGACGTGGTCTAGTGTCACCCTGCCAATCACAAACGGCACGGCTCATGACATCTTCCTGTCTCCACGAACCACACTAGGACAAACTCGAGCGGTGAAGACAATATACCCAGCTAACACAAAAACAGCGGAAATGATGCAACCGGAGGTAATGACGCAAACTATTGAACAGACTGTCGAACAACCAAGTAGGATTAACGAACAAGACAACAGTTTATGGGATCCGCCAGTTCCCCTGGATCATCTTGGCCCCGCACAACAGCTCAGAGTGAGACAAGTGCTGAGAGAAATGAGCAATGTCTTTGCTCGGAATGACAAGGATGTGGGAACCATACCATCCCTGCAGCTTAAGATCCGCCTCAGTGACCCTACACCGGTACGACACACCTATATTTCTGTACCAAAACCGCTCCATAAAGAAGTCAAAGAGTACCTTGAGGACCTCTTGAACAGAGGCTGGATCACCAAGTCCAAATCGCCCTACTCCAGTCCAATTGTATGCGTGAGGAAAAAGGACGGCAGCCTCCGCCTGTGCTGTGATTACAGAGGGTTGAACCGAAAGTCTATCCCGGACCGCCATCCCATTCCGCGGATCCAAGACATGCTTAATACGTTGACAGGGAGTTCCTGGTTTTCGGTGTTGGACCAAGGAAAGGCCTATCACCAGGGCTTTCTAGAGGAATCAAGTCGTCCGTTCACAGCATTCATCACTCCATGGGGATTATATGAGTGGGTGAGAATACCTTTTGGCTTATCATCTGCCCCAGCTGAGTTCCAGAGGTCAATGGAGGAGTGTCTGTTGGGGCTACGAGATGAGATTTGCTTGCCTTACCTGGACGACAACCTGGTCCACTCCAAAACGTTTAATGATCATCTTAATGATCTGAAGAGTGTTCTGCAGCGCTATGAGACTCATGGAGTGAAACTTACACCCAAGAAATGTGAGCTCTTTAAGAATCAGGTGCGATTTCTGGGCAGGCTAGTCACTAACGATGGATACACAATGGACCCTGCAGACATTGCCCCTGTTCAGGCACTCAAGGAGAGGAAACCGACAACAATCGGTGAAGTAAGGAAACTGCTGGGATTTGTCTCCTATTACAGAAGCTATATTCCTAACTTCTCACGCATAGCCACCCCTCTTTATAACCTCTTGACAAAAGACAATGCCTCAAAAGAAAAAACAGCTCTAAAGAAGACAAGAAAGATAAAGATGGTAAAAAGTGGTCAGCTCCCAGCATCTTACCCTGTTGTGTGGACAACTGAACATGAACAAGTTCTGAATAAGCTCATCGATTTCCTGTCACAGCCGCCAATCCTGGGGTACCCTGATTTTGAACAGCCATTCATCTTACACTGTGATGCATCCCAGGAGGGTTTAGGAGCAGTGCTTTACCAGAACCAGCAAGGGAAGTTGCGTGTTATTGCATACGGGTCCAGAACTCTAACTGCCCCAGAGAAGAACTACCATCTCCACTCGGGAAAATTGGAGTTTCTGGCCCTCAAGTGGGCCATATGTGAGCGCTTCAGAGACTATTTGTACTATTCACCGCCTTTTCTGGTCTACACAGATAACAACCCCCTCACATATGTGCTCACGACTGCCAAGCTAAATGCAACCACACACCGGTGGGTCGCCGAACTCGCAGACTTCCAGTTCATGATCAAATATCGTCCTGGAAGAGCTAATCGTGATGCAGATGGCTTATCACGCATGCCGCTGGACATGGAAAGATACATGGAAAGTTGCACACAGACAGTGGCACATGAAGTGATGCACAGCGTGACACAGGCTCTGTCTGTCAATGCAGAAAGTACTGACCCCTGGCTGTGTCCATTCACGATCTCTTCTGCAATAGCTGATCAGGAAGTAGAACAAATGACGATGTCAGTACAAGGACTGTCCCGAACTGCTCTCAGAAAAGCACAGTGTGATGATCCTATCATTGGACAGGTGTTGAAATATGTCTCCTCAAATCACTGGCCGAAAGGTGTGAAACAGATTCAAAACACGGATGTAGCTGCCCTAGCTCGAGAAAAACAAAAACTCCACATCAATGAAGACGGGCTACTGTACCGAAGAACAGCAAACCGGTCCCAGCTGGTTCTGCCCAAGAAATACCATGAACTCGTCTACAAAGAGCTGCATGAGGAGATGGGACACCTTGGAGTGGGGAGAGTCTTAAACCTCATCCGAGACCGCTTCTACTGGCCTCATATGCAGCGCAATGTTGAACATCACATAACACGAGTATGCAGCTGCCTCAAGAACAAACGCCCAAACAAACCAACCAGAGCTCCTCTCACAAGCATCACAACAACGCACCCATTTGAGCTTGTGTCAATCGATTTCCTCCATCTGGAAAAATGTAAGGGTGGATATGAGTATATCCTGGTGGTAATGGACCATTTCACTCGATTCGCTCAAGCGTACGCCTGTAGGGACAAATCTGCAAAAACTGCTGCTGAGAAACTCTATGGAGACTTCATGTTGAAATTCGGCTTTCCTACAAGACTCCATCATGATCAAGGAAGGGAGTTTCAAAACAAACTGTTCGCCAAGCTTGAGGAGTACAGCGGAGTGAAGGGGTCCAGGACTACACCTTTTCACCCTCAGGGCAATGGCCAAGTGGAGAGGTTCAATAGGACACTGCTGAGCATGCTGCGGTGCCTGCCTGAGAAAGCGAAAGCAGACTGGAAAGCCTCTCTAGCAAAAGTGGTACATGCTTATAACTGCACCCGCAGTGAAGCCACAGGTTATGCACCGTATTTTCTCCTTTTTGGCCGCAACCCAAGACTTCCCATCGATTTGATGTTCGGACTCACTGCAAAAGACCAAAGTACATCTCACAGAGATTATGCAGAGAAATGGAGACACCGAATGAATGATGCTTACAGACTTGCCACAGAAACAGCCAACAAAGAAGGTGAATGTGGAAAAATGCAGTACGACAAGAAAACATATGGGGCAGATTTGAATCCTGGATCCAGAGTCTTGGTGAGAAATCTGAATGAAAGAGGCGGTCCGGGTAAATTGAGAGCGTTTTGGGAAGACCAAGTATACGTGGTGACTCAAAGAAAATATGAAAACAGTCCTGTATACGAGATACGGCCAGAAAGTGGAAAAGGACGAGTACGGATCATGCACAGAAACCTCCTGCTTCCTTGTGACTTCATGCCTGTGGAAAAAGTCAATTTGCCTTCACAAAAACAGAAGAAGAAGAGTAACAAACGGGCACAAAAACAGCAACCACAAGAAGAACACAGTTCAGATGAAGAGGATGAATGGAGAGGCATAAAAAGATTACAACTACAGAATGAGAGACCTGAGGAACACTATGAGCTGGCAGAGGAGACTACTATAGAAGACCAAGAGGTGGAAAGACACTCAAGTGCAGTAGAGGAAAATGAGCCACAGATGGACGAACAGGAGATGGATGTTGAAAGCCTGGACGAGGACAATGACACACAAAGCAATGGGGAAGACCATCAGTCTCCTGAGTCTGCAGGCAGTGACCAAGAAGACCCCGGTCCATCTTCGATGCAGCAGACAAAGTATCCTTTAAGATTGAGAAAACCAAGACTAATGTTTACTTACCATAGGTTGGGACAACCCACTTTGTCAGATAAATAAGTGTTTAGTTGAACTGTTCAATAGCAACTATTCAGGTTCATAAGTTTAAAGTTTCAGCCTTAATGTTATTATTATTGTATTGACATAGCTCTTAAGTACTATTTTAATTTATTTTTGATATATTTGGTTAATGGTAAAGCCTGACATTTTCTTATGATAGGAGGTTATTGCTATGTTAAGAAACCTTACTCAGAGAAAGTGCAGATACCCCTGGCATGTAAGGGAGGCAGTGGACGGTTATAGTGCACGATAACCTTTGCTGCGCACATATGACATCAACGGGAGATACATGTCATATGGTCTTCTTGAAGAAGTTATGCACCTTATAGACTGTGAACTCTGACTCCTACCTTGCTTTAACTTCGAACTATGTAACGCATAAAAGAAACATATGGACTGATAATGTCAGAATGTCGGGACGCCATTTAATTTTGGAGGGGAGAGTGTGGGACTAGCAAATAGGGCACCCCCCGAAATGTATTTTATTTCATGTTATAATTTATTTAATATCATTTTGTTTGTTTTAGAAAGACAGACTGTGTTCAATTCGCTTTGATTTGCATTAGTGTAGTTCCTATGCCACACCACAAGGGGAGCTCTATTATCTCCGTATCTGGGGCGTCTGCTCAAAGAAGAACTGTTTCCTGTAACAACAGAGAGCATGACATGGACATTGACAAATGTTTGTCTTTGTTACAGGTAAAGTGGTAAAACAAATGTTTATATGGGAACTGTGAACATGAATAAGGCAATAGAGAGACAGTTTAGGCCGAAATTGTCTGTAAGATTATGAAGTTGAAGCCTGGTTGTTGTTTTATTGTAACTTTGTGCTATGCTAACATTAGTATGCTAATATGCTAATCGAAACAAAGGGGATCACCAGGAGAGTTAAAAATGACACTTTTGCTTAATCTAAAAACGTTCTAAGAGAACAAATACACATGTCTGTCACAAATTTGTTTATGTATATGATATTTTGTTATTTTATGATTATTTTGAGCTATTGTACATTGTAAAAGTAGAACTGTTTCCTGTAACAACAGAGAGCATGACATGGACATTGACAAATGTTTGTCTTTGTTACAGAAATAAACAACAATGAAAATACACTTTGAACCTCATATTTGAAGTGTGCAACATTTACAGTAAATCTTTATATTCACAACTATACTACAGCTGAATGTGAGTGTAAAATGTGCCAGGGATCAGGTCCACAGCAGCTTGGTACATGTTCAGTCTGAGGCTGGTACGATGGTGCCAGATAGAAGGGATCAGGTGCATATGGACTCATCCTCATGACGGGGCCATATGCAGGCTCAGCTCAGACGTTTTCCATCTTCCTCTTCTTATGTTTTTGGCTATAATTGTCCTTGAACGACCAGTCGGGGAACATAGCCTCGTGCTCCAGGCGTAGTTTGCGTGCCTGTTCAAAGTACGGGGCCTGCTCCTCTGCAGACAGAGATGCCCAGCACTTTCCCACCTCTTTGTTGACTGTAGCTGAGTTGGTGATTTTGAGCTCCTGCTGGATTTTCAGCCTCTTCTCAGCTCTGTACAACATGAAGGCGTTTAACGGCCTCTTAATGCACATAGTTGGAGCGTACGGTCCCAGGGTAGGCGCGTGTATTTGCTGAGAAACCACTGTGTGGGCCTCAGGTTGGTTGCCAGCATCAATGACCAAGCCTTGATCCTCCAACATGCCCTTAATCGATGTTATGAGAGTGGACCTAATCTCCTCATAGTCCATAGTGTTCAAATAGGCCTCAACATCGATGGTGCTAAATTGCTCAGCGCTGACTTCAGGCGTTGAGGCCAGAGGGGCCGCAGGAGAAGGTGGAGGACTTGGGCACAACCAATCGCTGTCCAAAAAGTGGCCCAGTATTCCAGAAGTCTTCAGGATGACCTCCAGAAAGTCCAGTCTGGTCTCTGACTCCATGATGGTCCTTTATGGAGAACTGTAAAGACACAAAAAAGAATATTTCTGTGATGCTATGAAATGTATCAAAAGCAAGCCTTATTACCAGAAATCATCATCCTAACTGTAAATTTAAGTAAGACGTGAAACAATTTACAGTAATACCAAAAAGGTGGCAATTTGACTTATCAACTCACTGCAATTTGGGGTAATTTCACTGTGATTTTCCAAAACAGGGCCAAAGAACGAGTACTTACTAGATGTACTAAGCTCGTACTGACAGAGCTGTTAGCTAGTAGCTTGTAGTACAGCGGGAGTGTTATCGATGTGTCGATCGTATACTCGCAACAGCCAAGTGGAAGGTCAAACTGCAAATGAAGGACTCACGGCCTGAACTTATAGTCAGGCTCTTTATGACGTACTAGTCACGTGCCTAATGTCACTGTCACTATGTGCGTGACGTCAACCCTGACAACAAGCATTCAAATAAAAACATCTACGCTAACAATTTCAACACTTTTTTTGTATTCAACAAGATACAGCAAATTTAAGCTTGATAACAAATGCATTTAATGTGAATGAAAGTTTATTTTGTTAGGTTTCCACCTATATCTTTTTCATTGGTTTTTCAAACAGAAACTTTCAGTAAAACTCATAAAAGTCCGACCATTTTCGTGTTTTTAGCTAGGCGGAACTACGCCCCCAAGTATGGACACACAGTACACAGTATTATTGGACATCCTCACCTTTCCATCGTTTCTGGTCTTATTTGTTGGAGTTTTCACTTGAGTTGACTGTATTTTGACTTCATCATAATGTTGAGGCGTTTACTTTACAGGTTGCTGACATCCAGCTCCTACATTTTTATTTCCATTGCACAAAAGTGTAGTTTTGTTTGTTTGTCAGGATACAGCGCCCTCTAGTGGAGGTTTTAAAAGGGCTAAATATTTATCTCATTATGTATTTATACATTTTGAGAATTTTTAAACAATCAAAAATACTGACAATATTGCCCAATAAAGAATTTTACATTTGCATTTTAGACAGTTTCATTATGTGGGACCAAATTATGAAGAGGAAATGGGTATAATTCATAATCCTTTAAAGTAATATTTTACACTACAGGACATCTGTAGTTATGTTTCAAATCATGAAAAAATGTCAGAGGGGTGTAAGGTCAGAGAGTGAGGGGTCTGTCCTGTGTCATGTCAGAGGGGTGTATACTTTAGTCTGCAAAAGTCCAGGTTTTATCTGAGGCTATTTGGATATTATAAGTCCATAATAATACTGTGAAATCCCTGCTTTTTTGTTTGTTTCTTCCAGGTTCTAGTTTATGCAGGTAAGCAGCACAAACTGTAAGACCTGGTGCGGTTTACTAAGATTTGAGCTACACCATAATCTATAGTTATGTTGCTGCTTTGTTATGTATGAGCTTATTGTTAATGGTTTTTCTCCACAGGAAGATGAAGTTAGGAGAAAATACATGGAGGCCTTGTTTAGAGCAGAAGAAGCCAAAAGTAAAGAGGAGCTTTAACAAACTTGTCAACAACAACATACTTGAATAAATTCAAGTTATCACTACACCATTTCCCCATTTAAGACTCATAGCAGAGGTGGATATTATACTAAGAACATTAGCCTCTGCCCGTGTCCTTTACAGCAGGTAAACATAGTTTTTACATAAGAGTTAACAGTAGTACATGTACTCTTTCATAAGTACATACTTTTGATATTCTTCCCTTTACAGTGAGACAATTTTATAGTGTTTCATAGAATGCCTGAAAGTATAATTTTAATTTAATTTTCTATTCTCCCTTTGCCTGTTTTTTGTTTTATAGGCCACCAAATTGTACATTATTTACATGCAAAATCCAGTGGTTCCCAAAGTGGAAGTCAAGGTACTGAGCTCGGGCTCTTGAGATGGAAAAATGTATTTAATCAATGTTTTCATTTATATCAGTAGATTTAAAAAATGAGGTAAAACAAGACAATAAATGACTCATTAATGCAATTAAAGCTGCTTTTAATAAGAGTTGTGGGTAAGGTTCTTCTCCTGAAGAACAGGCTCTCCTCCTGAAGAACAGGCTCTCCTCCTGAAGAACAGGCTCTCCTCTGGTTCTCCGCCTGAAGAACTGGTTCTCCTCCTGAAGAACTGGTTTTCCTCCTGAAGAACTGGTTTTCCTCCTGAAGAACTGGTTTTCCTCCTGAAGAACTGGTTCTCCTCCTGAAGAACTGGTTCTCCTCCTGAAGAACTGGTTCTCCTCCTGAAGAACTGGTTCTCCTCCTGAAGAACTGGTTCTCCTCCTGAGTGGCTCTAGCTCCACTGTCCATCTCGCGTCCGCCCGTCCCTCGGCACCACATTTTCTTCAGCGCGTTTTGCCGTGACTGGGTGGGTGGGGGAGAGTGCACACTCACCTGCGTGCCGTGTCTCCACGTTTTTAGATTAACCCACACACCCTTAAAGTGAAGCACCTCACCTACTCACAGTGACAACAGGCTTAATGCAAGCATACTAACATACTTAACAAAAATCAAGAAACTGTATGAGGAGAAAGTAATGACATAGATAGACTTTAGGTGTCCGGACATTACCAGCTCACTGAAACAGTCAAGTCACTGTTGTAAATGCAGACAGTAAAGACACAGTGTGATAATGGTATACCTTTATCTTTATTTACAAGTTGCAGAAGAAAAACTGAAGCTATCTTTCTCCACCGTTCTTCCTTTTTTCAGCCATTGCATGAAGTCAGCTCAGCTCAACACGAGAGGAAAAGCTGCAGAGAAACAGAGACAAAGAATGCACAATTAAACCTTCACTAATACGAACAGGAAAAGTTTTGCTTTGGTTAAATGACTAAAGTGTTAGCTGCACACGTAAATCTAATACAGTATGTCTGGAGCAGTGGTCTCCCTCTCGGGGACTTTTTTTGGTTTTAAGATTCTTTAAAAATGAATCATCAGAAGAGTTTGGAGTATTTGACTTCAAATTAGTACAAAGTAATGGTCCAAGAAAATGTGTCAAATACAAGTTATAAAAGTATTGAAGTATATGAAGTTGCAGTGCAAGAAATAAAAATAATCGCATATTGTCAACATAAAACTTTTGTCACTTGTAGACTTAAAGTGGGAAGTACTACTCAAGAGTAGTTATACAAATATTATGCACACAAATATTATTCATGTAGGAGTTAAAGTGTATAAAAACTACTTTGGGAAGAATAATTTAATTATAAAGTTATTAGAGTAAATGGTAGTGAGTAATTTCTTCATTATACTTCAAGCTGACTAGTTCTGTGATTAGTAACCTCTGGGGGCCCATTGCAAAGCTTTAGGCACTTCAAGGTTAAAATGTAAATATGTATATAGAAAATGAATATACATATTAGAGGGTGTAGATTGATGTGGGCCTGCACATGTAGGATACAGAGCAGCAGGGCACAGTCAACAGGTCACAGGCTTGACTTCAACACATCACATATCAGAGAAAATCCGTTTATAAATGCATTTTACTGATCTGCAAAACGTTAAGATCCTTGGGGTATGGATGGAGAAAAAGAGGCTTGGATAAGATAACCATTATTAGTCTGCCAATGGGTAAACAACACAACATAGTCCAACAGCAATAACAAATATTAACTTGTAATATAAGCACTGATTAATCATAATTATAGCATTAATGGGGTTCTCAAAATCCTATTGTTATTACTAACTTACCTTATTGTTGTGTTGTGTCAGGTCACCTGTGGTCAGGCTCCCCACTTGGACATCGAGGCGAGATGTTCTTTGCTTTTTTTGTTCAACAAAACTGCAATAATACCACAGTTACACAAAAATGCATTGTCCTATTTTTCAAACGTATTACATAAACAAAGCATTAACCTTTGTCTTGTAAAGCTGGCTGTAATTTATACTCATTGTTACTTGATGTATGTAATAAAATGTATTACATACATCAAGTAACAATGAGTATAAATATGCTGTGACGTTAGCCTTGTTAGCAAGAAACAGTCCGCTAGCATAAGGTGCTAACTAATGCTAAAATCACGATTTCTGAATAACTTGTACACATTTCTGTATCCACACTAGCTCATTTAAGCAAATGGGCGTATGATAAAACGTGACAGGGGTTAATACATATGGCATTGTGATTTAAATAAGTAATATAGTAAAATATAAGTGACTTACTGTAATGTTTGTGGCTAAAGTTAGTCCCGATGTCAATAACACGAACGACTTCAGACTAGTACTTCTGATTGGTCCAGCCGTTGCAAGGCAACCTGGATCAGGGCGTTCCCTCCTCAGCACATTTGGATTGTTTAAGGTTTTTCAGATGGGAGGAGCAAAAGGACCACGTGCAAAGTAAAGTATTCAGGCAAAAAGGAAAAGCCTAAGGAATTGCTCTATTAAATTACAATCTAAAGATGGTGTTAGTGGCAGAATTATAAATTAAACAGGTAATTTGTTTTTGATACGATTTTTAAAAATGTATTTAATATTCATATTTTTTTTTTAATTTTAAATTAGACATCAAAATATTGTATTCGATACATTTTTTTTATAGCTGAACTAATTTGTAATTTTAAGTGCAGTGCAGGAACAGCAAAGATACTGCGCAGAACCCTCAAGCTCCCAGGAGACCCGAGCTTGAAGGGGGAGAAATAGAGACCTATATATATATATATATATATATATATATATACATATATATATATATATATATATATATATATAGATATATAAATAACAAATTCGAATTGAAATTAGAATTTAATAAATAGACTCGTAAACCACTCATTAATATTACGTTTGAAACATAATTTAAATGTTATTTTAATAAATGCTTTATCATTATTAACATGGTCCTTTCTCTTTTCCTCCTCTTATCTCAGCAACAGGCAACACAGCGATCCTCAAACCTGAGCAATAAAACATAATAATATCCCTGTTATTCCAAATATACTGACAAATCAGAAATTACTATAGAAACAGCCGTTTGTTGATTTATTTATTTATTATAAACCTTTTTACAGCATTGGAAAATATTAAGAATGTTTATGTCATGTTTTTTCTCTTACAGAAATCATATTGAAACAAAGAATATATCCCCCCTCGATTTCCATTCATACAGTTTTGGAAAAGCTCCATGAAGCCAGTAGGGGACGCTAAAGAGCCGCATGAGGCTTTGGAACTGCGGGCTGCTGACCCCTGACCTAACTAAAAACCCGAAAATGGCTGGACTTTTAGGAGCTCTACTGAACATATTTGCTTGTAAAACCAATCAAGTAAGATATCGTTAGAAACCTAAGAAAATAAGCTTTCATTCAGACTAATTGCATTTGTTGTAAAACTTAAATTCGCTGTGTTATGACTCGTTGAAAACATAAAGTGTTGAAATTGTTAGCATAGATGTTTTTATTTGAATGTTTGTTGCCAGGGTTTACGTCACCACGCACATAGCGACAGTGACATTAGGCACGTGACTAGAACGTTATTTTCTAGCGCCGCCTCCTGACTATAAATACAGGCCGTGACTTTGGGTCATTTGCAGTCTCTCCATCCACCTGTCTGGTCGCACCCTGTACTCTTTTGCGAGCAGAGCTCAACACACATCGAGAAGCACTGCCGCGTGTTACGTACGTACTACCTACTACAAAGTACTGTGCCAACAGCCCTGTCAGTACTACCTTAGTACATGTAGCGTCCAGTCGAATTGAGAAGGCCAGAACTGATGGTTAAATGTCTTTTAATGAGCCTTTCCGTGTCATTCAACCAACGTAAGAGCTAGACAGAATAAAATAAAAAAGACAATTACATTTTGGACGTAAATCCCTGTATTTCTAACTCATTACATAGGTACTATATTTTCACAACATATACATCCATTAAACATTTCAAATATCTCAAATACAATCGTTTTCCACTACAGACCTTGTTCCCCTGTCGACTGTAGCTAGATCCTTGAGTTTATCCGTGTTTTGTCCGTTTTCCGTTGTTCAATTTACTTTTCGTCTTTTCCAGTGTGTCAAGTAGACTTCCGTTTTACCATCACTTCCGGTTACACAGGAAGTTACCAAAATAAAGCAAAACCTTACCATAAAACATAAATGTGTCAAATTGACCTTTA
The DNA here is from genome assembly GCF_026437365.1 of Eucyclogobius newberryi. Classification (NCBI taxonomy): domain Eukaryota; kingdom Metazoa; phylum Chordata; class Actinopteri; order Gobiiformes; family Gobiidae; genus Eucyclogobius; species Eucyclogobius newberryi. The sequence goes on along the minus strand of NW_027316278.1, from coordinate 33,675,216 downwards.
CACTCCCATCAAATTATTTTCTGTTAATGAACATGAAATAAAACACAAATAATTTCTTAAAGTTACTTAACCGTAAAACAACTATATGAACATGTAATAATTACAACATCTCAGTGCATTTTAGCTTTTATAACATTTACTTTCCACAACCTTCTAATAGCAGAACTAACTTATGAACTGGGCGTTCCACTATAGACATTTTATGCAAACGTTCACCCTTTTTGTTAAGATTTCTGTCTGCAAAGGCTATTTTAACCTTTCTCACAAGTCCATCTGTATCTGTTACAGTCTCCAAAACTCTTCCAAGTCTCCATTGTGATCGTGGTTGAGTTTCATCTTTGTCCATCACTATGTCACCTGTTTGAATATTTCGTTTAGGAGTGTGCCATCGTTGTCGGACCATAATGTTTTGAATGAGTTTGGAAGTGATGAGTTTCGCAGCCTTCCTCCCACCTTGAGCATATCGTCTTTATCCAAGAAAAGATCCAAGTTGTGCATTTTATTGTTTTTTGATAATGCTTTTCCTTTGCTTAGTGACTTTATTTCAGTGGAATATTCTTGTCTTTGTAGGTCTTTGATGATGAATATTTCTGCATTTTGTCTTTCGGTTACAGTGCTCCGTGATTTTGATTTGTCTTTGAGCAGATATCGTTTGAGACGCGCTACTGCACTGACTGCGCGAGACCAGGATGAGAACTTGGTGAGACGGTCACTAAGACTTCTGTGTTCTGTAGTTTGTGTATTTAATGACTGCACTTTTCTCACCTCTGGGTCTCCTATTGGGAGTTCAATTGTCTCTTTTGAAGGAAAATGTATCTCCTTTTCCCACAAGAACTGAGGCCCTGTAAGCCAATTGGATGACAGTAGTTCATTTACTGTTGTTCCTCTCGATGCCATGTCAGCAGGGTTTTCAATTGTAGGTACATAAAACCATTGTCGTGGGGTGGTATTGTTGCGGATCCTTTGCACTCTGTTAGCGACAAACGTGTGGAAGCGTCTTGCTTCATTATTTCTGTACCCCAGAGTAACCTTTGAGTCCGTCCAAAAGAACTCCTCCACGTTATCATAGAGTAGCTCCTCCTTTAGCATGTTGCTTACTGTGACTGATACTGTAGCTGCAGTCAATTCTAGCCTTGGAATTGTGGTGACCTTTGTTGGAGAGACACGTGCTTTGCCCATAATAAAGCTACAGTGGACATCTTTGTTTTTATTTATCAGTCTTAAGTAAGTGCATTGTCCATATCCTGTTGTGCTTGCATCAGAAAAGTGATGCAATTCCTTTTTTGCTACATCTCCAAATATTGCAGGAACATAACATCTGTTTATTTGCAACTTTTTCAGATTGTCCAAATCCCTTTTCCAACTCTCCCACCGTGGCTTGAGATATTCAGGTAACGGCTCGTCCCAGTCCATTCCTTGACGACACATTTCTTGGAGGATTTTTTTGCCATTGAGCACGTAAGGAGCAACAAATCCCAAGGGGTCGTATATTGCTGCGACTGTGGACAAGATTCCACGCCTAGTTGGTGGTTGGTCTTTTTCTGCGATGTTAAACATGAAACAATCTTTTTCTATGTTCCAATAAATGCCAAGTGCTCTTTCTGTTTGTGTCTCGGTGAACGTCAAGTCCTTTGTTTTTGTGTCTACTGCATGTTCCGAAGCAGGGATGCTATCAAGAACACTGTTGTTGGACACAAACTTGTGTAACCTTAGTCCACCTTTTGCACAAAGTTCACCCGCTTCTTTTGCTAGTTGTACAGCGTCCTTCACCGTCTCCACACTTGTGACTCCATCATCAACATAGAAGTCTCTGGCAATGAACTGTGAGCCTACAGGGTACTCATGGTTGTTCTCTTTGGCCATATGTTTGAGTCCATAGTTCGCACAACCAGGTGACGAAACTGCGCCAAAGAGGTGTACCGTCATCCTGTATGCTTGGGGGGGGTTTACTCATGTCACCGTCTTTCCACCATAAGAACCGTAAGTAGTTGCGATCGTTTGTGTTGACTTTGAACTGGTGGAACATCTTTTCTATGTCACACATTAGAGCAACTTGATGTTGTCGAAAACGTACAAGTACACCAGTTAAGTTGTTAATCATGTCAGGGCCGGTAAGTAAATGTTCGTTAAGACAGGTACCTTTGTGCTTAGCTGAGCAATCAAACACCACGCGCAGCCTTTCTGGTTTCTTTGGATGATATATGCCGTGGTGCGGTATGTACCATGTCTCACCTTCTGGGCCATTATCATCTGTCTCTTCTGCATCACCTCTTTTGATGATGTCATTCATGTATGTGACGTAGTCCTTTCTGTATTTTTCATCACGCATAAGTTTCCTTTTGAGCTGATTGAGTCTGCTTTCAACAAGTTTTCTGTTATCTTGCAATTGCGGCCTTTTCTTGAAGGGTAATGGCATCTTGTAATGTCCATTCTCAGTTTGTATTATGCCTTGTTCAAGTTTCTCGAGGAACGTGAGATCCTCCTGTGACACAGCTTTCTCGTTTCTTTCACCATCTTTGAAGTCCTTTTCTAAAGCACGTATTGCATCTGCAGGAGTGGAAGGAGGGATTTCCTTGACGGTTATTCTGTGACAGACACTGTTCATTGTGCATGTTTCGTTGCAAGGCACTGAATTACCAACTATGCTCCATCCTAAATCAGTGTGAATAGCATATGGCTCATTGTCTTTGCCAAGGAGTACTTGTCTGGGTGCTAAAGCTCTGGGACAAGTGTAACCAATGAGAAGACTTACTTCACAATTGAGGAGCGGCGGGACATCATCCGCAATGGGTAACAGATGACTCCACAATTTGGCTGTTTCACATGTTGGTATGTGTTCTCTGTTTGCAGGTATGTAGTCCTTTGTGTAAGCAGTGGGGAGCCTTATCACTGTTGCTGAATTGTAACCTCTCACCAGAAGATCACACACTTTTCCGCTGCTTACAACTGCATTTTTACCCATCATTGTAGTCAGTTTGAGTTTTACTGGGCACACATCTGCTTGCAGTTCACGTGTTATATCTTGATCAATAAAGACTGTGTCACTCTGAGTGTCTAATAATGCATAGACTAGTTTTTCCTTTTGTGGGTTTGTGGCAGTTGACACCCATACTGGAACTATCATTGAGGTGCTGACAGCGTGTTCTGCTCTAGCAACATTTAGTGACATGGCTGTTGCAGCTTCCAGTGTGTTACCTTGAATTGCGTTGTCTGTACTCACGTGACCTTGTGTGCTTCTTTGCAGGCGGTAGCTGTAGTTTTCATCATGAAGACAGGTTGGGTGTCTCTTAGAGCAAGTCTCACAAGTGAGGCGGCGTCTGCAGTCCTTAGCGTTGTGCCCTTGTTTTAAACAACCATAACAAAGTTTGTTGTCCTTTATATTTTTCTTTCTGTTTTCTAGGGTCATTTTCAGAAAGTCTTGGCACTTAATAAGTGGATGTGTCTCTTGGCACAACATGCATGAAGAGCCACTGTGCATTTTAGATTTTGCCTGATTGTCGCCATGTTCAGTTGCGTTTGTGTTAAATACACCTACTTTGTTCCTTTTGATTTCCTTTGTATTCCTTTTATCATCATTTGTTTCAGTGGACCGTAGTGCATGAATGGAGGTGACTGGATTACATGCAACTTCGGCCTCAAGTGAGAGGAAGGAAGCAAAATCATTATAGCTGGGAAACTCACCACCGTTCATAAGTGTCTTTGTCACATGCCTGTTCCATCTCGCATTTATCCAGTCTGGTAGTTTATGCAACAATTTCTGATTTTCTTCGCAGTCGTTGAGTATTTGCAACCCCTTTACATGCGGCATAGCAAGCGTACATGCATTTACAAAGTCTGCAAAGTTCCTTAGTCCATCGGCATCTTTAGATTGTATTTTTGGCCAGTTAGACAACTTCTCTCTAAATGCTCTTTGTATCACAAATGGCTGGCCATACCTTTGGTTTAGTTTCTCTCAGGCGTCTTTATATGCTTCTTCATCATTTCTAAAGAAAGTCCCTTAAGGCATTTGCGAGCTGGGCCAGTCACATATCTTTTTAGATAATACAGTTTATCCGCTGCTGAGATGCCATTTTGTTCAATGAGTGATATAAAGGTGGATTTCCATTCAATAAACTTTATAGGCTCACCACTAAACATTGTTGGCTCTGGTGTGGGGAGTCTGTTCATTCTTATACTGTCTTGTAGAGCCTGTGCAAGCTGGCTAACACTAGGGGGAGCTGTTGACACAGGTATGGTATGAGGCAATACAGTTTGTTTGGGTGTGTGCTCTGGGCTCACCTGTTCACTTTTAACTGACTGCGCGTCGTCTAGTTGAGCCAATTCTGTTATAGGCTTCCCACCTGGCACGAGCTGCCTCCAGGTCCTTCTCAGCTCTCAAACGTTCCAACTCTGATGTTTGAATTGCCATTTGTTTATTATGCTCTTCTTCTAGAGCCTTTATCTTTTCCCTTTGTCTTTGCTCCTCTTGTACAATCTTATACTCCGCTTCCTTTGCTGCGAGTTCGGCCGCTGCGTCTGCTCGTCTTGATGTTAGGAGTGAAGCTGAGGAGTGTTGACTGTGGTTTGATGCTGCGGTTGAGCCATATATGGACTGGGCGTAATCGTACTCTAACAGTCCACGTAAACGTTTTCTTTCACGCTCTGCATCAAAATCTCCATCTACTCCACTTATTCTTTCCAGAATTATTCTTACGACGTCATGTGTCACTGCTTCACATGCATCAGTTTTTCTCCTTATGTCTGATGAAGGTGCCATGGAACTTCTCATGTCATTGTACAGTTTTAACAGATCATCTCTCTTTTGTTCTAGTATGTCTGCTAGATCAGCTATTTCCTTTTCTGAAATGTCTGACTTTAGTTTTTCTCGTGTTTCACGCACCTGCATTTTCCACTGTTCGTATAGTCAAAAGTCTTTTTTCCTTTTTGCTTGTTTCTTCTTTCTGATAAGTTACCATTTTTTCAGTTGGTACTTTGACTCTTTCAGAACGTCGTGATATTGCTGATGTGCTTTGGACTTTGTCTTGCAGCTGCCTCAATGTTTTCTGTTTACTTGAGATTGCATCTTTAATGTCTTGTCTATTCTCACTTTCACTTTGAAGCGAGTCCTTTAAGTCATTTATTTCTTCTTGTAAATTTGTAATTCGATCGTTACCGTCTTCTGGATTTTCAGCTTCGTACTCCTCCATTTTGGATTTATTCTTCTTTCACCTTTTAGCTTTGTACTTCCTGACCAGCTTCTGCCATCTGCTGGACGTTGTGGGTGTTGCCTTGAAACCGTAAGCCCTCGTGGTGCAGCAAAATGGCGGCGGTCAAGCTCTTACTGTAGCGTCCAGTCGAATTGAGAAGGCCAGAACTGATGGTTAAATGTCTTTTAATGAGCCTTTCCGTGTCATTCAACCAACGTAAGAGCTAGACAGAATAAAATAAAAAGACAATTACATTTTGGACGTAAATCCCCGTATTTCTAACTCATTACATTGGTACTATATTTTCACAACATATACATCCATTAAACATTTCAAATATCTCATAAATACAATCGTTTTCCACTACAGACCTTGTTCCCCTGTCGACTGTAGCTAGATCCTTGAGTTTATCCGTGTTTTGTCCGTGTTTTGTCCGTTTTCCGTTGTTCAATTTACTTTTCGTCTTTTCCAGTGTGTCAAGTAGACTTCCGTTTTACCATCACTTCCGGTTACACAGGAAGTTACCAAAATAAAGCAAAACCTTACCATAAAACATAAATGTGTCAAATTGACCTTTACAGTACAACTGGTAAGTACATGTTCTTTGTGTGGCTTGACTAGACTCTTCTTGTTCAAATTGCCACCTTTTTGGTATTACTGCCAAATTGTTTCTCGTCTTACTTACATTTACAGTTAGGATGACGATTTCTGATAATACTTGGGCAGACGTTTGATACATTTCATAGCATCGCAGGAAAATCCATTGACCATGAACTAATAGTAAATCTTTTTGTATCTTTACAGTTCTCCATAAAAGACAAGCATGGAGCCAGAAACCAGACTGGACTTTCTGGAGGTCGTCCTGAAGGCTTCTGGCACACTGGACCACTTTCTGGACAGCGAATGGTCAAGCCCAAGTCCTCCACCATCTCCAGTGGCCCCTCTGGCCTCACTGCCTGCAGTCAGCACTGAGCAGTTGAGCACCATAGATGTTGAGGCCTATGTGAATACTATGGACTGGGAGGAGATGAGGTCCACTTTCACTGCATCAATTGAGGCCGTGTTGGCTGAAAATCCAGCACTTGCTTCTGTGGAAGTGCCTTGTTCTGCACCACCAATGCCAGCGTTCATACCTGCGCAAGAGACACCATCAATTGCTCACCAGCTGAGTAGCAAGCGACCTGTGACCTGTGCGGTTTCTCAGCCAATCCATGTGCCAACAAATATGTTTTATTTTCATATTTGTAACAACAGCCAGACACTGTACACCAGGACGCCTTCTACCACTCGTGGCTCTGTCTCTATGGCACCCAGCAATGTCACTTCAAGGTAACATGAAAATAAATAAAATATTCTGGTTAGATAAGGTTATGATAATAATAATAATGGTTAAAAACTAGCTGCTTGTGTAAGTTTCTGGATTTGAGTCTGCATTCACTAACGTTTATATCTTTTCTTCTTTCAGGAAGCGAAAGCGAGACTCTGTCAACTCGTACGTTAAGAAGCCATTAAACGCCTTCATGCTGTACAGAGCTGAGCAGAGGCTGAAAATCCAGCACGATCTCAAAATCACAAACTCATCTGTAGTCAGCCAAGAGGCGGGAAAGTGCCGGAAGTCTCTGTCTGCAGAGGAGCAGGCCCCGTACTTTCAACGGGCACGCAAAATACGTCTGGAGCACGAGGCTATGCTCCAGCCTACATATGGCCCCGTCACGAGGATGTGCCCATATGCTCCTTTGCCCTCTCATCCCGCACCATCGTACCAGCCTCAGACTGTCCCGTTGCAGATTCTTAATTTTTAAAGTGCATTTTACTTTTTGTATTCAGTTGCTCATATTGTTGTAAATAAAAACCTGTATTAATGCATTGAAAAACTGTTTGTGTTGTTTCATAGTGTGCAAAGGTCCAGGTTTAATCTGGGGCTAAATATAGTTTTAGGTGCTAGTTGGTCGGCCTGTCTGTCTGAGGGAGTCTGATCTCTCCTTCACTGTGGAACTACTCAAGGTTTCTACTTTTCCCCAAAGAGGTTTTGTAGTTTTTCCTTGCCGAGAAGGAGGGTCTAAGGACAGGGGACTAGTCCCTATGAACATTGTTTAATCTGTTCTCACTGCAGCTGTTGTAACTTTCTCACTGTCAAAGCTGCAGCCTGAGCCCGGGGGTCCTGGGGGTCCTGGGGTCCTGGGGGTCCGCTCTGACCATACGTCTTTGTTACGTTCTCTTCTGTTCGTACAGTTCCTCAAAATGGGACAAAAGATGGGTTCATCAAAGTGCACTATGTCACTCTCTTGTTATTTTGCTGTTGGTAAATGTATCACAGCCATGCCCTTGTTACCATAGACACTTGATTCATCCTAATAGACGTCCAAGTATGTCATATGTATGTGCTTTGTTGTATTTGTACAATACATTGAATCATGTGCAAATCTCAATGCAACAGTGTTGGTTGTTTTCCTCATACATGTATTCTGATACAGGAATGGATCATCACAGCAGAAACACAGCCTTTTTGAACCAATCAGCAGGACACGGCCTTAATCCTGCTGCTTTTATACTAGATAAAAAGCAAACTTCAAAATTTCGTTGAATTTTAAGCAGCCAATCAGACCATAAACCCCTTTCCCTGTAAAAGTCAAATATGCTTAATATAACAAGTATAAAAGCTATAAAGCTGTTATTTTGTCCCTGAACCAAACCCAAAGTGCCCTCAAAGGTCTAAAGTCACTGGCTCCAGTCACCCACACACCCTAAAGGGAACAAGCAGGAGGAAATGAAAGAATGAATGAATGTCACATTGTGGTTCACCTGCTCTCTCTCACCTCAAACACAGACACAGTGTTCTGGAGATCAGGTCTGTGTTTGTAATGGCTGTCAGTGCCATTAGAGGGACTCTGTCAGGTTATACTGTATGTGTTTAGGGAGAAAGTCAAGAAATTGCATGAAATAAGAACATTGTTATATTAATCTTGAGAAGAGCATCGCAAATATAAAATTATCAATCCTTTCGAAGTCTCTAAATATCAAACAAGCCGAGTCAAAGGAAATGTTACTTGTTAGAGAGCGATGTGTTCCACTACATGTAAGCACTATATTGTTCGGCGTAGGGATACGCTCTGTTCAATTAATAAAGGCGGAACCTCCTGTTCACGGAGGATGTACTGGTTGTGAAGAGGAAAGATTTCTTCCTCTTTATAGTGGAAGTGATTAACTGTACTGGGCAAACCAAGAAGAGATCCGAAAAGACTAAGATCATCGCTAAGGCTGCAGGGAAGTACTTTGGAGCTGGGGGCCCCGAGTGGACGGAGATAGAGGATGCGCTGCGGGAGGGCGCCCTGCCCCATTCTGGCAGTGGGAGTGGGGGGGCTCCCGATGCGCCGTCAGGTTCCGGGGGCTCATAATGGCGGTGGTTGTCTTGCAATGGAATGCGCATAGTCTTCGTGCTAATGGCCAGGAATTTAAGCATTTTGTCTCTACCTTGTTGAACAAGCCTCACGTTATGTGCGTGCAGGAGACTTGGTTACGACCTAGGTGGGGTTTTGGGATACAAGGGTATGTGTGTGTTAGGAATGATAGGGAGCAGGGTAGAGGCGGAGGTGTGGCTGTGTTTGTCCGAGATGACCTAAATTACGTTGTTGTCAGTGTGAGTAAAGCGCCGGAGGCCCTGGCGGTGAGGGTCTGGCTGGGTGGTGAAGCTGTTACTGTGGTTAACCTTTATAATCCGTGTGGTGAGTTAACGCTAGAGTCCTTACATAGTATCGGTAAGGATGTTCGGGGAAAGGCCGTGTGGTGTGGGGATTTTAATGCGCATAGCGCTTTGTGGGGCGGTAGTGGTACCGATAGGTATGGGCAGGTGGTAGAGGGTTTTATCAATCAAAGGGAGTTGGTTTGTCTGAATGATGGGGGTGGGACCCGCTATGATATGGGGACCGGTGCGGAAAGTGCAATAGATCTTACACTTGTGTCCAAGGAGTTAGCTGGTGTTTGTAGTTGGGAGGTTCTTGGTAATCTTTCTTTTGGTAGCGATCACTATCTAGTCCGCACCGTGATTGGCTTTGGGAGCTGTGTGGTCAGGGGGACGAGGATCCAGAGGTGGCAGTTGGCAAGGGCGAACTGGGGGGCTTTCCTGAGGAAAGCTGATGATGGTTCTAGGGTTCTGCAGGAAGGAGGATTGACTCAGGTGGATGATCTCAATAGTGCAATTGTCTCGCTCATCACGCAGTCAGCGGTAGGCACAATTCCTAAGAGTGGTGGTAGTGGACATAGGAAGCGGGTGCCGTGGTGGACTGAAGCATGTGGTCATGCTGTTAGGGCGAGAAATGCGGCGTTTCGCCGGCTAAGGGTTGCCCACACTGAGGGTGCCCTCATTGACTACAAGAGCTGTTGTGCGGAAAACTGTGAGAACGGCCAAGAGTGCCTATTGGAGGCGGTATTGTTCCAAAATTGGGAGAGAAACGCGTCTCGGGGATGTTTGGGGGATGATTAAGCGGATGCATGGGGTTGAGCGCCGTCATGGGACCCCGGTCCTAATACTGAATGGTGTTGAAGCAGTCAGCGACGTTGACAAAGCTGAACTGTTGGCCAGCACCTTTGTGTCGGTGCACAGCTCTGACAATCTCTCACCTGCGGAAAGGCACTACAGGGAGAGTACTTTGGCCCAGAATTCTGAGCTGATTGGGCACCAGCCTTCGACTCAAGATGACCTTGACCTTCCGTTTAGTTTGTTTGAGCTAAGGAGAGCACTTTCTAAGGCGAAACAGACAGCCCCGGGTAAAGATGAGGTGTGCTATGACATGCTCTCTCATTTGACTGATGACACGCTTGGGCTAGTCCTGGGTCTTTTCAACCGTGTTTGGGATTCAGGTTGTGTTCCATCTGCGTGGAAACAGTCTACGGTGGTGCCGGTTCTGAAGCCGGGTAGGCCAGCGTCTGACCCTTCAAGTTATAGGCCGATTTCCGTTGACGTCGCAGCTCGGGAAAACGATGGAGCGCATGGTTACCGAGCGGTTGGATTACTTCTTGGAGAGTCAGGGTTTGCTTCCCGCGCACCAGAGTGGTTTCCGTAGGGGCAGGAACACCGTGGATTCCGTGTTGTGTTTGGAATCTGATATCCAGCTGGCCAGGGCTCAGAAAGAAAAGGTTATTGCGGTGCTCTTTGATGTGGAGAAGGCGTACGATATGGTTTGGAAGGATGGGCTCCTCATTAAGCTGCGGAAGTGTGGTGTGAAGGGTAAACTGTTTAACTGGGTCCGGAGCTTTCTGTCTGGCCGGCGTATCCAAACCAGAGTGGGCGCTGCTTACTCTGGGGTCTATGGGGTGGAGAATGGGATCCCGCAGGGGAGTGTGTGTAGCCCTATCTTGTTCAATGTTATGATTAAGGACATCTTTGACGACGTGGATGGGTCTGTTGGGAGGAGCCTTTATGCTGACGATGGCGCTCTATGGATGAGAGGGAGGAATTGTTACCGGCGCCAGCCCTAGGGGTAAGCTGGGCGGTAGCAAATGGTACACAGCTAAAGAGTTAGACTGTGTAGCCAGGAGAATATCGCTGTGGACAGATGAGGGAGACGAGTCATTCCATGCACAGCGTGTTTAATTCTACTTTTCAATTATCACATTCAATTATCGTATACAATCAATAATCAATAAAATTATAAATGACAATAAATAAATTAACAAACACATATTTGGCAAAAGACGATAAAAGAATATCTAAATTGACTCAACAGATAAACTTAACAGATATACATAAATAAACTATAATATATAAATAAAAATACAGGTAACTAAATCTCTTACACCACGCACACACACACACAGACACACACACACACACACACAGAGGCACGCACGTGCACACACACAAGCACGTTGGCAACATGTGCCTGCAAATGGCGGCAGCTACTTTAACAGTCTAAACTAATCAAAAACCAAATTGTATGTAATCAATTGTAACCTTTTGCATGCTACCAAGCAGTTGAAATTGTCCAAATAATACTTTTACCTCTGCACATGGCAGACTTGTGGCAAAGTTTAAACCACGTGTTAAGTACACACGAAAACACATTTCAATTTCACAAATCACATCAACTACGGTTTGTTCCAACTCTGCATAACACATATATTACATTTAACCAAGTTTAAGTCAAAACAACGGAACTTTTGGTGATTACCTGTGGACAGATGAGGGAGACGAGTCATTCCATGCACAGCGTGTTTAATTCTGCTGTACATGCGCATTGTCTCGCTCTAATCCCCACAGGAGCGCTTAGAGCACCATCTGCTGGATGGATGTCCCAAAGATTAAAGACACAGTAGCCAAAAATACAAAAAATAGAGGGGGTGTCTGTTTCTATATAAACTTTTGAATATAGCGTTTTCAACCTACTACACTCTCCCCTGCTTTAAAAGATGACTCCGGCATCTTATGCTAAGTGTTTCAAGTTAGGTCACATACAGTCTTAAAGAGTCATATTACTTGGTTAATTTGAATGGTTACTTCAGTCTTTCAACGTCTAACATGTCCATACAGGAGTAGGGTAATAGTACATGTCAGGTTGGTAATAGGGCAATGGTTGAGGAATACAGGCAAACATCATGTTCGCTCCAGGTCTCCATTCTTGGTATGATGGTTGTCCAAACCGACTGTAAGTGAATAGTTCTCTTGGCTTAATGGTTCTGGACGATCGGCGAACTGTTCCCTCATGCATGTTTGTTTCTGTTTCCAACTCATCACTGTCCACAGTTTCCATTTCTGGTATGTCCGCAGCTGGAGCAATAGCCAAAGGTACTGACCTTGGCCCTGAATCAGGTTCAACAGCCGGGATTGCCATATTTGGAGTTTGTACCTCAACTTGTGGTGGAACTCTTGGTTGTGGTACTCTAACTGGTTGAGTACTTTGTCTTTCTGTTTGAAATGCAGGTGCTGTGGCCCTGAGTCCAGAACGCCGTTGAGGTGTAGGTTCACTTTGACGTATAGGCACACGATGCCAATTGTACGTGTATTCCTCTTCCTCATCTGATTGTTCAGACTCAGCAGCTTCCTGAATTTGTCTTTGTTCTTTTCCTTTACATTGTTTCTGTCTTGTGCGGTTATCTTTTTGACATTGTTCTTGTTCTAGTGGCAAGTCATTGACTGATAATAGAAGATTTCGGTGTAGAATTCTCAGATTACGGTTTCCTGTCTCACTTTGAACTTTATACACAGGTCCATCTTCAATCTTTTCAATCACTTTATGGATACATTTTTCCCAGTAAGCTCTTAGTTTTCCAGGACCTCCTCGTTCAGAGAGATTCCTGACTAGTACTCGATCTCCAGGTTGTAAAGGGATACCTTTTGTGTGTTTGTCATAGTACTTTTTCCCTTTAGCAGAGCTTTTCTGGCTGTTTTCTGAAGCAATTCTGTAGGCTTCTTGCATACGACATGCCCATTTTTCAGCATACTCTTGCTTTGTTTTACAGTCACTTTCAGGTTTGATGTCAAAAAGCAAATCTATGGGTAGTCTAGGCATTCTACCATACAGGAGAAAAAAAGGTGAATATCCAGTTGCTTCATGTCTCGTACAATTGTAAGCATGGAGAATGTGAGGCAAATGGTCTTTCCACTGTGTTTTCCTTTCTTCTTGTAGAGTGCGTAACATTTGTAGTAGTGTTCTGTTTAGACGCTCAACAGGATTACCCTGCGGATGATAAGGGGTCGTTCGAGAGTGAGCTATTCCTGCAAGTTGTTGGAGTCTTTGGAATAGGTTATTTTCGAACTCCCGGCCCTGATCATGGTGGAGTTTTTCAGGAAATCCGAACCGTGGGATGAAGTCATGGAATATTTTCTCTGCTGCGGTTTTACCAGACTTATTTTTCGTTGGATAAGCTTGCGCAAATCGCGTGAAGTGGTCTACCAGAACTAATATGTACTCATAACCGCCTTTACTCGGTTCGAGGTGAAGGTAGTCAACTGATATGAGTTCAAAAGGAGCACTAGTTGTGATTGAACCCATTGGGGCTTTGTCTGGAACACACGGACGTTTTTGTTTCAGACAAGTGCATTGTCGAATGACATAATCCTCAATATCGCGTTGCATAAATGGCCAATAAAAACGTTCTCTAGCCAAATGAATTACTTTATCTGCGCCTACGTGACCCATATCATCATGCAAATGTCTCAAAACAGTTTTTTTCAGTTTGTCTGGTAGAACTAACTGTTTTCTTTTCCCAGTATATCTGTACATGAGTCCTTTTTCTAATTTTAGTCTGTTCCACTCATGTACTAATCTCCTTGTTTCACGAGTCATTTGTTTCTTATCTTTGTCATTTGGATTCCAGCCTCTTTTCTTTAACTGTATCACTTCACAGATTGACTTGTCCTCTTTTTGAGCAGCTCGAAGATCTTCAGGTGAGATTACTGGAGTACCTTCAGTTTTAGTGTCACTGGTATTTGAGTTTAACTGTAAAGCGGCAACCCATGGCACTTCACTGTCTCTCATAGCTTTGTCACCCTGCCAAATGGCAGAAATTACTTCAGGTGGCATTGTCTCTGTGTACTCTGGTAAGTGATCTGTCAGTTGTACAGGATATCTGGACAGTGTGTCTGCATCCGCATTTGATTTGCCAGGACGATACTTGATTGTAAAGTGAAAATCTGCTAACTCACCCACCCAGCGATGCCCAACTGCGTTTAATTTGGCTGTACTCAAAACATATGTGAGGGGATTATTGTCCGTGAATACTGTAAAAGTAGGAGCATAATAAAGATAATCCCTGAATTTGTCACAGATTGCCCACTTGAGCGCCAGGAACTCAAGCTTGCCGGAGTGAAGGTGATAGTTTTTTTCAGCAGGTGTGAGCGTCCTAGAACCATATGCAATGACACGTAGTTTGTTGTTCTGTTGTTGATAAAGTACAGCTCCCAGACCTTCATTAGAAGCGTCTGTATGGAGGACGAAAGGCAAGTCAAAGTTTGGGTATGCCAAGATAGGTGGACTAGTTAACATGTCTACAAAATGTGACACAACTGCACTGTGTTCATGTGTCCAGTTAACAGGGGTTTTGGACGGAAGCTGACCATTACTGCTTTTCTTGGACTTGTTAGATTTTCTTTTTGTAGATTTGTACTCTACCTCACTGGGACTCTCAACAAGTTTAAATAGTGGTCTTGCTAACCTGGAAAAGTCCTGAACGAATGTCCTGTAGTAACCTAAGAAGCCAAGGAGAGCTCTAACTTCTCCAACATTCTTTGGTTCTCTGTCTCGAAGCTGGTTAACTGCTTCTAGATCTTTAGGATCTATCTGGACTCCTTCACTAGTCACAAGACGACCTACATATCTGATTTGGCGTTTAAAAAGTTCACACTTGTTAGGGCGTAACTTTATACCAAATTCTCTGAGTTTGTGTAGAACAAGTTTTAAGTCATTTACATGGTCAGTGAAAGTCTTAGAATAACATAACACGTCATCTAAGTAAGGTGAACAACACTCATCCCTCAAACCTTCAAGGACCCCTTCCATACATCTTTGAAAGGCTGCTGGGGCGTTGGTGAGGCCAAATGGGAGGCGGTTCCACTCATATAACCCCCAAGGTGTGCTAAAAGCGGTCAGGTGTTTAGAGTTCTCTTCCACAAAGCCTTGGTGGTAAGCACTACCTTGGTCTAATATTGAAAACCATGAGTAGCCCCCCAGGTTATCCAGCAGGTCTTGAATGCGTGGGAGTGGATGGCGATCGGGGATAGTTTTGCGATTTAACCCCCGAAAATCAACACACAAGCGAAGTGACATGTCCTTTTTTCTGACACAGACCACTGGTGAGGAATAGGGAGAAGTGGATTTCCTAATCCAGCCATGGTCCAGCAGCTTTTGAACATAGTCTTTCACTTCCTTGTACAAGGGTTTTGGAATGGAGTTGTAGGACGTTTGGACAGGTACATTGTCTGTGAGATTGATTTTGAGTTGTAGACTCGGGATGCATCCAATGTCTGAGTCACTTTTCCCAAAAACATCAGACTCCTCAAACAGCATGTCCTTTACCATCTTTTGTTCATTCTCGTCCAAATGGGACAAATCCACAGGTGGATGCCATTTTTCACTTTTCACATGAGTATCCTTTGTTATTTGGCATTGGTTACTGGTTTTCTGTGTAGAAATGGGATTGACAGAACATGTGTTTACATTGGTTGGTTGGTCTGAGTTGTCTGAAACACAGTTTACAGGTCTCACTTCGGTTACTTCTTCTAATGTTCCCAAAACAGTTCTCTTTGAAAGATAAATGTCATGTTTAGTGATGTTCTGAATAGGGATTTTTACAGTCTTTGTTAAACCACTAGGGACATCTACTAATGCAGGGAACAACTCTAAACCATCTGGACAGTCATCTTGAAAACTGGGCTGAAATAACATTGCGCCTCCGGCTGGCCACTCTCTGACCCTGCACCTGATTTCAGATATTTGACCGGCAGGCAATATTACACCTTTTTTTACCAGTTTTTACTGTGTATTCTATGCAGTCATCAGTTGGGGTAAAAACTTCAAGTGCTGACACTAAAGCCTCAACTGTACTGTCATTTACGCTTAGTGCCTCTTTGAGTAGAGCTGTGATGTTAGTATCTGTCTCTTTGTGGGATTTAATCACTTCTGCAATAACATTAGTGCCTAAAATGGGATGACTTAGACAGTTTTGGGAGATGATCACTGGTACTTGGATAGTTACATGTCCATGGTTATTGCTCTTGAGCTCAAGTGCTACATCAGCCCAGCCTTCAAAAGGAACGTCACTGCCGTTTGCAGCAGAAATTTCAAAAGGTTGGTCTGAAAAAAAGGACGTGAGTGGTTGAATGGAAACAGCTGGTAATGTCTTTTGCATCCATGTTTTTCCCACCATGGTCACTTGAGCACCTGAATCCAGTAGCATTTGGATTGGAGCACCATTGAGAGCACATGAAACCATACATCGTTTACCAATGAGTTGAGCAAGTCTTTTCTTTGGCTGTGGTGATGAGCGAGTTGACTTGGATTTTGGATCTTGACTGTTAGAGATTTGGGGCTTTAGGGCTGTCTCGGTCACTGGCTGCCCCTCCCCTGTGACCGTGTCGCGTTTCCCGACACTTTTCGCTGAAGACATCCTATGGCCCGGTGTCCTGTTTGGCCGCAAACAAAACAATGATGACACGTGGTTATGTTTTGTTGTACGCATGACTTGCATTTGCCCCTTGTTTCACTTCGTACTTGTGGCTTGTGTCCCTGAATGCTTAAGTCCACAGGTATGGGGTTATCAGGTGGTCTGGTCATTTGGGCTAAATGCTTAGTCAGTGAGGACACTTGTGCTGTTAGTTCTCTAATAGCGTCATGTTGAGTTTGTCTTTCTTTGTCGTCTTTAGTCTTGTCACCACTGTCAAGTGTAGCAATAGTCACAGTTTTAGTCTTAACAGTTGTACCCAGCCTTTTCTGTCTTTCTGCCTCCTCACTTGTCGATTTAGTAATTTGTTCTAATAAGAGGTCATCACTAATTTGCATGTCATTAAGGAAGGGCTTTAAGTCACGTCTCACATAGTCATTTTTCTCATTTAACCCCTGATATAGAGTATGGAGAAAAGTCCCCTGTACAAGTTTAACATCATATGTAAAACCGGTACCAACTTGTTGTGACTCAAAAAGAACACGTTGTTTTAAACCCATTGCTCGGTATAAGAACTGTTGTGGACTCTCTTTATCCGACTGTTTAGCATTACTTAACTCTTGAAAGAGCTCTGTACTGTTTTTGTCATGAATGTGAGAGCGAAGAAACTTCTTAAGCTCACTAACATTTAAATCACATTTGTTGAGTAACATGTCTCTAAATGTACCAGGTTTTGTGATTTTAAGCACACTTCTGATAACTTCTGATTCAGAAAAACCTTCGGATAAACCTTCATCAATTTGTTTACACAAGTTACTATAAGAAACATCTGAGCCAGTGTCTGAAATCTGTCCGCCATGCAGCTTAAACTCTCTGCGTGGGAGCAGACTTGCAACATCACTGATACTCAATACCTGATTTCTCAAACTGGATGATGGACTAGTCCCACTCAGATGACGGCCAACATTTCTGCTGGTTTGGTCTGCAGCAAGGTTTCTTGTTGGTGTGCCAACGTCTCTGTCTTCTCCAGAAGAGTAGTCGTTGGGTAAGGAGTGGAGATTGTTGTGTTGAGGTGATGGAGTGATGATTTCTCCTGAAGTGGTGGAAGGAGGTGTGTTGAGATGACCCGGTGCTGGAGCAGGAACGGTGGTCTGGACTTCCCTCTGGACGTGAGCAGGACCCTCGTCTCCAGGACCCTCGTCTCCAGGACCCATCGAAGCTGTAGGTCTCAGCAGATCGGCCATCAAGTCATCAAGGAGGAGCAGTTGCGACATGCCTTCATCCTCTAGTGACTTGAGCTGGTCACCTCTAATGTAGTCAACAATAAGCTCATACAAGTCAGTGTCACTTAGCTCATCAGTGCGGACTGGAATATTGCCGTCATCGATGGCGTTTGTGATGGCTTGTAGCTGACTGGTGTTCAAACTGGAAAGTTGTCTCTGGATCTTAACAATCAGCGCTCGCCGTGGTGCATTAGTTGCCATGTCCTTTTGATGGTGGTGGATACTCTTTGGATGACACACGTAGTGGGAGCCTTCCCTGAAGTTCCAGACACATCAAACAATACAGGCGCACTCTTCACCAGGCAGTTGCTTTAGTTATCATCCCGGACGAGCCCCCAATTGTTACCGGCGCCAGCCCTAGGGGTAAGCTGGGCGGTAGCAAATGGTACACAGCTAAAGAGTTAGACTGTGTAGCCAGGAGAATATCGCTGTGGACAGATGAGGGAGACGAGTCATTCCATGCACAGCGTGTTTAATTCTACTTTTCAATTATCACATTCAATTATCGTATACAATCAATAATCAATAAAATTATAAATGACAATAAATAAATTAACAAACACATATTTGGCAAAAGACGATAAAAGAATATCTAAATTGACTCAACAGATAAACTTAACAGATATACATAAATAAACTATAATATATAAATAAAAATACAGGTAACTAAATCTCTTACACCACGCACACACACACACAGACACACACACACACACACACAGAGGCACGCACGTGCACACACACAAGCACGTTGGCAACATGTGCCTGCAAATGGCGGCAGCTACTTTAACAGTCTAAACTAATCAAAAACCAAATTGTATGTAATCAATTGTAACCTTTTGCATGCTACCAAGCAGTTGAAATTGTCCAAATAATACTTTTACCTCTGCACATGGCAGACTTGTGGCAAAGTTTAAACCACGTGTTAAGTACACACGAAAACACATTTCAATTTCACAAATCACATCAACTACGGTTTGTTCCAACTCTGCATAACACATATATTACATTTAACCAAGTTTAAGTCAAAACAACGGAACTTTTGGTGATTACCTGTGGACAGATGAGGGAGACGAGTCATTCCATGCACAGCGTGTTTAATTCTGCTGTACATGCGCATTGTCTCGCTCTAATCCCCACAGGAGCGCTTAGAGCACCATCTGCTGGATGGATGTCCCAAAGATTAAAGACACAGTAGCCAAAAATACAAAAAATAGAGGGGGTGTCTGTTTCTATATAAACTTTTGAATATAGCGTTTTCAACCTACTACAGAATCTCCGGTTTTACGAGGCGAAACTGCAAAGGGCAATACAGCAGGTGGAGCAGTGGACCCTGAAGTGGGGGTTTAAACTGTCCGTACGGAAGTCTCAAGTGATCTGTTTCTTCAATGGACATAGGGACGTCTCCCTTCGACTGCATGGGCAGGTGCTCGAACAGGTCAGGGAGGTGAGGTTCTTGGGGGTCACCTTTGACGAGAGGCTTAGTTGGCGTCGGCACATTGATGAGGTCAGTGGTAAATGCAAAAGGGTGAATAACTTGCTTCGTTGTCTATCCGGCCAGGACTGGGGGGCCAGCAGAAGGTCGCTCCTGGGTATTTATCGGGCCGTCATGAGGGCGGCTATTGATTATGGCTGTATAGCCTACATGTCTGCGGCTGAGACTAACTTAAAGAAGCTTGATGTGGAGCAAGCCCAGGCCTTGCGCATCTGCTGTAGGGCTTTTAGGACCTCCCCTGTCTCGGCGCTGCAGGTTGAGTTGGGGGAATTGCCGTTACGGCTCCGGAGGCTAGAACTTCTGTTGGCTTACTGGGTGAATGTGCAAGGTCATACGAGCTCTCACCCGGTGAGGGACTTTCTCAGGGTTGATGGGGGGCAGAGTGAGGCTGGCGGTATGATTTTCAGCCAGGTAGGAAATGCGAAGGCGCGGCTTGCGGGGGTTGGTGATCTGCGTGTGAGCCCGTCGGTGGCTTTGTCTGCTATAGCTCCGTGGAAGTTTGTCCCGGCTCCTGTTGATGTTAGCTTGCATGGCAAGCTTAGAGGAGTCGCTGGGAGGGCACCGCAGTTTGCCGTTCAAGCGCTCATCGATAAGCACTCAGGTGATGTGTTTATTTATACCGACGGGTCTAGGGATCCTGAGAGTGGGCGTACTGGCGCCGCTTATTTTGTGCCTGACCTGGGGCTAGCGGTCAAGAAGAGGTTGACAGATCGCCTTTCTGTTTTCACGTCGGAACTTATAGCGATACGGTTGGCATTGGAATGGGCGGAATCTGCTTTGCAGTGTTGCGGCATTGTGGTGGCCTCTGACAGCCTTTCTGCATTGCAAAGCATTAAATCTGGGAAATCGGATTGCAGACAGGATGTGTTGAATGGCATCTTCTGTCTGATGCTCTCCCTGTCCAGGAAGGATGTGAGGGTTTCCTTCATTTGGGTCCCTGCGCATGTGGGGGTGGATGGTAACGAAATGGCTGATACACTGGCTAAACGTTCCCTTAGGCGGCCATCAATTGATGTGGCGGTTGAGTTAAGCAAATCTGAAATCAAGCCCGTTATCAAGAGTCATGTGGTCGGCCTTTGGCAGGAATTTTGGAGCCACTGTGTTACTGGACGGCATCTCTATCACATAAAGGGTAGTGTGGGTCCTTGCAGGTCTATGGGCAGGAACGCGTGGGAGGAAAGGGCCTTCGCCCGCATGAGGATTGGCCATGCTGGACTCAATTGGTCACTGAGTAGGATAGGCAAACATCCGACCGGTCTGTGTGGTCACTGTCGGGTGCCAGAGACTGTCGAGCATGTGCTGATTTGCTGTGAGGCTTATGATAGAGAAAGGGCCGGGTTGGCCTTGTGGTTTCGGAATAATGGGCGGGAGTTCAATCTGCGGAACGTTCTGGCGATCCAGTCACAGGGTTTGTGTCAGGCTGTGGTTGCTTACTTATGTAGCACAGGGCTGGGTAAACGTTTATAGAGTTGGGGGGTGTTGGAGACTGAGCCGAGGATGAGGAGCAAGAGGATGTTCTAACGCGCTTGGACTTCATGGGCCTAGAAACGCCAAAGTGATGGAAGAAGGACTTCTAAAGGATAAAACGACAAAGACGTCCCATGACCTCATGGGCTTTGTAAAACAACAAAGACGTCCCATGATCTCATGGGCTTTGTACTTCCAAAGCACCGAACGTCGGAGAGGGCGAGGAGGGTGAAGAGGAGTCTCCCTGGAGTGGGGCCGGTTGGTCTCTGACACAACGGCTATTCTGGTCACGGGGACACATCGTGACCTCATGGGCTTTGTGGCGCCAGGGCAGTGGGAGGAGTGCTTTTGCGGACTACGACAGAGTCTGAGGACTACGAAACGTCTGAGGAATAAAGTCTGGCGGTAATGCAACACTCGGATGCCAACCGCCATAAAACAACAACAACAACAACAACACTTCACTCACGGGACCGGAGCAGTGAACAGTGCGGCTACCGATAAAACGACACACGAGTCTTCTGTCCTGCATTATATACCTGGTGTACCAAGACTGAGTATTCTGCAAAGATGTCACAGTCAGATGGCACGGGAGAGAGTGCACAAGCTGAGTTGATTCTCTAATGTCTATTGGTTATATTTCCCAAAACATCTCCCGCTTATAAGCAAAACGTGTAACGGACCGTCATAGAGTTAGTTTGTGTGATATGTTAAGTCTCCACAGCCGGGGCAAAGTTCAGAGGGGTTTGTCTTCAGTTTGTGTGTTGCCCCAGAATGATTTCTGCAGCATCTATGGTCACGTCTTGCTGCAATTACACAAAACGAGCACGTTTGAAAGTGACAAAAAAAAACAACACTGCAAGACAAAAGATGTTGATGTTGTACCTTAATAAAGCAGAAACTAATGTATTTCTCAAAATCTTTTTTTGATTCGTCCCCAACAAATGCCGTCACTGGTATCGCTCCCAATTTGTACAAAAACAAACAATAAAGGACAGACTATTTGAGTATTGTTGTACTAGTTTATCCTGTGTACTTGAGCTTTTACATTCCGACAATCACCTGGTCAAACGAGTGTCTTCTGTCCATAATAGACTTGGTATTGCTCACTCGCTCATCATGACGGACACTGACCGTTAAGTGGAGGAAAAGTAGGTGTTTGGGCATAAACCCGCCTCGATAAGACCTCTCCAGTTTGTCACATGCTCAAACACTCACTACATGTGACTGTGGTAGAAACTTTTCTTTGATCATCCACTTCACAAATCTGTGTCATAAGCATCGTCCTTCATGTGTGACAGGTCCAGATCTAAAAATGATACGTCAGGATGGATACTCTTACTGGATAATGGTTTACTCCTCATCATATCAGCTTTGTATTGTTGACATTATTTGTGCAAAAAATAAGCATTATTTTAGTAGTAAAGTAAAATATGCTGATTTAAGGCTTCTAGATATAAAACATTGACAATTAAAGTGTACTGTCAGAGGGGTGTAAGGTCAGAGAGTGAAGGGTCTGTCCTGTGTCATGTCAGAGGGGTGTAATGTCAGAGAGTGAGGGGTCTGTCCTGTGTCATGTCAGAGGGGTGTAAGGTCAGAGAGTGAGGGGTCTGTCCTGTGTCATGTCAGAGGGGTGTAAGGTCAGAGAGTGAAGGGTCTGTCCTGTGTCATGTCAGAGGGGTGTAGGGTCAGAGAGTGAGGGGTCTGTCCTGTGTCATGTCAGAGGGGTGTAGGGTCAGAGAGTGAGGGGTCTGTCCTGTGTCATGTCAGAGGGGTGTAGGGTCAGAGAGTGAGGGGTCTGTCCTGTGTCATGTCAGAGGGGTGTAGGGTCAGAGAGTGAGGGGTCTGTCCTGTGTCATGTCAGAGGGGTGTAAGGTCAGAGAGTGAGGGGTCTGTCCTGTGTCATGTCAGAGGGGTGTAGGGTCAGAGAGTGAGGGGTCTGTCCTGTGTCATGTCAGAGGGGTGTAGGGTCAGAGAGTGAGGGGTCTGTCCTGTGTCATGTCAGAGGGGTGTAGGGTCAGAGAATGAGGGGTCTGTCCTGTGTCAGAATTAGAGTTTGAACTGATCGTTTAGTCTGTGTTGTCATTATACTGTTTTGTGTTGTATTGTCTTCTATTGTATTACAACACATTCTAATGTTAAAGTGCGTTGTGTTGAGTGGGAACTATATTTCACCCTGGAGAGACTCAGACACAAAAGCAGAAAAGATGTTTTAGCGAACTTTATTGCAAAGTTTATTTGGCGCTCAGACCCCGGTGGAAGGCGTAGCGACCATGGGCACTCCATGATTTGATTGAATTAGATACCTTCCCCCCGGAGCCTGGAGACTGGTGGTGGTAGATGTGGAGAGAATAATAGATGCAGAGGAGGAGCAGGGGAGGTGGTGGGTCGCAGATACGGTTTGAAGCGACTGAGCCATCAACCTGAGCGCTTAAATGCTGCCGCCTGTGCGTTGATTGGAGCGGGGAGGAGTGACTGAGAGCGTTGATTGGGGATGAGGAGCAGGTGTAGGGGCCATGACGCGGACGTCCCCCGTCCTTTTACCAATCCTTCTTGGCCGGGAAAAACTGCATAACCTCTTTGGGATAAGCGCAGAAACCTGGAAGAGTCCATGGTGAAGTGAGGGATCTGACTCTCACAGACGGACGCCCGCTTGAGTGCGATGATGGGGCTGGGGAGAGGGGTCCTTCCATGGAGGCCGACGCAGATTTAGGTTAGGTCTTCCAGGTGAACTTACGCAGGCTTCATATATATTTCCGTTATGTGAACTATATGTGCAGGCTTGACACAAATAGAATAATTGATATTTCCCTTGAAGAAATTGTGTTTTTTAAAATGTACTCTTCAAACAAATGCCTAATATTAAGTAATAGGTATTTAAATAAATCCTCATTCTTTTTGAGTTTTCAAGAAAACAATCATTTATATCGGCATAGAGCGGGTGTTATTCCTCTTGAAGTGATGGCTATGGAAAAAATACAATCTTAAATAACATAATAAGTGAACAAGTGCTCAAAAAATCTTTATATATAAATATAATGTTTACAACAAATCATTACATGTACAATGTTTACAATAAATCTTTATATTTACAAAGTTTATAACAAATCATTATATTTACAAATGTTTACAGTAAATCTTTATATTCACAACTATACTACAGCTGAATGTGAGTGTAAAATGTGCCAGGGATCAGGTCCACAGCAGCTTGGTACATGTTCAGTCTGAGGCTGGTACGATGGTGCCAGATAGAAGGGATCAGGTGCATATGGACTCATCCTCATGACGGGGCCATATGCAGGCTCAGCTCAGACGTTTTCCATCTTCCTCTTCTTATGTTTTTGGCTATAATTGTCCTTGAACGACCAGTCGGGGAACATAGCCTCGTGCTCCAGGCGTAGTTTGCGTGCCTGTTCAAAGTACGGGGCCTGCTCCTCTGCAGACAGAGATGCCCAGCACTTTCCCACCTCTTTGTTGACTGTAGCTGAGTTGGTGATTTTGAGCTCCTGCTGGATTTTCAGCCTCTTCTCAGCTCTGTACAACATGAAGGCGTTTAATGGCCTCTTAATGCACATAGTTGGAGCGTACGGTCCCAGGGTAGGCGTGTGTATTTGCTGAGAAACCACTGTGTGGGCCTCAGGTTGGTTGCCTCTCAGCTGGTGAGCAATTGATTGCGTCTCTTGTGCAGGTATGAACGCTGGCATCGGTGTTGCAGAAGGCCCTCCCACAGAACCAAGTGCTGGAACTTCAGCATCAATGACCAAACCTTGATCCTCCAACATGCCCTTAATCGATGTTATGAGAGTGGACCTAATCTCCTCATAGTCCATAGTGTTCAAATAGGCCTCAACATCGATGGTGCTAAATTGCTCAGCGCTGACTTCAGGCGTTGAGGCCAGAGGGGCCGCAGGAGAAGGTGGAGGACTTGGGCACAACCAATCGCTGTCCAAAAAGTGGCCCAGTATTCCAGAAGTCTTCAGGATGACCTCCAGAAAGTCCAGTCTGGTCTCTGACTCCATGATGGTCCTTCATGGAGAACTGTAAAGACACAAAAAAGAATATTTCTGTGATGCTATGAAATGTATCAAAAGTAAGCCTTATTACCAGAAATCATCATCCTAACTGTAAATTTAAGTAAGACGTGAAACAATTTACAGTAATACCAAAAAGGTGGCAATTTGACTTATCAACTCACTGCAATTTGGGGTAATTTCACTGTGATTTTCCAAAACAGGGCCAAAGAACGAGTACTTACTAGATGTACTAAGCTCGTACTGACAGAGCTGTTAGCTAGTAGCTTGTAGTACAGCGGGAGTGTTATCGATGTGTCGATCGTATACTCGCAACAGCCAAGTGGAAGGTCAAACTGCAAATGAAGGACTCACGGCCTGAACTTATAGTCAGGCTCTTTATGACGTACTAGTCACGTGCCTAATGTCACTGTCACTATGTGCGTGACGTCAACCCTGACAACAAGCATTCAAATAAAAACATCTACGCTAACAATTTCAACACTTTTTTGTATTCAACAAGACACAGCAAATTTAAGCTTGATAACAAATGCATTTAATGTGAATGAAAGTTTATTTTGTTAGGTTTCCACCTATATCTTTTTCATTGGTTTTTCAAACAGAAACTTTCAGTAAAACTCATAAAAGTCCGACCATTTTCGTGTTTTTAGCTAGGCGGAACTACGCCCCCAAGTATGGACACACAGTACACAGTATTATTGGACATCCTCACCTTTCCATCGTTTCTGGTCTTATTTGTTGGAGTTTTCACTTGAGTTGACTGTATTTTGACTTCATCATAATGTTGAGGCGTTTACTTTACAGGTTGCTGACATCCAGCTCCTACATTTTTATTTCCATTGCACAAAAGTGTAGTTTTGTTTGTTTGTCAGGATACAGCGCCCTCTAGTGGAGGTTTTAAAAGGGCTAAATATTTATCTCATTATGTATTTATACATTTTGCGAATTTTTGAACAATCAAAATACTGACAATATTGCCCAATAAAGAATTTTACATTTAAATTTAAGAGAGTTTCATTATGTGGGACCAAATTATGAAGAGGAAATGGGTATAATTCATAATCCTTTAAAGTAATATTTTCACTACAGGACATCTGTAGTTATGTTTCAAATCATGAAAAAATGTCAGAGGGGTGTAAGGTCAGAGAGTGAGGGGTCTGTCCTGTGTCATGTCAGAGGGGTGTATACTTTAGTCTGCAAAAGTCCAGGTTTTATCTGAGGCTATTTGGATATTATAAGTCCATAATAATACTGTTAAATCCCTGCTTTTTTGTTTGTTTCTTCCAGGTTCTAGTTTATGCAGGTAAGCAGCACAAACTGTAAGACCTGGTGCGGTTTACTAAGATTTAAGCTACACCATAATCTATAGTTATGTTGCTGCTTTATTGTTATGTATGAGCTTATTGTTAATGGTTTTTCTCCACAGGAAGATGAAGTTAGGAGAAAATACATGGAGGCCTTGTTTAGAGCAGAAGAAGCCAAAAGTAAAGAGGAGCTTTAACAAACTTGTCAACAACAACATACTTGAATAAATTCAAGTTATCACTACACCATTTCCCCATTTAAGACTCATAGCTGAAGTGGATATTATACTAAGAACATTAGCCTCTGCCCGTGTCCTTTACAGCAGGTAAACATAGTTTTTACATAAGAGTTAACAGTAGTACATGTACTCTTTCATAAGTACATACTTTTGATATTCTTCCCTTTACAGTGAGACAATTTTATAGTGTTTCATAGAATGCCTGAAAGTATAATTTTAATTTAATTTTCTATTCTCCCTTTGCCTGTTTTTTGTTTCATAGGCCACCAAATTGTACATTATTTACATGCAAAATCCAGTGGTTCCCAAAGTGGATGTCAAGGTACTGAGCTCGGGCTCTTGAGATGGAAAAATGTATGTAATCAATGTTTTCATTTATATCAGTAGATTTAACAAAATGAGGTAAAACAAGACAATAAATGACTCATATTAATGCAATTAAAGCTGCTTTTAATAAGAGTTGTGGGTAAGGTTCTCCTCCTGAAGAACTGGTTCTCCTCCTGAAGAACAGGCTCTCCTCCTGAAGAACAGGCTCTCCTCCTGAAGAACAGGCTCTCCTCCTGAAGAACAGGCTCTCCTCTGGTTCTCCGCCTGAAGAACTGGTTCTCCTCCTGAAGAACTGGTTCTCCTCCTGAAGAACTGGTTCTCCTCCTGAAGAACAGGTTCTCCTCCTGAAGAACAGGCTCTCCTCCTGAAGAACAGGCTTTCCTCCTGAAGAACAGGCTCTCCTCTGGTTCTCCGCCTGAAGAACTGGTTCTCCTCCTGAAGAACTGGTTCTCCTCCTGAAGAACTGGCTCTCCTGAAGAACTGGTTCTCCTCCTGAAGAACTGGTTCTCCTCCTGAAGAACTGGTTTTCCTCCTGAAGAACTGGTTCTCCTCCTGAAGAACTGGTTCTCCTCCTGAAGAACTGGTTTTCCTCCTGAAGAACTGGTTCTCCTCCTGAAGAACTGGTTCTCCTCCTGGGTGGGTGGGGGAGAGTGCACACTCACCTGCGTGCCGTGTCTCCACGTTTTTAGATTAACCCACACACCCTTAAAGTGAAGCACCTCACCTACTCACAGTGACAACAGGCTTAATGCAAGCATACTAACATACTTAACAAAAATCAAGAAACTGTATGAGGAGAAAGTAATGACATAGATAGACTTTAGGTGTCCGGACATTACCAGCTCACTGCTGAAGTAAAGGGACAGGCTACATCTTTATCTTTGAAACAGTCAAGTCACTTCAATGTTTTGAGCATTTTACAATTGGTTCCCATGTGCTTTATGAATAGTTGTGTGCAATTTACGTTATATTTTCTAATTGTTCACGAGGCTGTTGTAAATGCAGACAGTAAAGACACAGTGTGATAATGGTATACCTTTATCTTTATTTACAAGTTGCAGAAGAAAAACTGAAGCTATCTTTCTCCACCGTTCTTCCTTTTTTCAGCCATTGCATGAAGTCAGCTCAGCTCAACACGAGAGGAAAAGCTGCAGAGAAACAGAGACAAAGAATGCACAATTAAACATTCACTAATACGAACAGGAAAAGTTTTGCTTTGGTTAAATGACTAAAGTGTTAGCTGCACACGTAAATCTAATACAGTATGTCTGGAGCAGTGGTCTCCCTCTCGGGGACTTTTTTTGGTTTTAAGATTCTTTAAAAATGAATCATCAGAAGAGTTTGGAGTATTTGACTTCAAATTAGTACAAAGTAATGGTCCAAGAAAATGTGTCAAATACAAGTTATAAAAGTATTGAAGTATATGAAGTTGCAGTGCAAGAAATAAAAATAATCGCATATTGTCAACATAAAACTTTTGTCACTTGTAGACTTAAAGTGGGAAGTACTACTCAAGAGTAGTTATACAAATATTATGCACACAAATATTATTCATGTAGGAGTTAAAGTGTATAAAAACTACTTTGGGAAGAATAATTTAATTATAAAGTTATTAGAGTAAATGGTAGTGAGTAATTTCTTCATTATACTTCAAGCTGACTAGTTCTGTGATTAGTAACCTCTGGGGGCCCATTGCAAAGCTTTAGGCACTTCAAGGTTAAAATGTAAATATGTATATAGAAAATGAATATACATATTAGAGGGTGTAGATTGATGTGGGCCTGCACATGTAGGATACAGAGCAGCAGGGCACAGTCAACAGGTCACAGGCTTGACTTCAACACATCACATATCAGAGAAAATCCGTTTATAAATGCATTTTACTGATCTGCAAATCGTTAAGATCCTTGGGGTATGGATGGAGAAAAAGAGGCTTGGATAAGATAACCATTATTAGTCTGCCAATGGGTAAACAACACAACATAGTCCAACAGCAATAACAAATATTAACTTGTAATATAAGCACTGATTAATCATAATTATAGCATTAATGGGGTTCTCAAAATCCTATTGTTATTACTAACTTACCTTATTGTTGTGTTGTGTCAGGTCACCTGTGGTCAGGCTCCCCACTTGGACATCGAGGCGAGATGTTCTTTGCTTTTTTTGTTCAACAAAACTGCAATAATACCACAGTTACACAAAAATGCATTGTCCTATTTTTCAAACGTATTACATAAACAAAGCATTAACCTTTGTCTTGTAAAGCTGGCTGTAATTTATACTCATTGTTACTTGATGTATGTAATAAAATGTATTACATACATCAAGTAACAATGAGTATAAATATGCTGTGACGTTAGCCTTGTTAGCAAGAAACAGTCCGCTAGCATAAGGTGCTAACTAATGCTAAAATCACGATTTCTGAATAACTTGTACACATTTCTGTATCCACACTAGCTCATTTAAGCAAATGGGCGTATGATAAAACGTGACAGGGGTTAATACATATGGCATTGTGATTTAAATAAGTAATATAGTAAAATATAAGTGACTTACTGTAATGTTTGTGGCTAAAGTTAGTCCCGATGTCAATAACACGAACGACTTCAGACTAGTACTTCTGATTGGTCCAGCCGTTGCAAGGCAACCTGGATCAGGGCGTTCCCTCCTCAGCACATTTGGATTGTTTAAGGTTTTTCAGATGGGAGGAGCAAAAGGACCACGTGCAAAGTAAAGTATTCAGGCAAAAAGGAAAAGCCTAAGGAATTGCTCTATTAAATTACAATCTAAAGATGGTGTTAGTGGCAGAATTATAAATTAAACAGGTAATTTGTTTTTAACAGCAAAGATACTGCGCAGAACTCTCAAGCTCCCAGGCCTCTGGTAGAAGACATATATATATATATATATAAATGTATAAATGTATATATATATATATGTATAAATATAAATGTACATAAATACATATATGTATAAATAACAAATTCGAATTGAAATTAGAATTTAATAAATAGACTCGTAAACCACTCATTAATATTACGTTTGAAACATAATTTAAATGTTATTTTAATAAATGCTTTATCATTATTAACATGGTCCTTTCTCTTTTCCTCCTCTTATCTCAGCAACAGGCAACACAGCGATCCTCAAACCTGAGCAATAAAACATAATAATATCCCTGTTATTCCAAATATACTGACAAATCAGAAATTACTATAGAAACAGCCGTTTGTTGATTTATTTATTTATTATAAACCTTTTTACAGCATTGGAAAATATTAAGAATGTTTATGTCATGTTTTTTCTCTTACAGAAATCATATTGAAACAAAGAATATATCCCCCCTCGATTTCCATTCATACAGTTTTGGAAAAGCTCCATGAAGCCAGTAGGGGACGCTAAAGAGCCGCATGAGGCTTTGGAACTGCGGGCTGCTGACCCCTGACCTAACTAAAAACCCGAAAATGGCTGGACTTTTAGGAGCTCTACTGAACATATTTGCTTGTAAAACCAATCAAGTAAGATATCGTTAGAAACCTAAGAAAATAAGCTTTCATTCAGACTAATTGCATTTGTTGTAAAACTTAAATTCGCTGTGTTATGACTCGTTGAAAACATAAAGTGTTGAAATTGTTAGCATAGATGTTTTTATTTGAATGTTTGTTGCCAGGGTTTACGTCACCACGCACATAGCGACAGTGACATTAGGCACGTGACTAGAACGTTATTTTCTAGCGCCGCCTCCTGACTATAAATACAGGCCGTGACTTTGGGTCATTTGCAGTCTCTCCATCCACCTGTCTGGTCGCACCCTGTACTCTTTTGCGAGCAGAGCTCAACACACATCGAGAAGCACTGCCGCGTGTTACGTACGTACTACCTACTACAAAGTACTGTGCCAACAGCCCTGTCAGTACTACCTTAGTACAACTGGTAAGTACATGTTCTTTGTGTGGCTTGACTAGGCTCTTCTTGTTCAAATTGCCACCTTTTTGGTATTACTGCCAAATTGTTTCTCGTCTTACTTACATTTACAGTTAGGATGACGATTTCTGATAATACTTGGGCAGACGTTTGATACATTTCATAGCATCGCAGGAAAATCCATTGACCATGAACTAATAGTAAATCTTTTTGTATCTTTACAGTTCTCCATAAAAGACAAGCATGGAGCCAGAAACCAGACTGGACTTTCTGGAGGTCGTCCTTAAGGCTTCTGGCACACTGGACCACTTTCTGGACAGCGAATGGTCAAGCCCAAGTCCTCCACCATCTCCTGTGGCCCCTCTGGCCTCACTGCTTGCAGTCAGCACTGAGCAGTTGAGCACCATAGATGTTGAGGCCTATGTGAATACTATGGACTGGGAGGAGATGAGGTCCACTTTCACTGCATCAATTGAGGCCGTGTTGGCTGAAAATCCAGCACTTGCTTCTGTGGAAGTGCCTTGTTCTGCACCACCAATGCCAGCGTTCATACCTGCGCAAGAGACACCATCAATTGCTCACCAGCTGAGTAGCAAGCGACCTGTGACCTGTGCGGTTTCTCAGCCAATCCATGTGCCAACAAATATGTTTTATTTTCATATTTGTAACAACAGCCAGACACTGTACACCAGGACGCCTTCTACCACTCGTGGCTCTGTCTCTATGGCACCCAGCAATGTCACTTCAAGGTAACATGAAAAAAAAAAAAATATTCTGGTTAGATAAGGTTATGATAATAATAATAATGGTTAAAAACTAGCTGCTTGTGTAAGTTTCTGGATTTGAGTCTGCATTCACTAACGTTTATATCTTTTCTTCTTTCAGGAAGCGAAAGCGAGACTCTGTCAACTCGTACGTTAAGAAGCCATTAAACGCCTTCATGCTGTACAGAGCTGAGCAGAGGCTGAAAATCCAGCACGATCTCAAAATCACAAACTCATCTGTAGTCAGCCAAGAGGCGGGAAAGTGCTGGAAGTCTCTGTCTGCAGAGGAGCAGGCCCCGTACTTTCAACGGGCACGCAAAATACGTCTGGAGCACGAGGCTATGCTCCAGCCTACATATGGCCCCGTCACGAGGATGTGCCCATATGCTCCTTTGCCCTCTCATCCCGCACCATCGTACCAGCCTCAGACTGTCCCGTTGCAGATTCTTAATTTTTAAAGTGCATTTTACTTTTTGTATTCAGTTGCTCATATTGTTGTAAATAAAAACCTGTATTAATGCATTGAAAAACTGTTTGTTGTTTCATAGTGTGCAAAGGTCCAGGTTTAATCTGGGGTTAAATATAGTTTTAGGTGCTAGTTGGTCGGCCTGTCTGTCTGAGGGAGTCTGATCTCTCCTTCACTGTGGAACTACTCAAGGTTTCTACTTTTCCCCAAAGAGGTTTTGTAGTTTTTCCTTGCCGAGAAGGAGGGTCTAAGGACAGGGGACTAGTCCCTATGAACATTGTTTAATCTGTTCTCACTGCAGCTGTTGTAACTTTCTCACTGTCAAAGCTGCAGCCTGAGCCTGGGGGTCCTGGGGGTCCTGGGGTCCTGGGGGTCCGCTCTGACCATACGTCTTTGTTACGTTCTCTTCTGTTCGTACAGTTCCTCAAAATGGGACAAAAGATGGGTTCATCAAAGTGCACTATGTCACTCTCTTGTTATTTTGCTGTTGGTAAATGTATCACAGCCATGCCCTTGTTACCATAGACACTTGATTCATCCTAATAGACGTCCAAGTATGTCATATGTATGTGCTTTGTTGTGTTTGTACAATACATTGAATCATGTGCAAATCTCAATGCAACAGTGTTGGTTGTTTTCCTCATACATGTATTCTGATACAGGAATGGATCATCACAGCAGAAACACAGCCTTTTTGAACCAATCAGCAGGACACGGCCTTAATCCTGCTGCTTTTATACTAGATAAAAAGCAAACTTCAAAATTTCGTTGAATTTTAAGCAGCCAATCAGACCATAAACCCCTTTCCCTGTAAAAGTCAAATATGCTTAATATAAGATAAGATATTCCTTTATTGTCCCACATGGGGAAATTTCATTGGTGCAACGCAGGTAGATACAGAGGTAGATACAGAAGAACAGATCACTTATAGGAAGTCTGAAAAACACTTTCAGTAGAAGATCTCCTATAAATAAATAAAAACTCCCATAGACAAATAAATAAATAAATACATAAATACCATTGCATGTGATCACGACAGTAATTGCACATGAATATGTGTCACGACAGCACATAGATTGCACATGAATTTCACATGAATTGCACATGAATTCCAACAGCAATTGCACATATGACAGAATTGCACATCAGTATTAGGTTAGGTCAGTATTGCGAGTGTTCAGTACTAACAGTTTTTGTTATAAAGTCTGAAAGCAGCAGGAAGGAAAGACCTACGGAACCTTTCCTTCGCACATCGAGGGTGGATCAGTCTCTCACTGAAGCTGCTCTCCAGAGCGGAGAGAGTGTCCTGCAGGGGGTGACACTCATGGTCCAGCATAGATGTGAATCTAGCCAGGACCCTTCTGTCCCCCACCTCCTGCACCGAGTCCAGAGCACAGCCCAGGACGGAGCTGGACTTCTTGATGACTCTGTCCAGCTTCCTCCTCTCCCTCTCTGTGATGCTGCTGCTCCAGCAGGCCACACCGTACAGGAGCTGATGCCACCACAGAGTCGTAGAAGGTCTTCAGGAGTGGCCCTGTCACTCCAAAAGACCTGAGTCTCCTCAGGAGGTAGAGCCGACTCTGGCTCTTCCTGTACAGTGCGTCTGTGTTATGAGTCCAGTCCAGTTTGTGGTTCAGATGAACACCCAGGTACTTGTATGAGTCCACTCTCTCAATGTCCCGTCCCTGGATGTTCACTGGTGAGGGGGCAGTGGGGTGGCGTCTGCGGAAATCCACCACCATCTCCTTGGTCTTCCCCGCGTTGATGAGGAGGTGGTTCCGCTGACACCAGTCCACAAAGTCCTGCGCCAGTCCTCTGTACTCCGCGTCATCGTCGTCCGTGATGAGTCCGATGATGGCAGAGTCGTCAGAGAACTTCTGCAGGACACAGCTGTCCGTGTCATGTCTGAAGTCTGCAGTGTAAAGGGTGAAGAGAAAGGGCGCGAGGACAGTGCCCAGGGGCGCCCCCACACTGCAGGTCCGAGTGTCAGACACACAGTTCCGTGCTCTCCCAAACTGGGGTCGGTCTGTGAGGTAGTCCAGGATCCATTCTTCCAGGTCATACTCCACACCAGCCGTCTCCAGCTTGTCCCTCAGGAGCAGCGGCTGGATGGTGTTGAAGGCGCTGGAAAGATCGAAGAACAGAATCCTCACAGAGCTGCCAGGCTTTTCCAGGTGAGAGAGAGAGCGGTGCAGCAGGGAGATGACGGCGTCCTCCACTCCAATGCCAGGCCGATATGCAAACTGCAGCGGGTCCATGGCTAAGCTCACGGTGGAGCGGAGGTGGTCCAGGACCAGCCACTCCAGTGTCTTCATCAGGTGGGACGTGAGAGCCACTGGCCTGAAGCTGTTGAGGTCTTTGGGGCGCGGTGTCTTAGGCACAGGTACCAGACAGGAGGTCTTCCAGACCTGTGGTACCACCCTCAGCTTCAGGCTCATGTTGAAGACATGCTCCATAACTCCACACAGTTCATCTGCGCAGGACTTAAGGAGCCTGGGGCTGATGCCATCAGGTCCTGCTGCCTTCCTCACTTTAATCCTCTTCAGCTCACTCCTCACCTGTGCTGCTGTGACAGTCAGTGGTTGGCAGGGGGACCGTGTGCTGGGGGGATGGGTGAGTCCAGGTGAAGTGGGGAGCTGATGGTCCGGGGCAGATAAGCGAAGAGGAACAGATGCAGGGCAAGTATAAAAGCTATAAAGCTGTTATTTTGTCCCTGAACCAAACCCAAAGTGCCCTCAAAGGTCTAAAGTCACTGGCTCCAGTCACCCACACACCCTAAAGGGAACAAGCAGGAGGAAATGAAAGAATGAATGAATGTCACATTGTGGTTCACCTGCTCTCTCTCACCTCAAACACAGACACAGTGTTCTGGAGATCAGGTCTGTGTTTGTAATGGCTGTCAGTGCCATTAGAGGGACTCTGTCAGGTTATACTGTATGTGTTTAGGGAGAAAAGTCAAGAAAACGCATGAAATAAGAACATTGTTATATTAATCTTGAGAAGAGCATCGCAAATATAAAATGATCAATCCTTTCAAAGTCTCTAAATATCAAACATGCCGAGTCAAAGTAAATGTTACTTTTTAAAATAAAGTAAAAGTAAACCACAAAACTGAGTTGATTCTCTAAAGTCTATTGGTTATATTTCCCAAAACATCTCCCGCTTATAAGCAAAACGTGTAACGGACCGTCATAGAGTTAGTTTGTGTGATATGTTAAGTCTCCACAGCCGGGGCAAAGTTCAGAGGGGTTTGTCTTCAGTTTGTGTGTTGCCCCAGAATGATTTCTGCAGCATCTATGGTCACGTCTTGCTGCAATTACACAAAACGAGCACGTTTGAAAGTGACAAAAAAAAACAACACTGCAAGACAAAAGATGTTGATGTTGTACCTTAATAAAGCAGAAACTAATGTATTTCTCAAAATCTTTTTTTGATTCGTCCCCAACAAATGCCGTCACTGGTATCGCTCCCAATTTGTACAAAAACAAACAATAAAGGACAGACTATTTGAGTATTGTTGTACTAGTTTATCCTGTGTACTTGAGCTTTTACATTCCGACAATCACCTGGTCAAACGAGTGTCTTCTGTCCATAATAGACTTGGTATTGCTCATCATGACGGACACTGACCGTTAAGTGGAGGAAAAGTAGGTGTTTGGGCATAAACCCGCCTCGATAAGACCTCTCCAGTTTGTCACATGCTCAAACACTCACTACATGTGACTGTGGTAGAAACTTTTCTTTGATCATCCACTTCACAAATCTGTGTCATAAGCATCGTCCTTCATGTGTGACAGGTCCAGATCTAAAAATGATACGTCAGGATGGATACTCTTACTGGATAATGGTTTACTCCTCATCATATCAGCTTTGTATTGTTGACATTATTTGTGCAAAAAATAAGCATTATTTTAGTAGTAAAGTAAAATATGCTGATTTAAGGCTTCTAGATATAAAACATTGACAATTAAAGTGTACTGTCAGAGGGGTGTAAGGTCAGAGAGTGAAGGGTCTGTCCTGTGTCATGTCAGAGGGGTGTAATGTCAGAGAGTGAGGGGTCTGTCCTGTGTCATGTCAGAGGGGTGTAAGGTCAGAGAGTGAGGGGTCTGTCCTGTGTCATGTCAGAGGGGTGTAAGGTCAGAGAGTGAAGGGTCTGTCCTGTGTCATGTCAGAGGGGTGTAATGTCAGAGAGTGAGGGGTCTGTCCTGTGTCATGTCAGAGGGGTGTAAGGTCAGAGAGTGAGGGGTCTGTCCTGTGTCATGTCAGAGGGGTGTAAGGTCAGAGAGTGAGGGGTCTGTCCTGTGTCATGTCAGAGGGGTGTAGGGTCAGAGAGTGAGGGGTCTGTCCTGTGTCATGTCAGAGGGGTGTAAGGTCAGAGAGTGAGGGGTCTGTCCTGTGTCATGTCAGAGGGGTGTAGGGTCAGAGAGTGAGGGGTCTGTCCTGTGTCATGTCAGAGGGGTGTAAGGTCAGAGAGTGAGGGGTCTGTCCTGTGTCATGTCAGAGGGGTGTAGGGTCAGAGAGTGAGGGGTCTGTCCTGTGTCATGTCAGAGGGGTGTAAGGTCAGAGAGTGAGGGGTCTGTCCTGTGTCATGTCAGAGGGGTGTACAGTCAGAGAGTGAGGGGTCTGTCCTGTGTCATGTCAGAGGGGTGTAATGTCAGAGAGTGAGGGGTCTGTCCTGTGTCATGTCAGAGGGGTGTAGGGTCAGAGAGTGAGGGGTCTGTCCTGTGTCATGTCAGAGGGGTGTAATGTCAGAGAGTGAGGGGTCTGTCCTGTGTCATGTCAGAGGGGTGTAGGGTCAGAGAGTGAGGGGTCTGTCCTGTGTCATGTCAGAGGGGTGTAGGGTCAGAGAGTGAGGGGTCTCTCCTGTGTCATGTCAGAGGGGTGTAGGGTCAGAGAGTGAGGGGTCTGTCCTGTGTCATGTCAGAGGGGTGTAGGGTCAGAGAGTGAGGGGTCTGTCCTGTGTCATGTCAGAGGGGTGTAATGTCAGAGAGTGAGGGGTCTGTCCTGTGTCATGTCAGAGGGGTGTAGGGTCAGAGAGTGAGGGGTCTGTCCTGTGTCATGTCAGAGGGGTGTAAGGTCAGAGAGTGAAGGGTCTGTCCTGTGTCATGTCAGAGGGGTGTAATGTCAGAGAGTGAGGGGTCTGTCCTGTGTCATGTCAGAGGGGTGTAGGGTCAGAGAGTGAGGGGTCTGTCCTGTGTCATGTCAGAGGGGTGTAGGGTCAGAGAGTGAAGGGTCTGTCCTGTGTCAGAATTAGAGTTTGAACTTATCGTTTAGTCTGTGTTGTCATTATACAGTTTTGTGTTGTATTGTCTTCTATTGTATTACAACACATTCTAATGTCAAAGTGCGTTGTGTTGAGTGGGAACTATATATATATTTCCGTTATGTGAACTATATGTGCAGGCTTGACACAAATAGAATAATTGATATTTCCCTTGAAGAAATTGTGTTTTTTAAAATGTAC
Source organism: Eucyclogobius newberryi (assembly GCF_026437365.1). Lineage (NCBI taxonomy): Eukaryota > Metazoa > Chordata > Actinopteri > Gobiiformes > Gobiidae > Eucyclogobius > Eucyclogobius newberryi. Next base: position 33,638,169 of record NW_027316278.1, on the reverse strand, counting down.
TCTTCAAACAAATGCCTAATATTAAGTAATAGGTATTTAAATAAATCCTCATTCTTTTTGAGTTTTCAAGAAAACAATCATTTATATCGGCATAGAGCGGGTGTTATTCCTCTTGAAGTGATGGCTATGGAAAAAATACAATCTTAAATAACATAATAAGTGAACAAGTGCTCAAAAAATCTTTATATATAAATATAATGTTTACAACAAATCATTACATGTACAATGTTTACAATAAATCTTTATATTTACAAAGTTTATAACAAATCATTATATTTACAAATGTTTACAGTAAATCTTTATATTCACAACTATACTACAGCTGAATGTGAGTGTAAAATGTGCCAGGGATCAGGTCCACAGCAGCTTGGTACATGTTCAGTCTGAGGCTGGTACGATGGTGCCAGATAGAAGGGATCAGGTGCATATGGACTCATCCTCATGACGGGGCCATATGCAGGCTCAGCTCAGACGTTTTCCATCTTCCTCTTCTTATGTTTTTGGCCATAATTGTCCTTGAACGACCAGTCGGGGAACATAGCCTCGTGCTCCAGGCGTAGTTTGCGTGCCTGTTCAAAGTACGGGGCCAGCTCCTCTGCAGACAGAGATGCCCAGCACTTTCCCACCTCTTTGTTGACTGTAGCTGAGTTGGTGATTTTGAGCTCCTGCTGGATTTTCAGCCTCTTCTCAGCTCTGTACAACATGAAGGCGTTTAACGGCCTCTTAATGCACATAGTTGGAGCGTACGGTCCCAGGGTAGGCGTGTGTATTTGCTGAGAAACCACTGTGTGGGCCTCAGGTTGGTTGCCTCTCAGCTGGTGAGCAATTGATTGCGTCTCTTGTGCAGGTATGAACGCTGGCATCGGTGTTGCAGAAGGCCCTCCCACAGAACCAAGTGCTGGAACTTCAGCATCAATGACCAAACCTTGATCCTCCAACATGCCCTTAATCGATGTTATGAGAGTGGACCTAATCTCCTCATAGTCCATAGTGTTCAAATAGGCCTCAACATCGATGGTGCTAAATTGCTCAGCGCTGACTTCAGGCGTTGAGGCCAGAGGGGCCGCAGGAGAAGGTGGAGGACTTGGGCACAACCAATCGCTGTCCAAAAAGTGGCCCAGTATTCCAGAAGTCTTCAGGATGACCTCCAGAAAGTCCAGTCTGGTCTCTGACTCCATGATGGTCCTTTATGGAGAACTGTAAAGACACAAAAAAGAATATTTCTGTGATGCTATGAAATGTATCAAAAGTAAGCCTTATTACCAGAAATCATCATCCTTACTGTAAATTTAAGTAAGACGTGAAACAATTTACAGTAATACCAAAAAGGTGGCAATTTGACTTATCAACTCACTGCAATTTGGGGTAATTTCACTGTGATTTTCCAAAACAGGGCCAAAGAACGAGTACTTACTAGATGTACTAAGCTCGTACTGACAGAGCTGTTAGCTAGTAGCTTGTAGTACAGCGGGAGTGTTATCGATGTGTCGATCGTATACTCGCAACAGCCAAGTGGAAGGTCAAACTGCAAATGAAGGACTCACGGCCTGAACTTATAGTCAGGCTCTTTATGACGTACTAGTCACGTGCCTAATGTCACTGTCACTATGTGCGTGACGTCAACCCTGACAACAAGAGTAAGAGGAGCTTTAACAAACTTGTCAACAACAACATACTTGAATAAATTCAAGTTATCACTACACCATTTCCCCATTTAAGACTCATAGCAGAGGTGGATATTATACTGAGAACATTAGCCTCTGCCCGTGTCCTTTACAGCAGGTAAACATAGTTTTTACATAAGAGTTAACAGTAGTACATGTACTCTTTCATGAGTACATACTTTTGATATTCTTCCCTTTACAGTAAGACAATTTTATAGTGTTTCATAGAATGCCTGAAAGTATAATTTTAATTTAATTTTCTATTCTCCCTTTGCCTGTTTTTTGTTTTATAGGCCACCAAATTGTACATTATTTACATGCAAAATCCAGTGGTTCCCAAAGTGGATGTCAAGGTACTGAGCTCGGGCTCTTGAGATGGAAAAATGTATGTAATCAATGTTTTCATTTATATCAGTAGATTTAACAAAATGAGGTAAAACAAGACAATAAATGACTCATATTAATGCAATTAAAGCTGCTTTTAATAAGAGTTGTGGGTAAGGTTCTCCTCCTGAAGAACTGGTTCTCCTCCTGAAGAACTGGTTTTCCTCCTGAAGAACTGGTTCTCCTCCTGAAGAACTGGTTCTCCTCCTGAAGAACTGGTTTTCCTCCTGAAGAACTGGTTCTCCTCCTGAAGAACTGGTTCTCCTCCTGAAGAACTGGTTCTCCTCCTGAAGAACTGGTTCTCCTCCTGAACAACTGGTTCTCCTCCTGAACAACTGGTTCTCCTCCTGAAGAACTGGTTTTCCTCCTGAAGAACTGGTTCTCCTCCTGAAGAACTGGTTTTCCTCCTGAAGAACTGGTTCTCCTCCTGAAGAACTGGTTTTCCTCCTGAAGAACTGGTTCTCCTCCTGAAGAACTGGTTCTCCTCCTGAGTGGCTCTAGCTCCACTGTCCATCTCGCGTCCGCCCGTCCCTCGGCACCACATTTTCTTCAGCGCGTTTTGCCGTGACTGGGTGGGTGGGGGAGAGTGCACACTCACCTGCGTGCCGTGTCTCCACGTTTTTAGATTAACCCACACACCCTTAAAGTGAAGCACCTCACCTACTCACAGTGACAACAGGCTTAATGCAAGCATACTAACATACTTAACAAAAATCAAGAAACTGTATGAGGAGAAAGTAATGACATAGATAGACTTTAGGTGTCCGGACATTACCAGCTCACTGAAACAGTCAAGTCACTTCAATGTTTTGAGCATTTTACAATTGGTTCCCATGTGCTTTATGAAGAGTTGTGTGCAATTTACGTTATATTTTCTAATTGTTCACGAGGCTGTTGTAAATGCAGACAGTAAAGACACAGTGTGATAATGGTATACCTTTATCTTTATTTACAAGTTGCAGAAGAAAAACTGAAGCTATCTTTCTCCACCGTTCTTCCTTTTTTCAGCCATTGCATGAAATCAGCTCAGCTCAACACGAGAGGAAAAGCTGCAGAGAAACAGAGACAAAGAATGCACAATTAAACCTTCACTAATACGAACAGGAAAAGTTTTGCTTTGGTTAAATGACTAAAGTGTTAGCTGCACACGTAAATCTAATACAGTATGTCTGGAGCAGTGGTCTCCCTCTCGGGGACTTTTTTTGGTTTTAAGATTCTTTAAAAATGAATCATCAGAAGAGTTTGGAGTATTTGACTTCAAATTAGTACAAAGTAATGGTCCAAGAAAATGTGTCAAATACAAGTTATAAAAGTATTGAAGTATATGAAGTTGCAGTGCCACAAATAAAAATAATCGCATATTGTCAACATAAAACTTTTGTCACTTGTAGACTTAAAGTGGGAAGTACTACTCAAGAGTAGTTATACAAATATTATGCACACAAATATTATTCATGTAGGAGTTAAAGTGTATAAAAACTACTTTGGGAAGAATAATTTAATTATAAAGTTATTAGAGTAAATGGTAGTGAGTAATTTCTTCATTATACTTCAAGCTGACTAGTTCTGTGATTAGTAACCTCTGGGGGCCCATTGCAAAGCTTTAGGCACTTCAAGGTTAAAATGTAAATATGTATATAGAAAATGAATATACATATTAGAGGGTGTAGATTGATGTGGGCCTGCACATGTAGGATACAGAGCAGCAGGGCACAGTCAACAGGTCACAGGCTTGACTTCAACACATCACATATCAGAGATCATCAGTATAAATGCATTTTACTGATCTGCAAATCGTTAAGATCCTTGGGGTATGGATGGAGAAAAAGAGGCTTGGATAAGATAACCATTATTAGTCTGCCAATGGGTAAACAACACAACATAGTCCAACAGCAATAACAAATATTAACTTGTAATATAAGCACTGATTAATCATAATTATAGCATTAATGGGGTTCTCAAAATCATATTGTTATTACTAACTTACCTTATTGTTGTGTTGTGTCAGGTCACCTGTGGTCAGGCTCCCCACTTGGACATCGAGGCGAGATGTTCTTTGCTTTTTTTGTTCAACAAAACTGCAATAATACCACAGTTACACAAAAATGCATTGTCCTATTTTTCAAACGTATTACATAAACAAAGCATTAACCTTTGTCTTGTAAAGCTGGCTGTAATTTATACTCATTGTTACTTGATGTATGTAATAAATACATCAAGTAACAATGAGTATAAATATGCTGTGACGTTAGCCTTGTTAGCAAGAAACAGTCCGCTAGCATAAGGTGCTAACTAATGCTAAAATCACGATTTCTGAATAACTTGTACACATTTCTGTATCCACACTAGCTCATTTAAGCAAATGGGCGTATGATAAAACGTGACAGGGGTTAATACATATGGCATTGTGATTTAAATAAGTAATATAGTAAAATATAAGTGACTTACTGTAATGTTTGTGGCTAAAGTTAGTCCCGATGTCAATAACACGAACGACTTCAGACTAGTACTTCTGATTGGTCCAGCCGTTGCAAGGCAACCTGGATCAGGGCGTTCCCTCCTCAGCACATTTGGATTGTTTAAGGTTTTTCAGATGGGAGGAGCAAAAGGACCACGTGCAAAGTAAAGTATTCAGGCAAAAAGGAAAAGCCTAAGGAATTGCTCTATTAAATTACAATCTAAAGATGGTGTTAGTGGCAGAATTATAAATTAAACAGGTAATTTGTTTTTAACAGCAAAGATACTGCGCAGAACTCTCAAGCTCCCAGGCCTCTGGTAGAAGACATATATATATATATATATATAAATGTATAAATGTATATATATATATGTATAAATATAAATGTACATAAATACATATATGTATAAATAACAAATTCGAATTGAAATTAGAATTTAATAAATAGACTCGTAAACCACTCATTAATATTACGTTTGAAACATAATTTAAATGTTATTTTAATAAATGCTTTATCATTATTAACATGGTCCTTTCTCTTTTCCTCCTCTTATCTCAGCAACAGGCAACACAGCGATCCTCAAACCTGAGCAATAAAACATAATAATATCCCTGTTATTCCAAATATACTGACAAATCAGAAATCACTATAGAAACAGCCGTTTGTTGATTTATTTATTATAAACCTTTTTACAGCATTGGAAAATATTAAGAATGTTTATGTCATGTTTTTTCTCTTACAGAAATCATATTGAAACAAAGAATATATCCCCCCTCGATTTCCATTCATACAGTTTTGGAAAAGCTCCATGAAGCCAGTAGGGGACGCTAAAGAGCCGCATGAGGCTTTGGAACTGCGGGCTGCTGACCCCTGACCTAACTAAAAACCCGAAAATGGCTGGACTTTTAGGAGCTCTACTGAACATATTTGCTTGTAAAACCAATCAAGTAAGATATCGTTAGAAACCTAAGAAAATAAGCTTTCATTCAGACTAATTGCATTTGTTGTAAAACTTAAATTCGCTGTGTTATGACTCGTTGAAAACATAAAGTGTTGAAATTGTTAGCATAGATGTTTTTATTTGAATGTTTGTTGCCAGGGTTTACGTCACCACGCACATAGCGACAGTGACATTAGGCACGTGACTAGAACGTTATTTTCTAGCGCCGCCTCCTGACTATAAATACAGGCCGTGACTTTGGGTCATTTGCAGTCTCTCCATCCACCTGTCTGGTCGCACCCTGTACTCTTTTGCGAGCAGAGCTCAACACACATCGAGAAGCACTGCCGCGTGTTACGTACGTACTACCTACTACAAAGTACTGTGCCAACAGCCCTGTCAGTACTACCTTAGTACAACTGGTAAGTACATGTTCTTTGTGTGGCTTGACTAGGCTCTTCTTGTTCAAATTGCCACCTTTTTGGTATTACTGCCAAATTGTTTCTCGTCTTACTTACATTTACAGTTAGGATGACGATTTCTGATAATACTTGGGCAGACGTTTGATACATTTCATAGCATCGCAGGAAAATCCATTGACCATGAACTAATAGTAAATCTTTTTGTATCTTTACAGTTCTCCATAAAAGACAAGCATGGAGCCAGAAACCAGACTGGACTTTCTGGAGGTCGTCCTGAAGGCTTCTGGCACACTGGACCACTTTCTGGACAGCGAATGGTCAAGCCCAAGTCCTCCACCATCTCCTGTGGCCCCTCTGGCCTCACTGCCTGCAGTCAGCACTGAGCAGTTGAGCACCATAGATGTTGAGGCCTATGTGAATACTATGGACTGGGAGGAGATGAGGTCCACTTTCACTGCATCAATTGAGGCCGTGTTGGCTGAAAATCCAGCACTTGCTTCTGTGGAAGTGCCTTGTTCTGCACCACCAATGCCAGCGTTCATACCTGCGCAAGAGACACCATCAATTGCTCACCAGCTGAGTAGCAAGCGACCTGTGACCTGTGCGGTTTCTCAGCCAATCCATGTGCCAACAAATATGTTTTATTTTCATATTTGTAACAACAGCCAGACACTGTACACCAGGACGCCTTCTACCACTCGTGGCTCTGTCTCTATGGCACCCAGCAATGTCACTTCAAGGTAACATGAAAAAAAAAAAAATATTCTGGTTAGATAAGGTTATGATAATAATAATAATAATGGTTAAAAACTAGCTGCTTGTGTAAGTTTCTGGATTTGAGTCTGCATTCACTAACGTTTATATCTTTTCTTCTTTCAGGAAGCGAAAGCGAGACTCTGTCAACTCGTACGTTAAGAAGCCATTAAACGCCTTCATGCTGTACAGAGCTGAGCAGAGGCTGAAAATCCAGCACGATCTCAAAATCACAAACTCATCTGTAGTCAGCCAAGAGGCGGGAAAGTGCTGGAAGTCTCTGTCTGCAGAGGAGCAGGCCCCGTACTTTCAACGGGCACGCAAAATACGTCTGGAGCACGAGGCTATGCTCCAGCCTACATATGGCCCCGTCACGAGGATGTGCCCATATGCTCCTTTGCCCTCTCATCCCGCACCATCGTACCAGCCTCAGACTGTCCCGTTGCAGATTCTTAATTTTTAAAGTGCATTTTACTTTTTGTATTCAGTTGCTCATATTGTTGTAAATAAAAACCTGTATTAATGCATTGAAAAACTGTTTGTTGTTTCATAGTGTGCAAAGGTCCAGGTTTAATCTGGGGTTAAATATAGTTTTAGGTGCTAGTTGGTCGGCCTGTCTGTCTGAGGGAGTCTGATCTCTCCTTCACTGTGGAACTACTCAAGGTTTCTACTTTTCCCCAAAGAGGTTTTGTAGTTTTTCCTTGCCGAGAAGGAGGGTCTAAGGACAGGGGACTAGTCCCTATGAACATTGTTTAATCTGTCTCACTGCAGCTGTTGTAACTTTCTCACTGTCAAAGCTGCAGCCTGAGCCTGGGGGTCCTGGGGTCCTGGGGGTCCGCTCTGACCATACGTCTTTGTTACGTTCTCTTCTGTTCGTACAGTTCCTCAAAATGGGACAAAAGATGGGTTCATCAAAGTGCACTATGTCACTCTCTTGTTATTTTGCTGTTGGTAAATGTATCACAGCCATGCCCTTGTTACCATAGACACTTGATTCATCCTAATAGACGTCCAAGTATGTCATATGTATGTGCTTTGTTGTGTTTGTACAATACATTGAATCATGTGCAAATCTCAATGCAACAGTGTTGGTTGTTTTCCTCATACATGTATTCTGATACAGGAATGGATCATCACAGCAGAAACACAGCCTTTTTGAACCAATCAGCAGGACACGGCCTTAATCCTGCTGCTTTTATACTAGATAAAAAGCAAACTTCAAAATTTCGTTGAATTTTAAGCAGCCAATCAGACCATAAACCCCTTTCCCTGTAAAAGTCAAATATGCTTAATATAAGATAAGATATTCCTTTATTGTCCCACATGGGGAAATTTCATTGGTGCAACGCAGGTAGATACAGAGGTAGATACAGAAGAACAGATCACTTATAGGAAGTCTGAAAAACACTTTCAGTAGAAGATCTCCTATAAATAAATAAAAACTCCCATAGACAAATAAATAAATACATAAATACCATTGCATGTGATCACGACAGTAATTGCACATGAATATGTGTCACGACAGCACATAGATTGCACATGAATTTCACATGAATTGCACATGAATTCCAACAGCAATTGCACATATGACAGAATTGCACATCAGTATTAGGTTAGGTCAGTATTGCGAGTGTTCAGTACTAACAGTTTTTGTTATAAAGTCTGACAGCAGCAGGAAGGAAAGACCTACGGAACCTTTCCTTCGCACATCGAGGGTGGATCAGTCTCTCACTGAAGCTGCTCTCCAGAGCGGAGAGAGTGTCCTGCAGGGGGTGACACTCATGGTCCAGCATAGATGTGAATCTAGCCAGGACCCTTCTGTCCCCCACCTCCTGCACCGAGTCCAGAGCACAGCCCAGGACGGAGCTGGACTTCTTGATGACTCTGTCCAGCTTCCTCCTCTCCCTCTCTGTGATGCTGCTGCTCCAGCAGGCCACACCGTACAGGAGCTGATGCCACCACAGAGTCGTAGAAGGTCTTCAGGAGTGGCCCTGTCACTCCAAAAGACCTGAGTCTCCTCAGGAGGTAGAGCCGACTCTGGCTCTTCCTGTACAGTGCGTCTGTGTTATGAGTCCAGTCCAGTTTGTGGTTCAGATGAACACCCAGGTACTTGTATGAGTCCACTCTCTCAATGTCCCGTCCCTGGATGTTCACTGGTGAGGGGGCAGTGGGGTGGCGTCTGCGGAAATCCACCACCATCTCCTTGGTCTTCCCCGCGTTGATGAGGAGGTGGTTCCGCTGACACCAGTCCACAAAGTCCTGCGCCAGTCCTCTGTACTCCGCGTCATCGTCGTCCGTGATGAGTCCGATGATGGCAGAGTCGTCAGAGAACTTCTGCAGGACACAGCTGTCCGTGTCATGTCTGAAGTCTGCAGTGTAAAGGGTGAAGAGAAAGGGCGCGAGGACAGTGCCCAGGGGCGCCCCCACACTGCAGGTCCGAGTGTCAGACACACAGTTCCGTGCTCTCCCAAACTGGGGTCGGTCTGTGAGGTAGTCCAGGATCCATTCTGCCAGGTCATACTCCACACCAGCCGTCTCCAGCTTGTCCCTCAGGAGCAGCGGCTGGATGGTGTTGAAGGCGCTGGAAAGATCGAAGAACAGAATCCTCACAGAGCTGCCAGGCTTTTCCAGGTGAGAGAGAGAGCGGTGCAGCAGGGAGATGACGGCGTCCTCCACTCCAATGCCAGGCCGATATGCAAACTGCAGCGGGTCCATGGCTAAGCTCACGGTGGAGCGGAGGTGGTCCAGGACCAGCCACTCCAGTGTCTTCATCAGGTGGGACGTGAGAGCCACTGGCCTGAAGCTGTTGAGGTCTTTGGGGCGCGGTGTCTTAGGCACAGGTACCAGACAGGAGGTCTTCCAGACCTGTGGTACCACCCTCAGCTTCAGGCTCATGTTGAAGACATGCTCCATAACTCCACACAGTTCATCTGCGCAGGACTTAAGGAGCCTGGGGCTGATGCCATCAGGTCCTGCTGCCTTCCTCACTTTAATCCTCTTCAGCTCACTCCTCACCTGTGCTGCTGTGACAGTCAGTGGTTGGCAGGGGGACCGTGTGCTGGGGGGATGGGTGAGTCCAGGTGAAGTGGGGAGCTGATGGTCCGGGGCAGATAAGCGAAGAGGAACAGATGCAGGGCAAGTATAAAAGCTATAAAGCTGTTATTTTGTCCCTGAACCAAACCCAAAGTGCCCTCAAAGGTCTAAAGTCACTGGCTCCAGTCACCCACACACCCTAAAGGGAACAAGCAGGAGGAAATGAAAGAATGAATGAATGTCACATTGTGGTTCACCTGCTCTCTCTCACCTCAAACACAGACACAGTGTTCTGGAGATCAGGTCTGTGTTTGTAATGGCTGTCAGTGCCATTAGAGGGACTCTGTCAGGTTATACTGTATGTGTTTAGGGAGAAAAGTCAAGAAAACGCATGAAATAAGAACATTGTTATATTAATCTTGAGAAGAGCATCGCAAATATAAAATGATCAATCCTTTCAAAGTCTCTAAATATCAAACATGCCGAGTCAAAGTAAATGTTACTTTTTAAAATAAAGTAAAAGTAAACCACAAAACTGAGTTGATTCTCTAAAGTCTATTGGTTATATTTCCCAAAACATCTCCCGCTTATAAGCAAAACGTGTAACGGACCGTCATAGAGTTAGTTTGTGTGATATGTTAAGTCTCCACAGCCGGGGCAAAGTTCAGAGGGGTTTGTCTTCAGTTTGTGTGTTGCCCCAGAATGATTTCTGCAGCATCTATGGTCACGTCTTGCTGCAATTACACAAAACGAGCACGTTTGAAAGTGACAAAAAAAAACAACACTGCAAGACAAAAGATGTTGATGTTGTACCTTAATAAAGCAGAAACTAATGTATTTCTCAAAATCTTTTTTTGATTCGTCCCCAACAAATGCCGTCACTGGTATCGCTCCCAATTTGTACAAAAACAAACAATAAAGGACAGACTATTTGAGTATTGTTGTACTAGTTTATCCTGTGTACTTGAGCTTTTACATTCCGACAATCACCTGGTCAAACGAGTGTCTTCTGTCCATAATAGACTTGGTATTGCTCACTCGCTCATCATGACGGACACTGACCGTTAAGTGGAGGAAAAGTAGGTGTTTGGGCATAAACCCGCCTCGATAAGACCTCTCCAGTTTGTCACATGCTCAAACACTCACTACATGTGACTGTGGTAGAAACTTTTCTTTGATCATCCACTTCACAAATCTGTGTCATAAGCATCGTCCTTCATGTGTGACAGGTCCAGATCTAAAAATGATACGTCAGGATGGATACTCTTACTGGATAATGGTTTACTCCTCATCATATCAGCTTTGTATTGTTGACATTATTTGTGCAAAAAATAAGCATTATTTTAGTAGTAAAGTAAAATATGCTGATTTAAGGCTTCTAGATATAAAACATTGACAATTAAAGTGTACTGTCAGAGGGGTGTAAGGTCAGAGAGTGAAGGGTCTGTCCTGTGTCATGTCAGAGGGGTGTAATGTCAGAGAGTGAGGGGTCTGTCCTGTGTCATGTCAGAGGGGTGTAAGGTCAGAGAGTGAGGGGTCTGTCCTGTGTCATGTCAGAGGGGTGTAAGGTCAGAGAGTGAGGGGTCTGTCCTGTGTCATGTCAGAGGGGTGTAGGGTCAGAGAGTGAGGGGTCTGTCCTGTGTCATGTCAGAGGGGTGTAAGGTCAGAGAGTGAGGGGTCTGTCCTGTGTCATGTCAGAGGGGTGTAGGGTCAGAGAGTGAGGGGTCTGTCCTGTGTCATGTCAGAGGGGTGTAAGGTCAGAGAGTGAGGGGTCTGTCCTGTGTCATGTCAGAGGGGTGTAGGGTCAGAGAGTGAGGGGTCTGTCCTGTGTCATGTCAGAGGGGTGTAAGGTCAGAGAGTGAGGGGTCTGTCCTGTGTCATGTCAGAGGGGTGTACAGTCAGAGAGTGAGGGGTCTGTCCTGTGTCATGTCAGAGGGGTGTAATGTCAGAGAGTGAGGGGTCTGTCCTGTGTCATGTCAGAGGGGTGTAATGTCAGAGAGTGAGGGGTCTGTCCTGTGTCATGTCAGAGGGGTGTAATGTCAGAGAGTGAGGGGTCTGTCCTGTGTCATGTCAGAGGGGTGTAGGGTCAGAGAGTGAGGGGTCTGTCCTGTGTCATGTCAGAGGGGTGTAATGTCAGAGAGTGAGGGGTCTGTCCTGTGTCATGTCAGAGGGGTGTAGGGTCAGAGAGTGAGGGGTCTGTCCTGTGTCATGTCAGAGGGGTGTAGGGTCAGAGAGTGAGGGGTCTGTCCTGTGTCATGTCAGAGGGGTGTAAGGTCAGAGAGTGAGGGGTCTGTCCTGTGTCATGTCAGAGGGGTGTAAGGTCAGAGAGTGAGGGGTCTGTCCTGTGTCATGTCAGAGGGGTGTAGGGTCAGAGAGTGAGGGGTCTGTCCTGTGTCATGTCAGAGGGGTGTAAGGTCAGAGAGTGAGGGGTCTGTCCTGTGTCATGTCAGAGGGGTGTAGGGTCAGAGAGTGAGGGGTCTGTCCTGTGTCATGTCAGAGGGGTGTAAGGTCAGAGAGTGAGGGGTCTGTCCTGTGTCATGTCAGAGGGGTGTACAGTCAGAGAGTGAGGGGTCTGTCCTGTGTCATGTCAGAGGGGTGTAATGTCAGAGAGTGAGGGGTCTGTCCTGTGTCATGTCAGAGGGGTGCACGGTCAGAGAGTGAGGGGTCTGTCCTGTGTCATGTCAGAGGGGTGTAATGTCAGAGAGTGAGGGGTCTGTCCTGTGTCATGTCAGAGGGGTGTAGGGTCAGAGAGTGAGGGGTCTGTCCTGTGTCATGTCAGAGGGGTGTAGGGTCAGAGAGTGAGGGGTCTGTCCTGTGTCATGTCAGAGGGGTGTAATGTCAGAGAGTGAGGGGTCTGTCCTGTGTCATGTCAGAGGGGTGTAATGTCAGAGAGTGAGGGGTCTGTCCTGTGTCATGTCAGAGGGGTGTAGGGTCAGAGAGTGAGGGGTCTGTCCTGTGTCATGTCAGAGGGGTGTAATGTCAGAGAGTGAGGGGTCTGTCCTGTGTCATGTCAGAGGGGTGTAGGGTCAGAGAGTGAGGGGTCTGTCCTGTGTCATGTCAGAGGGGTGTAGGGTCAGAGAGTGAGGGGTCTCTCCTGTGTCATGTCAGAGGGGTGTAGGGTCAGAGAGTGAGGGGTCTGTCCTGTGTCATGTCAGAGGGGTGTAGGGTCAGAGAGTGAGGGGTCTGTCCTGTGTCATGTCAGAGGGGTGTAGGGTCAGAGAGTGAGGGGTCTGTCCTGTGTCATGTCAGAGGGGTGTAATGTCAGAGAGTGAGGGGTCTGTCCTGTGTCATGTCAGAGGGGTGTAGGGTCAGAGAGTGAGGGGTCTGTCCTGTGTCATGTCAGAGGGGTGTAATGTCAGAGAGTGAGGGGTCTGTCCTGTGTCATGTCAGAGGGGTGTAGGGTCAGAGAGTGAAGGGTCTGTCCTGTGTCAGAATTAGAGTTTGAACTGATCGTTTAGTCTGTGTTGTCATTATACAGTTTTGTGTTGTATTGTCTTCTATTGTATTACAACACATTCTAATGTCAAAGTGCGTTGTGTTGAGTGGGAACTATATATATATTTCCGTTATGTGAACTATATGTGCAGGCTTGACACAAATAGAATAATTGATATTTCCCTTGAAGAAATTGTGTTTTTTAAAATGTACTCTTCAAACAAATGCCTAATATTAAGTAATAGGTATTTAAATAAATCCTCATTCTTTTTGAGTTTTCAAGAAAACAATCATTTATATCGGCATAGAGCGGGTGTTATTCCTCTTGAAGTGATGGCTATGGAAAAAATACAATCTTAAATAACATAATAAGTGAACAAGTGCTCAAAAAATCTTTATATATAAATATAATGTTTACAACAAATCATTACATGTACAATGTTTACAATAAATCTTTATATTTACAAAGTTTATAACAAATCATTATATTTACAAATGTTTACAGTAAATCTTTATATTCACAACTATACTACAGCTGAATGTGAGTGTAAAATGTGCCAGGGATCAGGTCCACAGCAGCTTGGTACATGTTCAGTCTGAGGCTGGTACGATGGTGCCAGATAGAAGGGATCAGGTGCATATGGACTCATCCTCATGACGGGGCCATATGCAGGCTCAGCTCAGACGTTTTCCATCTTCCTCTTCTTATGTTTTTGGCCATAATTGTCCTTGAACGACCAGTCGGGGAACATAGCCTCGTGCTCCAGGCGTAGTTTGCGTGCCTGTTCAAAGTACGGGGCCTGCTCCTCTGCAGACAGAGATGCCCAGCACTTTCCCACCTCTTTGTTGACTGTAGCTGAGTTGGTGATTTTGAGCTCCTGCTGGATTTTCAGCCTCTTCTCAGCTCTGTACAACATGAAGGCGTTTAACGGCCTCTTAATGCACATAGTTGGAGCGTACGGTCCCAGGGTAGGCGTGTGTATTTGCTGAGAAACCACTGTGTGGGCCTCAGGTTGGTTGCCTCTCAGCTGGTGAGCAATTGATTGCGTCTCTTGTGCAGGTATGAACGCTGGCATCGGTGTTGCAGAAGGCCCTCCCACAGAACCAAGTGCTGGAACTTCAGCATCAATGACCAAACCTTGATCCTCCAACATGCCCTTAATCGATGTTATGAGAGTGGACCTAATCTCCTCATAGTCCATAGTGTTCAAATAGGCCTCAACATCGATGGTGCTAAATTGCTCAGCGCTGACTTCAGGCGTTGAGGCCAGAGGGGCCGCAGGAGAAGGTGGAGGACTTGGGCACAACCAATCGCTGTCCAAAAAGTGGCCCAGTATTCCAGAAGTCTTCAGGATGACCTCCAGAAAGTCCAGTCTGGTCTCTGACTCCATGATGGTCCTTTATGGAGAACTGTAAAGACACAAAAAAGAATATTTCTGTGATGCTATGAAATGTATCAAAAGTAAGCCTTATTACCAGAAATCATCATCCTTACTGTAAATTTAAGTAAGACGTGAAACAATTTACAGTAATACCAAAAAGGTGGCAATTTGACTTATCAACTCACTGCAATTTGGGGTAATTTCACTGTGATTTTCCAAAACAGGGCCAAAGAACGAGTACTTACTAGATGTACTAAGCTCGTACTGACAGAGCTGTTAGCTAGTAGCTTGTAGTACAGCGGGAGTGTTATCGATGTGTCGATCGTATACTCGCAACAGCCAAGTGGAAGGTCAAACTGCAAATGAAGGACTCACGGCCTGAACTTATAGTCAGGCTCTTTATGACGTACTAGTCACGTGCCTAATGTCACTGTCACTATGTGCGTGACGTCAACCCTGACAACAAGCATTCAAATAAAAACATCTACGCTAACAATTTCAACACTTTTTTTGTATTCAACAAGATACAGCAAATTTAAGCTTGATAACAAATGCATTTAATGTGAATGAAAGTTTATTTTGTTAGGTTTCCACCTATATCTTTTTCATTGGTTTTTCAAACAGAAACTTTCAGTAAAACTCATAAAAGTCCGACCATTTTCGTGTTTTTAGCTAGGCGGAACTACGCCCCCAAGTATGGACACACAGTACACAGTATTATTGGACATCCTCACCTTTCCATCGTTTCTGGTCTTATTTGTTGGAGTTTTCACTTGAGTTGACTGTATTTTGACTTCATCATAATGTTGAGGCGTTTACTTTACAGGTTGCTGACATCCAGCTCCTACATTTTTATTTCCATTGCACAAAAGTGTAGTTTTGTTTGTTTGTCAGGATACAGCGCCCTCTAGTGGAGGTTTTAAAAGGGCTAAATATTTATCTCATTATGTATTTATACATTTTGAGAATTTTTAAACAATCAAAAATACTGACAATATTGCCCAATAAAGAATTTTACATTTGCATTTTAGACAGTTTCATTATGTGGGACCAAATTATGAAGAGGAAATGGGTATAATTCATAATCCTTTAAAGTAATATTTTCACTACAGGACATCTGTAGTTATGTTTCAAATCATGAAAAAATGTCAGAGGGGTGTAAGGTCAGAGAGTGAGGGGTCTGTCCTGTGTCATGTCAGAGGGGTGTATACTTTAGTCTGCAAAAGTCCAGGTTTTATCTGAGGCTATTTGGATATTATAAGTGCATAATAATACTGTTAAATCCCTGCTTTTTTGTTTTCTTCCAGGTTCTAGTTTATGCAGGTAAGCAGCACAAACTGTAAGACCTGGTGCGGTTTACTAAGATTTAAGCTACACCATAATCTATAGTTATGTTGCTGCTTTATTGTTATGTATGAGCTTATTGTTAATGGTTTTTCTCCACAGGAAGATGAAGTTAGGAGAAAATACATGGAGGCCTTGTTTAGAGCAGAAGAAGCCAAAAGTAAAGAGGAGCTTTAACAAACTTGTCAACAACAACATACTTGAATAAATTCAAGTTATCACTACACCATTTCCCCATTTAAGACTCATAGCTGAAGTGGATATTATACTAAGAACATTAGCCTCTGCCCGTGTCCTTTACAGCAGGTAAACATAGTTTTTACATAAGAGTTAACAGTAGTACATGTACTCTTTCATGAGTACATACTTTTGATATTCTTCCCTTTACAGTAAGACAATTTTATAGTGTTTCATAGAATGCCTGAAAGTATAATTTTAATTTAATTTTCTATTCTCCCTTTGCCTGTTTTTTGTTTTATAGGCCACCAAATTGTACATTATTTACATGCAAAATCCAGTGGTTCCCAAAGTGGATGTCAAGGTACTGAGCTCGGGCTCTTGAGATGGAAAAATGTATTTAATCAATGTTTTCATTTATATCAGTAGATTTAACAAAATGAGGTAAAACAAGACAATAAATGACTCATATTAATGCAATTAAAGCTGCTTTTAATAAGAGTTGTGGGTAAGGTTCTCCTCCTGAAGAACTGGTTCTCCTCCTGAAGAACTGGTTCTCCTCCTGAAGAACTGGTTCTCCTCCTGAAGAACTGGTTCTCCTCCTGAGTGGCTCTAGCTCCACTCTCCATCTCGCGTCCGCTCGTCCCTCGGCACCACATTTTCTTCAGCGCGTTTTGCCGTGACTGGGTGGGTGGGGGAGAGTGCACACTCACCTGCGTGCCGTGTCTCCACGTTTTTAGATTAACCCACACACCCTTAAAGTGAAGCACCTCACCTACTCACAGTGACAACAGGCTTAATGCAAGCATACTAACATACTTAACAAAAATCAAGAAACTGTATGAGGAGAAAGTAATGACATAGATAGACTTTAGGTGTCCGGACATTACCAGCTCACTGCTGAAGTAAAGGGACAGGCTACATCTTTATCTTTGAAACAGTCAAGTCACTTCAATGTTTTGAGCATTTTACAATTGGTTCCCATGTGCTTTATGAATAGTTGTGTGCAATTTACGTTATATTTTCTAATTGTTCACGAGGCTGTTGTAAATGCAGACAGTAAAGACACAGTGTGATAATGGTATACCTTTATCTTTATTTACAAGTTGCAGAAGAAAAACTGAAGCTATCTTTCTCCACCGTTCTTCCTTTTTTCAGCCATTGCATGAAGTCAGCTCAGCTCAACACGAGAGGAAAAGCTGCAGAGAAACAGAGACAAAGAATGCACAATTAAACCTTCACTAATACGAACAGGAAAAGTTTTGCTTTGGTTAAATGACTAAAGTGTTAGCTGCACACGTAAATCTAATACAGTATGTCTGGAGCAGTGGTCTCCCTCTCGGGGACTTTTTTTGGTTTTAAGATTCTTTAAAAATGAATCATCAGAAGAGTTTGGAGTATTTGACTTCAAATTAGTACAAAGTAATGGTCCAAGAAAATGTGTCAAATACAAGTTATAAAAGTATTGAAGATTATGAAGTTGCAGTGCAAGAAATAAAAATAATCGCATATTGTCAACATAAAACTTTTGTCACTTGTAGACTTAAAGTGGGAAGTACTACTCAAGAGTAGTTATACAAATATTATGCACACAAATATTATTCATGTAGGAGTTAAAGTGTATAAAAACTACTTTGGGAAGAATAATTTAATTATAAAGTTATTAGAGTAAATGGTAGTGAGTAATTTCTTCATTATACTTCAAGCTGACTAGTTCTGTGATTAGTAACCTCTGGGGGCCCATTGCAAAGCTTTAGGCACTTCAAGGTTAAAATGTAAATATGTATATAGAAAATGAATATACATATTAGAGGGTGTAGATTGATGTGGGCCTGCACATGTAGAATACAGAGCAGCAGGGCACAGTCAACAGGTCACAGGCTTGACTTCAACACATCACATATCAGAGAAAATCCGTTTATAAATGCATTTTACTGATCTGCAAATCGTTAAGATCCTTGGGGTATGGATGGAGAAAAAGAGGCTTGGATAAGATAACCATTATTAGTCTGCCAATGGGTAAACAACACAACATAGTCCAACAGCAATAACAAATATTAACTTGTAATATAAGCACTGATTAATCATAATTATAGCATTAATGGGGTTCTCAAAATCCTATTGTTATTACTAACTTACCTTATTGTTGTGTTGTGTCAGGTCACCTGTGGTCAGGCTCCCCACTTGGACATCGAGGCGAGATGTTCTTTGCTTTTTTTGTTCAACAAAACTGCAATAATACCACAGTTACACAAAAATGCATTGTCCTATTTTTCAAACGTATTACATAAACAAAGCATTAACCTTTGTCTTGTAAAGCTGGCTGTAATTTATACTCATTGTTACTTGATGTATGTAATAAAATGTTGTTGTTGTTGTTGTTGTTGTTGTTTTATGGCGGTTGGCATCCGAGTGTTGCATTACCGCCAGACTTTATTCCTCAGACGTTTCGTAGTCCTCAGACTCTAAAATGTATTACATACATCAAGTAACAATGAGTATAAATATGCTGTGACGTTAGCCTTGTTAGCAAGAAACAGTCCGCTAGCATAAGGTGCTAACTAATGCTAAAATCACGATTTCTGAATAACTTGTACACATTTCTGTATCCACACTAGCTCATTTAAGCAAATGGGCGTATGATAAAACGTGACAGGGGTTAATACATATGGCATTGTGATTTAAATAAGTAATATAGTAAAATATAAGTGACTTACTGTAATGTTTGTGGCTAAAGTTAGTCCCGATGTCAATAACACGAACGACTTCAGACTAGTACTTCTGATTGGTCCAGCCGTTGCAAGGCAACCTGGATCAGGGCGTTCCCTCCTCAGCACATTTGGATTGTTTAAGGTTTTTCAGATGGGAGGAGCAAAAGGACCACGTGCAAAGTAAAGTATTCAGGCAAAAAGGAAAAGCCTAAGGAATTGCTCTATTAAATTACAATCTAAAGATGGTGTTAGTGGCAGAATTATAAATTAAACAGGTAATTTGTTTTTGATACGATTTTTAAAAATGTATTTAATATTCATATTTTTTTTTAATTTTAAATTAGACATCAAAATATTGTATTCGATACATTTTTTTTATAGCTGAACTAATTTGTAATTTTAAGTGCAGTGCAGGAACAGCAAAGATACTGCGCAGAACCCTCAAGCTCCCAGGAGACCCGAGCTTGAAGGGGGAGAAATAGAGACCTATATATATATATATATATATATATATATATATATATATATATATATATATATATATATATATATATATAGATATAGATATTTAAATAACAAATTCGAATTGAAATTAGAATTTAATAAATAGACTCGTAAACCACTCATTAATATTACGTTTGAAACATAATTTAAATGTTATTTTAATAAATGCTTTATCATTATTAACATGGTCCTTTCTCTTTTCCTCCTCTTATCTCAGCAACAGGCAACACAGCGATCCTCAAACCTGAGCAATAAAACATAATAATATCCCTGTTATTCCAAATATACTGACAAATCAGAAATTACTATAGAAACAGCCGTTTGTTGATTTATTTATTTATTATAAACCTTTTTACAGCATTGGAAAATATTAAGAATGTTTATGTCATGTTTTTTCTCTTACAGAAATCATATTGAAACAAAGAATATATCCCCCCTCGATTTCCATTCATACAGTTTTGGAAAAGCTCCATGAAGCCAGTAGGGGACGCTAAAGAGCCGCATGAGGCTTTGGAACTGCGGGCTGCTGACCCCTGACCTAACTAAAAACCCGAAAATGGCTGGACTTTTAGGAGCTCTACTGAACATATTTGCTTGTAAAACCAATCAAGTAAGATATCGTTAGAAACCTAAGAAAATAAGCTTTCATTCAGACTAATTGCATTTGTTGTAAAACTTAAATTCGCTGTGTTATGACTCGTTGAAAACATAAAGTGTTGAAATTGTTAGCATAGATGTTTTTATTTGAATGTTTGTTGCCAGGGTTTACGTCACCACGCACATAGCGACAGTGACATTAGGCACGTGACTAGAACGTTATTTTCTAGCGCCGCCTCCTGACTATAAATACAGGCCGTGACTTTGGGTCATTTGCAGTCTCTCCATCCACCTGTCTGGTCGCACCCTGTACTCTTTTGCGAGCAGAGCTCAACACACATCGAGAAGCACTGCCGCGTGTTACGTACGTACTACCTACTACAAAGTACTGTGCCAACAGCCCTGTCAGTACTACCTTAGTACATGTAGCGTCCAGTCGAATTGAGAAGGCCAGAACTGATGGTTAAATGTCTTTTAATGAGCCTTTCCGTGTCATTCAACCAACGTAAGAGCTAGACAGAATAAAATAAAAAAGACAATTACATTTTGGACGTAAATCCCCGTATTTCTAACTCATTACATTGGTACTATATTTTCACAACATATACATCCATTAAACATTTCAAATATCTCATAAATACAATCGTTTTCCACTACAGACCTTGTTCCCCTGTCGACTGTAGCTAGATCCTTGAGTTTATCCGTGTTTTGTCCGTTTTCCGTTGTTCAATTTACTTTTCGTCTTTTCCAGTGTGTCAAGTAGACTTCCGTTTTACCATCACTTCCGGTTACACAGGAAGTTACCAAAATAAAGCAAAACCTTACCATAAAACATAAATGTGTCAAATTGACCTTTACACTCCCATCAAATTATTTTCTGTTAATGAACATGAAATAAAACACAAATAATTTCTTAAAGTTACTTAACCGTAAAACAACTATATGAACATGTAATAATTACAACATCTCAGTGCATTTTAGCTTTTATAACATTTACTTTCCACAACCTTCTAATAGCAGAACTAACTTATGAACTGGGCGTTCCACTATAGACATTTTATGCAAACGTTCACCCTTTTTGTTAAGATTTCTGTCTGCAAAAGCTATTTTAACCTTTCTCACAAGTCCATCTGTATCTGTTACAGTCTCCAAAACTCTTCCAAGTCTCCATTGTGATCGTGGTTGAGTTTCATCTTTGTCCATCACTATGTCACCTGTTTGAATATTTCGTTTAGGAGTGTGCCATCGTTGTCGGACCATAATGTTTTGAATGAGTTTGGAAGTGATGAGTTTCGCAGCCTTCCTCCCACCTTGAGCATATCGTCTTTATCCAAGAAAAGATCCAAGTTGTGCATTTTATTGTTTTTTGATAATGCTTTTCCTTTGCTTAGTGACTTTATTTCAGTGGAATATTCTTGTCTTTGTAGGTCTTTGATGATGAATATTTCTGCATTTTGTCTTTCGGTTACAGTGCTCCGTGATTTTGATTTGTCTTTGAGCAGATATCGTTTGAGACGCGCTACTGCACTGACTGCGCGAGACCAGGATGAGAACTTGGTGAGACGGTCACTAAGACTTCTGTGTTCTGTAGTTTGTGTATTTAATGACTGCACTTTTCTCACCTCTGGGTCTCCTATTGGGAGTTCAATTGTCTCTTTTGAAGGAAAATGTATCTCCTTTTCCCACAAGAACTGAGGCCCTGTAAGCCAATTGGATGACAGTAGTTCATTTACTGTTGTTCCTCTTGATGCCATGTCAGCAGGGTTTTCAATTGTAGGTACATAAAACCATTGTCGTGGGGTGGTATTGTTGCGGATCCTTTGCACTCTGTTAGCGACAAACGTGTGGAAGCGTCTTGCTTCATTATTTATGTACCCCAGAGTAACCTTTGAGTCCGTCCAAAAGAACTCCTCCACGTTATCATAGAGTAGCTCCTCCTTTAGCATGTTGCTTACTGTGACTGATACTGTAGCTGCAGTCAATTCTAGCCTTGGAATTGTGGTGACCTTTGTTGGAGAGACACGTGCTTTGCCCATAATAAAGCTACAGTGGACATCTTTGTTTTTATTTATCAGTCTTAAGTAAGTGCATTGTCCATATCCTGTTGTGCTTGCATCAGAAAAGTGATGCAATTCCTTTTTTGCTACATCTCCAAATATTGCAGGAACATAACATCTGTTTATTTGCAACTTTTTCAGATTGTTCAAATCCCTTTTCCAACTCTCCCACCGTGGCTTGAGATATTCAGGTAACGGCTCGTCCCAGTCCATTCCTTGACGACACATTTCTTGGAGGATTTTTTTGCCATTGAGCACGTAAGGAGCAACAAATCCCAAGGGGTCGTATATTGCTGCGACTGTGGACAAGATTCCACGCCTAGTTGGTGGTTGGTCTTTTTCTGCGATGTTAAACGTGAAACAATCTTTTTCTATGTTCCAATAAATGCCAAGTGCTCTTTCTGTTTGTGTCTCGGTGAACGTCAAGTCCTTTGTTTTTGTGTCTACTGCATGTTCCGAAGCAGGGATGCTATCAAGAACACTGTTGTTGGACACAAACTTGTGTAACCTTAGTCCACCTTTTGCACAAAGTTCACCCGCTTCTTTTGCTAGTTGTACAGCGTCCTTCACCGTCTCCACACTTGTGACTCCATCATCAACATAGAAGTCTCTGGCAATGAACTGTGAGCCTACAGGGTACTCATGGTTGTTCTCTTTGGCCATATGTTTGAGTCCATAGTTCGCACAACCAGGTGACGAAACTGCGCCAAAGAGGTGTACCGTCATCCTGTATGCTTGGGGGGGGTTTACTCATGTCACCGTCTTTCCACCATAAGAACCGTAAGTAGTTGCGATCGTTTGTGTTGACTTTGAACTGGTGGAACATCTTTTCTATGTCACACATTAGAGCAACTTGATGTTGTCGAAAACGTACAAGTACACCAGTTAAGTTGTTAATCATGTCAGGGCCGGTAAGTAAATGTTCGTTAAGACAGGTACCTTTGTGCTTAGCTGAGCAATCAAACACCACGCGCAGCCTTTCTGGTTTCTTTGGATGATATATGCCGTGGTGCGGTATGTACCATGTCTCACCTTCTGGGCCATTATCATCTGTCTCTTCTGCATCACCTCTTTTGATGATGTCATTCATGTATGTGACGTAGTCCTTTCTGTATTTTTCATCACGCATAAGTTTCCTTTTGAGCTGATTGAGTCTGCTTTCAACAAGTTTTCTGTTATCTTGCAATTGCGGCCTTTTCTTGAAGGGTAATGGCATCTTGTAATGTCCATTCTCAGTTTGTATTATGCCTTGTTCAAGTTTCTCGAGGAACGCGAGATCCTCCTGTGACACAGCTTTCTCGTTTCTTTCACCATCTTTGAAGTCCTTTTCTAAAGCACGTATTGCATCTGCAGGAGTGGAAGGAGGGATTTCCTTGACGGTTATTCTGTGACAGACACTGTTCATTGTGCATGTTTCGTTGCAAGGCACTGAATTAACAACTATGCTCCATCCTAAATCAGTGTGAATAGCATATGGCTCATTGTCTTTGCCAAGGAGTACTTGTCTGGGTGCTAAAGCTCTGGGACAAGTGTAACCAATGAGAAGACTTACTTCACAATTGAGGAGCGGCGGGACATCATCCGCAATGGGTAACAGATGACTCCACAATTTGGCTGTTTCACATGTTGGTATGTGTTCTCTGTTTGCAGGTATGTAGTCCTTTGTGTAAGCAGTGGGGAGCCTTATCACTGTTGCTGAATTGTAACCTCTCACCAGAAGATCACACACTTTTCCGCTGCTTACAACTGCATTTTTACCCATCATTGTAGTCAGTTTGAGTTTTACTGGGCACACATCTGCTTGCAGTTCACGTGTTATATCTTGATCAATAAAGACTGTGTCACTCTGAGTGTCTAATAATGCATAGACTAGTTTTTCCTTTTGTGGGTTTGTGGCAGTTGACACCCATACTGGAACTATCATTGAGGTGCTGACAGCGTGTTCTGCTCTAGCAACATTTAGTGACATGGCTGTTGCAGCTTCCAGTGTGTTACCTTGAATTGCGTTGTCTGTACTCACGTGACCTTGTGTGCTTCTTTGCAGGCGGTAGCTGTAGTTTTCATCATGAAGACAGGTTGGGTGTCTCTTAGAGCAAGTCTCACAAGTGAGGCGGCGTCTGCAGTCCTTAGCGTTGTGCCCTTGTTTTAAACAACCATAACAAAGTTTGTTGTCCTTTATATTTTTCTTTCTGTTTTCTAGGGTCATTTTCAGAAAGTCTTGGCACTTAATAAGTGGATGTGTCTCTTGGCACAACATGCATGAAGAGCCACTGTGCATTTTAGATTTTGCCTGATTGTCGCCATGTTCAGTTGCGTTTGTGTTAAATACACCTACTTTGTTCCTTTTGATTTCCTTTGTATTCCTTTTATCATCATTTGTTTCAGTGGACCGTAGTGCATGAATGGAGGTGACTGGATTACATGCAACTTTGGCCTCAAGTGAGAGGAAGGAAGCAAAATCATTATAGCTGGGAAACTCACCACCGTTCATAAGTGTCTTTGTCACATGCCTGTTCCATCTCGCATTTATCCAGTCTGGTAGTTTATGCAACAATTTCTGATTTTCTTCGCAGTCGTTGAGTATTTGCAACCCCTTTACATGCGGCATAGCAAGCGTACATGCATTTACAAAGTCTGCAAAGTTCCTTAGTCCATCGGCATCTTTAGATTGTATTTTTGGCCAGTTAGACAACTTCTCTCTAAATGCTCTTTGTATCACAAATGGCTGGCCATACCTTTGGTTTAGTTTCTCTCAGGCGTCTTTATATGCTTCTTCATCATTTCTAAAGAAAGTCCCTTAAGGCATTTGCGAGCTGGGCCAGTCACATATCTTTTTAGATAATACAGTTTATCCGCTGCTGAGATGCCATTTTGTTCAATGAGTGATATAAAGGTGGATTTCCATTCAATAAACTTTATAGGCTCACCACTAAACATTGTTGGCTCTGGTGTGGGGAGTCTGTTCATTCTTATACTGTCTTGTAGAGCCTGTGCAAGCTGGCTAACACTAGGGGGAGCTGTTGACACAGGTATGGTATGAGGCAATACAGTTTGTTTGGGTGTGTGCTCTGGGCTCACCTGTTCACTTTTAACTGACTGCGCGTCGTCTAGTTGAGCCAATTCTGTTATAGGCTTCCCACCTGGCACGAGCTGCCTCCAGGTCCTTCTCAGCTCTCAAACGTTCCAACTCTGATGTTTGAATTGCCATTTGTTTATTATGCTCTTCTTCTAGAGCCTTTATCTTTTCCCTTTGTCTTTGCTCCTCTTGTACAATCTTATACTCCGCTTCCTTTGCTGCGAGTTCGGCCGCTGCGTCTGCTCGTCTTGATGTTAGGAGTGAAGCTGAGGAGTGTTGACTGTGGTTTGATGCTGCGGTTGAGCCATATATGGACTGGGCGTAATCGTACTCTAACAGTCCACGTAAACGTTTTCTTTCACGCTCTGCATCAAAATCTCCATCTACTCCACTTATTCTTTCCAGAATTATTCTTACGACGTCATGTGTCACTGCTTCACATGCATCAGTTTTTCTCCTTATGTCTGATGAAGGTGCCATGGAACTTCTCATGTCATTGTACAGTTTTAACAGATCATCTCTCTTTTGTTCTAGTATGTCTGCTAGATCAGCTATTTCCTTTTCTGAAATGTCTGACTTTAGTTTTTCTCGTGTTTCACGCACCTGCATTTTCCACTGTTCGTATAGTCAAAAGTCTTTTTTCCTTTTTGCTTGTTTCTTCTTTCTGATAAGTTACCATTTTTTCAGTTGGTACTTTGACTCTTTCAGAACGTCGTGATATTGCTGATGTGCTTTGGACTTTGTCTTGCAGCTGCCTCAATGTTTTCTGTTTACTTGAGATTGCATCTTTAATGTCTTGTCTATTCTCACTTTCACTTTGAAGCGAGTCCTTTAAGTCATTTATTTCTTCTTGTAAATTTGTAATTCGATCGTTACTGTCTTCTGGATTTTCAGCTTCGTACTCCTCCATTTTGGATTTATTCTTCTTTCACCTTTTAGCTTTGTACTTCCTGACCAGCTTCTGCCATCTGCTGGACGTTGTGGGTGTTGCCTTGAAACCGTAAGCCCTCGTGGTGCAGCAAAATGGCGGGGGTCAAGCTCTTACTGTAGCGTCCAGTCGAATTGAGAAGGCCAGAACTGATGGTTAAATGTCTTTTAATGAGCCTTTCCGTGTCATTCAACCAACGTAAGAGCTAGACAGAATAAAATAAAAAGACAATTACATTTTGGACGTAAATCCCCGTATTTCTAACTCATTACATTGGTACTATATTTTCACAACATATACATCCATTAAACATTTCAAATATCTCATAAATACAATCGTTTTCCACTACAGACCTTGTTCCCCTGTCGACTGTAGCTAGATCCTTGAGTTTATCCGTGTTTTGTCCGTGTTTTGTCCGTTTTCCGTTGTTCAATTTACTTTTCGTCTTTTCCAGTGTGTCAAGTAGACTTCCGTTTTACTATCACTTCCGGTTACACAGGAAGTTACCAAAATAAAGCAAAACCTTACCATAAAACATAAATGTGTCAAATTGACCTTTACAGTACAACTGGTAAGTACATGTTCTTTGTGTGGCTTGACTAGACTCTTCTTGTTCAAATTGCCACCTTTTTGGTATTACTGCCAAATTGTTTCTCGTCTTACTTACATTTACAGTTAGGATGACGATTTCTGATAATACTTGGGCAGACGTTTGATACATTTCATAGCATCGCAGGAAAATCCATTGACCATGAACTAATAGTAAATCTTTTTGTATCTTTACAGTTCTCCATAAAAGACAAGCATGGAGCCAGAAACCAGACTGGACTTTCTGGAGGTCGTCCTGAAGGCTTCTGGCACACTGGACCACTTTCTGGACAGCGAATGGTCAAGCCCAAGTCCTCCACCATCTCCAGTGGCCCCTCTGGCCTCACTGCCTGCAGTCAGCACTGAGCAGTTGAGCACCATAGATGTTGAGGCCTATGTGAATACTATGGACTGGGAGGAGATGAGGTCCACTTTCACTGCATCAATTGAGGCCGTGTTGGCTGAAAATCCAGCACTTGCTTCTGTGGAAGTGCCTTGTTCTGCACCACCAATGCCAGCGTTCATACCTGCGCAAGAGACACCATCAATTGCTCACCAGCTGAGTAGCAAGCGACCTGTGACCTGTGCGGTTTCTCAGCCAATCCATGTGCCAACAAATATGTTTTATTTTCATATTTGTAACAACAGCCAGACACTGTACACCAGGACGCCTTCTACCACTCGTGGCTCTGTCTCTATGGCACCCAGCAATGTCACTTCAAGGTAACATGAAAAAAAAAAAAAATATTCTGGTTAGATAAGGTTATGATAATAATAATAATGGTTAAAAACTAGCTGCTTGTGTAAGTTTCTGGATTTGAGTCTGCATTCACTAACGTTTATATCTTTTCTTCTTTCAGGAAGCGAAAGCGAGACTCTGTCAACTCGTACGTTAAGAAGCCATTAAACGCCTTCATGCTGTACAGAGCTGAGCAGAGGCTGAAAATCCAGCACGATCTCAAAATCACAAACTCATCTGTAGTCAGCCAAGAGGCGGGAAAGTGCTGGAAGTCTCTGTCTGCAGAGGAGCAGGCCCCGTACTTTCAACGGGCACGCAAAATACGTCTGGAGCACGAGGCTATGCTCCAGCCTACATATGGCCCCGTCACGAGGATGTGCCCATATGCTCCTTTGCCCTCTCATCCCGCACCATCGTACCAGCCTCAGACTGTCCCGTTGCAGATTCTTAATTTTTAAAGTGCATTTTACTTTTTGTATTCAGTTGCTCATATTGTTGTAAATAAAAACCTGTATTAATGCATTGAAAAACTGTTTGTGTTGTTTCATAGTGTGCAAAGGTCCAGGTTTAATCTGGGGCTAAATATAGTTTTAGGTGCTAGTTGGTCGGCCTGTCTGTCTGAGGGAGTCTGATCTCTCCTTCACTGTGGAACTACTCAAGGTTTCTACTTTTCCCCAAAGAGGTTTTGTAGTTTTTCCTTGCCGAGAAGGAGGGTCTAAGGACAGGGGACTAGTCCCTATGAACATTGTTTAATCTGTTCTCACTGCAGCTGTTGTAACTTTCTCACTGTCAAAGCTGCAGCCTGAGCCCGGGGGTCCTGGGGGTCTTGGGGGTCCTGGGGTCCTGGGGGTCCTGGGGGTCCTGGGGGTCCTGGGGTCCTGGGGGTCCTGGGGGTCCGCTCTGACCATACGTCTTTGTTACGTTCTCTTCTGTTCGTACAGTTCCTCAAAATGGGACAAAAGATGGGTTCATCAAAGTGCACTATGTCACTCTCTTGTTATTTTGCTGTTGGTAAATGTATCACAGCCATGCCCTTGTTACCATAGACACTTGATTCATTCTAATAGACGTCCAAGTATGTCATATGTATGTGCTTTGTTGTATTTGTACAATACATTGAATCATGTGCAAATCTCAATGCAACAGTGTTGGTTGTTTTCCTCATACATGTATTCTGATACAGGAATGGATCATCACAGCAGAAACACAGCCTTTTTGAACCAATCAGCAGGACACGGCCTTAATCCTGCTGCTTTTATACTAGATAAAAAGCAAACTTCAAAATTTCGTTGAATTTTAAGCAGCCAATCAGACCATAAACCCCTTTCCCTGTAAAAGTCAAATATGCTTAATATAACAAGTATAAAAGCTATAAAGCTGTTATTTTGTCCCTGAACCAAACCCAAAGTGCCCTCAAAGGTCTAAAGTCACTGGCTCCAGTCACCCACACACCCTAAAGGGAACAAGCAGGAGGAAATGAAAGAATGAATGAATGTCACATTGTGGTTCACCTGCTCTCTCTCACCTCAAACACAGACACAGTGTTCTGGAGATCAGGTCTGTGTTTGTAATGGCTGTCAGTGCCATTAGAGGGACTCTGTCAGGTTATACTGTATGTGTTTAGGGAGAAAGTCAAGAAATTGCATGAAATAAGAACATTGTTATATTAATCTTGAGAAGAGCATCGCAAATATAAAATTATCAATCCTTTCGAAGTCTCTAAATATCAAACAAGCCGAGTCAAAGGAAATGTTACTTGTTAGAGAGCGATGTGTTCCACTACATGTAAGCACTATATTGTTCGGCGTAGGGATACGCTCTGTTCAATTAATAAAGGCGGAACCTCCTGTTCACGGAGGATGTACTGGTTGTGAAGAGGAAAGATTTCTTCCTCTTTATAGTGGAAGTGATTAACTGTACTGGGCAAACCAAGAAGAGATCCGAAAAGACTAAGATCATCGCTAAGGCTGCAGGGAAGTACTTTGGAGCTGGGGGCCCCGAGTGGACGGAGATAGAGGATGCGCTGCGGGAGGGCGCCCTGCCCCATTCTGGCAGTGGGAGTGGGGGGGCTCCCGATGCGCCGTCAGGTTCCGGGGGCTCATAATGGCGGTGGTTGTCTTGCAATGGAATGCGCGTAGTCTTCGTGCTAATGGCCAGGAATTTAAGCATTTTGTCTCTACCTTGTTGAACAAGCCTCACGTTATGTGCGTGCAGGAGACTTGGTTACGACCTAGGTGGGGTTTTGGGATACAAGGGTATGTGTGTGTTAGGAATGATAGGGAGCAGGGTAGAGGCGGAGGTGTGGCTGTGTTTGTCCGAGATGACCTAAATTACGTTGTTGTCAGTGTGAGTAAAGCGCCGGAGGCCCTGGCGGTGAGGGTCTGGCTGGGTGGTGAAGCTGTTACTGTGGTTAACCTTTATAATCCGTGTGGTGAGTTAACGCTAGAGTCCTTACATAGTATCGGTAAGGATGTTCGGGGAAAGGCCGTGTGGTGTGGGGATTTTAATGCGCATAGCGCTTTGTGGGGCGGTAGTGGTACCGATAGGTATGGGCAGGTGGTAGAGGGTTTTATCAATCAAAGGGAGTTGGTTTGTCTGAATGATGGGGGTGGGACCCGCTATGATATGGGGACCGGTGCGGAAAGTGCAATAGATCTTACACTTGTGTCCAAGGAGTTAGCTGGTGTTTGTAGTTGGGAGGTTCTTGGTAATCTTTCTTTTGGTAGCGATCACTATCTAGTCCGCACCGTGATTGGCTTTGGGAGCTGTGTGGTCAGGGGGACGAGGATCCAGAGGTGGCAGTTGGCAAGGGCGAACTGGGGGGCTTTCCTGAGGAAAGCTGATGATGGTTCTAGGGTTCTGCAGGAAGGAGGATTGACTCAGGTGGATGATCTCAATAGTGCAATTGTCTCGCTCATCACGCAGTCAGCGGTAGGCACAATTCCTAAGAGTGGTGGTAGTGGACATAGGAAGCGGGTGCCGTGGTGGACTGAAGCATGTGGTCATGCTGTTAGGGCGAGAAATGCGGCGTTTCGCCGGCTAAGGGTTGCCCACACTGAGGGTGCCCTCATTGACTACAAGAGCTGTTGTGCGGAAAACTGTGAGAACGGCCAAGAGTGCCTATTGGAGGCGGTATTGTTCCAAAATTGGGAGAGAAACGCGTCTCGGGGATGTTTGGGGGATGATTAAGCGGATGCATGGGGTTGAGCGCCGTCATGGGACCCCGGTCCTAATACTGAATGGTGTTGAAGCAGTCAGCGACGTTGACAAAGCTGAACTGTTGGCCAGCACCTTTGTGTCGGTGCACAGCTCTGACAATCTCTCACCTGCGGAAAGGCACTACAGGGAGAGTACTTTGGCCCAGAATTCTGAGCTGATTGGGCACCAGCCTTCGACTCAAGATGACCTTGACCTTCCGTTTAGTTTGTTTGAGCTAAGGAGAGCACTTTCTAAGGCGAAACAGACAGCCCCGGGTAAAGATGAGGTGTGCTATGACATGCTCTCTCATTTGACTGATGACACGCTTGGGCTAGTCCTGGGTCTTTTCAACCGTGTTTGGGATTCAGGTTGTGTTCCATCTGCGTGGAAACAGTCTACGGTGGTGCCGGTTCTGAAGCCGGGTAGGCCAGCGTCTGACCCTTCAAGTTATAGGCCGATTGCCTTGACGTCGCAGCTCGGGAAAACGATGGAGCGCATGGTTACCGAGCGGTTGGATTACTTCTTGGAGAGTCAGGGTTTGCTTCCCGCGCACCAGAGTGGTTTCCGTAGGGGCAGGAACACCATGGATTCCGTGTTGTGTTTGGAATCTGATATCCAGCTGGCCAGGGCTCAGAAAGAAAAGGTTATTGCGGTGCTCTTTGATGTGGAGAAGGCGTACGATATGGTTTGGAAGGATGGGCTCCTCATTAAGCTGCGGAAGTGTGGTGTGAAGGGTAAACTGTTTAACTGGGTCCGGAGCTTTCTGTCTGGCCGGCGTATCCAAACCAGAGTGGGCGCTGCTTACTCTGGGGTCTATGGGGTGGAGAATGGGATCCCGCAGGGGAGTGTGTGTAGCCCTATCTTGTTCAATGTTATGATTAAGGACATCTTTGACGACGTGGATGGGTCTGTTGGGAGGAGCCTTTATGCTGACGATGGCGCTCTATGGGTGAGAGGGAGGAATCTCCGGTTTTACGAGGCGAAACTGCAAAGGGCAATACAGCAGGTGGAGCAGTGGACCCTGAAGTGGGGGTTTAAACTGTCCGTACGGAAGTCTCAAGTGATCTGTTTCTTCAATGGACATAGGGACGTCTCCCTTCGACTGCATGGGCAGGTGCTCGAACAGGTCAGGGAGGTGAGGTTCTTGGGGGTCACCTTTGACGAGAGGCTTAGTTGGCGTCGGCACATTGATGAGGTCAGTGGTAAATGCAAAAGGGTGAATAACTTGCTTCGTTGTCTATCCGGCCAGGACTGGGGGGCCAGCAGAAGGTCGCTCCTGGGTATTTATCGGGCCGTCATGAGGGCGGCTATTGATTATGGCTGTATAGCCTACATGTCTGCGGCTGAGACTAACTTAAAGAAGCTTGATGTGGAGCAAGCCCAGGCCTTGCGCATCTGCTGTAGGGCTTTTAGGACCTCCCCTGTCTCGGCGCTGCAGGTTGAGTTGGGGGAATTGCCGTTACGGCTCCGGAGGCTAGAACTTCTGTTGGCTTACTGGGTGAATGTGCAAGGTCATACGAGCTCTCACCCGGTGAGGGACTTTCTCAGGGTTGATGGGGGGCAGAGTGAGGCTGGCGGTATGATTTTCAGCCAGGTAGGAAATGCGAAGGCGCGGCTTGCGGGGGTTGGTGATCTGCGTGTGAGCCCGTCGGTGGCTTTGTCTGCTATAGCTCCGTGGAAGTTTGTCCCGGCTCCTGTTGATGTTAGCTTGCATGGCAAGCTTAGAGGAGTCGCTGGGAGGGCACCGCAGTTTGCCGTTCAAGCGCTCATCGATAAGCACTCAGGTGATGTGTTTATTTATACCGACGGGTCTAGGGATCCTGAGAGTGGGCGTACTGGCGCCGCTTATTTTGTGCCTGACCTGGGGCTAGCGGTCAAGAAGAGGTTGACAGATCGCCTTTCTGTTTTCACGTCGGAACTTATAGCGATACGGTTGGCATTGGAATGGGCGGAATCTGCTTTGCAGTGTTGCGGCATTGTGGTGGCCTCTGACAGCCTTTCTGCATTGCAAAGCATTAAATCTGGGAAATCGGATTGCAGACAGGATGTGTTGAATGGCATCTTCTGTCTGATGCTCTCCCTGTCCAGGAAGGATGTGAGGGTTTCCTTCATTTGGGTCCCTGCGCATGTGGGGGTGGATGGTAACGAAATGGCTGATACACTGGCTAAACGTTCCCTTAGGCGGCCATCAATTGATGTGGCGGTTGAGTTAAGCAAATCTGAAATCAAGCCCGTTATCAAGAGTCATGTGGTCGGCCTTTGGCAGGAATTTTGGAGCCACTGTGTTACTGGACGGCATCTCTATCACATAAAGGGTAGTGTGGGTCCTTGCAGGTCTATGGGCAGGAACGCGTGGGAGGAAAGGGCCTTCGCCCGCATGAGGATTGGCCATGCTGGACTCAATTGGTCACTGAGTAGGATAGGCAAACATCCGACCGGTCTGTGTGGTCACTGTCGGGTGCCAGAGACTGTCGAGCATGTGCTGATTTGCTGTGAGGCTTATGATAGAGAAAGGGCCGGGTTGGCCTTGTGGTTTCGGAATAATGGGCGGGAGTTCAATCTGCGGAACGTTCTGGCGATCCAGTCACAGGGTTTGTGTCAGGCTGTGGTTGCTTACTTATGTAGCACAGGGCTGGGTAAACGTTTATAGAGTTGGGGGGTGTTGGAGACTGAGCCGAGGATGAGGAGCAAGAGGATGTTCTAACGCGCTTGGACTTCATGGGCCTAGAAACGCCAAAGTGATGGAAGAAGGACTTCTAAAGGATAAAACGACAAAGACGTCCCATGACCTCATGGGCTTTGTAAAACAACAAAGACGTCCCATGATCTCATGGGCTTTGTACTTCCAAAGCACCGAACGTCGGAGAGGGCGAGGAGGGTGAAGAGGAGTCTCCCTGGAGTGGGGCCGGTTGGTCTCTGACACAACGGCTATTCTGGTCACGGGGACACATCGTGACCTCATGGGCTTTGTGGCGCCAGGGCAGTGGGAGGAGTGCTTTTGCGGACTACGACAGAGTCTGAGGACTACGAAACGTCTGAGGAATAAAGTCTGGCGGTAATGCAACACTCGGATGCCAACCGCCATAAAACAACAACAACAACAACAACACTTCACTCACGGGACCGGAGCAGTGAACAGTGCGGCTACCGATAAAACGACACACGAGTCTTCTGTCCTGCATTATATACCTGGTGTACCAAGACTGAGTATTCTGCAAAGATGTCACAGTCAGATGGCACGGGAGAGAGTGCACAAGCTGAGCGAAACGCTGCAATGAACCCAACATTACTTTTTAAAATAAAGTAAAAGTAAACCACAAAACTGAGTTGATTCTCTAATGTCTATTGGTTATATTTCCCAAAACATCTCCCGCTTATAAGCAAAACGTGTAACGGACCGTCATAGAGTTAGTTTGTGTGATATGTTAAGTCTCCACAGCCGGGGCAAAGTTCAGAGGGGTTTGTCTTCAGTTTGTGTGTTGCCCCAGAATGATTTCTGCAGCATCTATGGTCACGTCTTGCTGCAATTACACAAAACGAGCACGTTTGAAAGTGACAAAAAAAAACAACACTGCAAGACAAAAGATGTTGATGTTGTACCTTAATAAAGCAGAAACTAATGTATTTCTCAAAATCTTTTTTTGATTCGTCCCCAACAAATGCCGTCACTGGTATCGCTCCCAATTTGTACAAAAACAAACAATAAAGGACAGACTATTTGAGTATTGTTGTACTAGTTTATCCTGTGTACTTGAGCTTTTACATTCCGACAATCACCTGGTCAAACGAGTGTCTTCTGTCCATAATAGACTTGGTATTGCTCACTCGCTCATCATGACGGACACTGACCGTTAAGTGGAGGAAAAGTAGGTGTTTGGGCATAAACCCGCCTCGATAAGACCTCTCCAGTTTGTCACATGCTCAAACACTCACTACATGTGACTGTGGTAGAAACTTTTCTTTGATCATCCACTTCACAAATCTGTGTCATAAGCATCGTCCTTCATGTGTGACAGGTCCAGATCTAAAAATGATACGTCAGGATGGATACTCTTACTGGATAATGGTTTACTCCTCATCATATCAGCTTTGTATTGTTGACATTATTTGTGCAAAAAATAAGCATTATTTTAGTAGTAAAGTAAAATATGCTGATTTAAGGCTTCTAGATATAAAACATTGACAATTAAAGTGTACTGTCAGAGGGGTGTAAGGTCAGAGAGTGAAGGGTCTGTCCTGTGTCATGTCAGAGGGGTGTAATGTCAGAGAGTGAGGGGTCTGTCCTGTGTCATGTCAGAGGGGTGTAAGGTCAGAGAGTGAGGGGTCTGTCCTGTGTCATGTCAGAGGGGTGTAAGGTCAGAGAGTGAAGGGTCTGTCCTGTGTCATGTCAGAGGGGTGTAGGGTCAGAGAGTGAGGGGTCTGTCCTGTGTCATGTCAGAGGGGTGTAGGGTCAGAGAGTGAGGGGTCTGTCCTGTGTCATGTCAGAGGGGTGTAGGGTCAGAGAGTGAGGGGTCTGTCCTGTGTCATGTCAGAGGGGTGTAGGGTCAGAGAATGAGGGGTCTGTCCTGTGTCAGAATTAGAGTTTGAACTGATCGTTTAGTCTGTGTTGTCATTATACTGTTTTGTGTTGTATTGTCTTCTATTGTATTACAACACATTCTAATGTTAAAGTGCGTTGTGTTGAGTGGGAACTATATTTCACCCTGGAGAGACTCAGACACAAAAGCAGAAAAGATGTTTTAGCGAACTTTATTGCAAAGTTTATTTGGCGCTCAGACCCCGGTGGAAGGCGTAGCGATCATGGGCACTCCATGATTTGATTGAATTAGATACCTTCCCCCCGGAGCCTGGAGACTGGTGGTGGTAGATGTGGAGAGAATAATAGATGCAGAGGAGGAGCAGGGGAGGTGGTGGGTCGCAGATACGGTTTGAAGCGACTGAGCCATCAACCTGAGCG
This sequence comes from Eucyclogobius newberryi, assembly GCF_026437365.1. NCBI lineage: Eukaryota > Metazoa > Chordata > Actinopteri > Gobiiformes > Gobiidae > Eucyclogobius > Eucyclogobius newberryi. The sequence goes on along the minus strand of NW_027316278.1, from coordinate 33,602,821 downwards.
CTTAAATGCTGCCGCCTGTGCGTTGATTGGAGCGGGGAGGAGTGACTGAGAGCGTTGATTGGGGATGAGGAGCAGGTGTAGGGGCCATGACGCGGACGTCCCCCGTCCTTTTACCAATCCTTCTTGGCCGGGAAAAACTGCATAACCTCTTTGGGATAAGCGCAGAAACCTGGAAGAGTCCATGGTGAAGTGAGGGATCTGACTCTCACAGACGGACGCCCGCTTGAGTGCGATGATGGGGCTGGGGAGAGGGGTCCTTCCATGGAGGCCGACGCAGATTTAGGTTAGGTCTTCCAGGTGAACTTACGCAGGCTTCATATATATTTTCGTTATGTGAACTATATGTGCAGGGTTGACACAAATAGAATAATTGATATTTCCCTTGAAGAAATTGTGTTTTTTAAAATGTACTCTTCAAACAAATGCCTAATATTAAGTAATAGGTATTTAAATAAATCCTCATTCTTTTTGAGTTTTCAAGAAAACAATCATTTATATCGGCATAGAGCGGGTGTTATTCCTCTTGAAGTGATGGCTATGGAAAAAATACAATCTTAAATAACATAATAAGTGAACAAGTGCTCAAAAAATCTTTACATATAAATATAATGTTTAAAACAAATCATTACATGTACAATGTTTACAATAAATCTTTATATTTACAAAGTTTATAACAAATCATTATATTTACAAATGTTTACAGTAAATCTTTATATTCACAACTATACTACAGCTGAATGTGAGTGTAAAATGTGCCAGGGATCAGGTCCACAGCAGCTTGGTACATGTTCAGTCTGAGGCTGGTACGATGGTGCCAGATAGAAGGGATCAGGTGCATATGGACTCATCCTCATGACGGGGCCATATGCAGGCTCAGCTCAGACGTTTTCCATCTTCCTCTTCTTATGTTTTTGGCTATAATTGTCCTTGAACGACCAGTCGGGGAACATAGCCTCGTGCTCCAGGCGTAGTTTGCGTGCCTGTTCAAAGTACGGGGCCTGCTCCTCTGCAGACAGAGATGCCCAGCACTTTCCCACCTCTTTGTTGACTGTAGCTGAGTTGGTGATTTTGAGCTCCTGCTGGATTTTCAGCCTCTTCTCAGCTCTGTACAACATGAAGGCGTTTAACGGCCTCTTAATGCACATAGTTGGAGCGTACGGTCCCAGGGTAGGCGTGTGTATTTGCTGAGAAACCACTGTGTGGGCCTCAGGTTGGTTGCCTCTCAGCTGGTGAGCAATTGATTGCGTCTCTTGTGCAGGTATGAACGCTGGCATCGGTGTTGCAGAAGGCCCTCCCACAGAACCAAGTGCTGGAACTTCAGCATCAATGACCAAACCTTGATCCTCCAACATGCCCTTAATCGATGTTATGAGAGTGGACCTAATCTCCTCATAGTCCATAGTGTTCAAATAGGCCTCAACATCGATGGTGCTAAATTGCTCAGCGCTGACTTCAGGCGTTGAGGCCAGAGGGGCCGCAGGAGAAGGTGGAGGACTTGGGCACAACCAATCGCTGTCCAAAAAGTGGCCCAGTATTCCAGAAGTCTTCAGGATGACCTCCAGAAAGTCCAGTCTGGTCTCTGACTCCATGATGGTCCTTCATGGAGAACTGTAAAGACACAAAAAAGAATATTTCTGTGATGCTATGAAATGTATCAAAAGTAAGCCTTATTACCAGAAATCATCATCCTAACTGTAAATTTAAGTAAGACGTGAAACAATTTACAGTAATACCAAAAAGGTGGCAATTTGACTTATCAACTCACTGCAATTTGGGGTAATTTCACTGTGATTTTCCAAAACAGGGCCAAAGAACGAGTACTTACTAGATGTACTAAGCTCGTACTGACAGAGCTGTTAGCTAGTAGCTTGTAGTACAGCGGGAGTGTTATCGATGTGTCGATCGTATACTCGCAACAGCCAAGTGGAAGGTCAAACTGCAAATGAAGGACTCACGGCCTGAACTTATAGTCAGGCTCTTTATGACGTACTAGTCACGTGCCTAATGTCACTGTCACTATGTGCGTGACGTCAACCCTGACAACAAGCATTCAAATAAAAACATCTACGCTAACAATTTCAACACTTTTTTGTATTCAACAAGACACAGCAAATTTAAGCTTGATAACAAATGCATTTAATGTGAATGAAAGTTTATTTTGTTAGGTTTCCACCTATATCTTTTTCATTGGTTTTTCAAACAGAAACTTTCAGTAAAACTCATAAAAGTCCGACCATTTTCGTGTTTTTAGCTAGGCGGAACTACGCCCCCAAGTATGGACACACAGTACACAGTATTATTGGACATCCTCACCTTTCCATCGTTTCTGGTCTTATTTGTTGGAGTTTTCACTTGAGTTGACTGTATTTTGACTTCATCATAATGTTGAGGCGTTTACTTTACAGGTTGCTGACATCCAGCTCCTACATTTTTATTTCCATTGCACAAAAGTGTAGTTTTGTTTGTTTGTCAGGATACAGCGCCCTCTAGTGGAGGTTTTAAAAGGGCTAAATATTTATCTCATTATGTATTTATACATTTTGAGAATTTTTAAACAATCAAAAATACTGACAATATTGCCCAATAAAGAATTTTACATTTGCATTTTAGACAGTTTCATTATGTGGGACCAAATTATGAAGAGGAAATGGGTATAATTCATAATCCTTTAAAGTAATATTTTCACTACAGGACATCTGTAGTTATGTTTCAAATCATGAAAAAATGTCAGAGGGGTGTAAGGTCAGAGAGTGAGGGGTCTGTCCTGTGTCATGTCAGAGGGGTGTATACTTTAGTCTGCAAAAGTCCAGGTTTTATCTGAGGCTATTTGGATATTATAAGTCCATAATAATACTGTTAAATCCCTGCTTTTTTGTTTGTTTCTTCCAGGTTCTAGTTTATGCAGGTAAGCAGCACAAACTGTAAGACCTGGTGCGGTTTACTAAGATTTAAGCTACACCATAATCTATAGTTATGTTGCTGCTTTATTGTTATGTATGAGCTTATTGTTAATGGTTTTTCTCCACAGGAAGATGAAGTTAGGAGAAAATACATGGAGGCCTTGTTTAGAGCAGAAGAAGCCAAAAGTAAAGAGGAGCTTTAACAAACTTGTCAACAACAACATACTTGAATAAATTCAAGTTATCACTACACCATTTCCCCATTTAAGACTCATAGCTGAAGTGGATATTATACTAAGAACATTAGCCTCTGCCCGTGTCCTTTACAGCAGGTAAACATAGTTTTTACATAAGAGTTAACAGTAGTACATGTACTCTTTCATAAGTACATACTTTTGATATTCTTCCCTTTACAGTGAGACAATTTTATAGTGTTTCATAGAATGCCTGAAAGTATAATTTTAATTTAATTTTCTATTCTCCCTTTGCCTGTTTTTTGTTTCATAGGCCACCAAATTGTACATTATTTACATGCAAAATCCAGTGGTTCCCAAAGTGGATGTCAAGGTACTGAGCTCGGGCTCTTGAGATGGAAAAATGTATTTAATCAATGTTTTCATTTATATCAGTAGATTTAACAAAATGAGGTAAAACAAGACAATAAATGACTCATATTAATGCAATTAAAGCTGCTTTTAATAAGAGTTGTGGGTAAGGTTCTCCTCCTGAAGAACAGGCTCTCCTCCTGAAGAACAGGCTCTCCTCCTGAAGAACAGGCTCTCCTCCTGAAGAACAGGCTCTCCTCTGGTTCTCCGCCTGAAGAACTGGTTCTCCTCCTGAAGAACTGGTTCTCCTCCTGAAGAACTGGTTCTCCTCCTGAAGAACAGGTTCTCCTCCTGAAGAACAGGCTCTCCTCCTGAAGAACAGGCTTTCCTCCTGAAGAACAGGCTCTCCTCTGGTTCTCCGCCTGAAGAACTGGTTCTCTTCCTGAAGAACTGGTTCTCCTCCTGAAGAACTGGTTCTCCTCCTGAAGAACTGGTTCTCCTCCTGAAGAACTGGTTCTCCTCCTGAAGAACTGGTTATCCTCCTGAAGAACTGGTTCTCCTCCTGAAGAACTGGTTCTCCTCCTGAAGAACTGGTTTTCCTCCTGAAGAACTGGTTCTCCTCCTGAAGAACTGGTTCTCCTCCTGAGTGGCTCTAGCTCCACTGTCCATCTCGCGTCCGCTCGTCCCTCGGCACCACATTTTCTTCAGCGCGTTTTGCCGTGACTGGGTGGGTGGGGGAGAGTGCACACTCACCTGCGTGCCGTGTCTCCACGTTTTTAGATTAACCCACACACCCTTAAAGTGAAGCACCTCACCTACTCACAGTGACAACAGGCTTAATGCAAGCATACTAACATACTTAACAAAAATCAAGAAACTGTATGAGGAGAAAGTAATGACATAGATAGACTTTAGGTGTCCGGACATTATCAGCTCACTGAAACAGTCAAGTCACTTCAATGTTTTGAGCATTTTACAATTGGTTCCCATGTGCTTTATGAAGAGTTGTGTGCAATTTACGTTATATTTTCTAATTGTTCACGAGGCTGTTGTAAATGCAGACAGTAAAGACACAGTGTGATAATGGTATACCTTTATCTTTATTTACAAGTTGCAGAAGAAAAACTGAAGCTATCTTTCTCCACCGTTCTTCCTTTTTTCAGCCATTGCATGAAATCAGCTCAGCTCAACACGAGAGGAAAAGCTGCAGAGAAACAGAGACAAAGAATGCACAATTAAACCTTCACTAATACGAACAGGAAAAGTTTTGCTTTGGTTAAATGACTAAAGTGTTAGCTGCACACGTAAATCTAATACAGTATGTCTGGAGCAGTGGTCTCCCTCTCGGGGACTTTTTTTGGTTTTAAGATTCTTTAAAAATGAATCATCAGAAGAGTTTGGAGTATTTGACTTCAAATTAGTACAAAGTAATGGTCCAAGAAAATGTGTCAAATACAAGTTATAAAAGTATTGAAGTATATGAAGTTGCAGTGCAAGAAATAAAAATAATCGCATATTGTCAACATAAAACTTTTGTCACTTGTAGACTTAAAGTGGGAAGTACTACTCAAGAGTAGTTATACAAATATTATGCACACAAATATTATTCATGTAGGAGTTAAAGTGTATAAAAACTACTTTGGGAAGAATAATTTAATTATAAAGTTATTAGAGTAAATGGTAGTGAGTAATTTCTTCATTATACTTCAAGCTGACTAGTTCTGTGATTAGTAACCTCTGGGGGCCCATTGCAAAGCTTTAGGCACTTCAAGGTTAAAATGTAAATATGTATATAGAAAATGAATATACATATTAGAGGGTGTAGATTGATGTGGGCCTGCACATGTAGGATACAGAGCAGCAGGGCACAGTCAACAGGTCACAGGCTTGACTTCAACACATCACATATCAGAGAAAATCCGTTTATAAATGCATTTTACTGATCTGCAAATCGTTAAGATCCTTGGGGTATGGATGGAGAAAAAGAGGCTTGGATAAGATAACCATTATTAGTCTGCCAATGGGTAAACAACACAACATAGTCCAACAGCAATAACAAATATTAACTTGTAATATAAGCACTGATTAATCATAATTATAGCATTAATGGGGTTCTCAAAATCCTATTGTTATTACTAACTTACCTTATTGTTGTGTTGTGTCAGGTCACCTGTGGTCAGGCTCTCCACTTGGACATCGAGGCGAGATGTTCTTTGCTTTTTTTGTTCAACAAAACTGCAATAATACCACAGTTACACAAAAATGCATTGTCCTATTTTTCAAACGTATTACATAAACAAAGCATTAACCTTTGTCTTGTAAAGCTGGCTGTAATTTATACTCATTGTTACTTGATGTATGTAATAAAATGTATTACATACATCAAGTAACAATGAGTATAAATATGCTGTGACGTTAGCCTTGTTAGCAAGAAACAGTCCGCTAGCATAAGGTGCTAACTAATGCTAAAATCACGATTTCTGAATAACTTGTACACATTTCTGTATCCACACTAGCTCATTTAAGCAAATGGGCGTATGATAAAACGTGACAGGGGTTAATACATATGGCATTGTGATTTAAATAAGTAATATAGTAAAATATAAGTGACTTACTGTAATGTTTGTGGCTAAAGTTAGTCCCGATGTCAATAACACGAACGACTTCAGACTAGTACTTCTGATTGGTCCAGCCGTTGCAAGGCAACCTGGATCAGGGCGTTCCCTCCTCAGCACATTTGGATTGTTTAAGGTTTTTCAGATGGGAGGAGCAAAAGGACCACGTGCAAAGTAAAGTATTCAGGCAAAAAGGAAAAGCCTAAGGAATTGCTCTATTAAATTACAATCTAAAGATGGTGTTAGTGGCAGAATTATAAATTAAACAGGTAATTTGTTTTTAACAGCAAAGATACTGCGCAGAACCCTCAAGCTCCCAGGCCTCTGGTAGAAGACATATATATATATATATAAATGTATAAATGTATATATATATATGTATAAATATAAATGTACATAAATACATATATGTATAAATAACAAATTCGAATTGAAATTAGAATTTAATAAATAGACTCGTAAACCACTCATTAATATTACGTTTGAAACATAATTTAAATGTTATTTTAATAAATGCTTTATCATTATTAACATGGTCCTTTCTCTTTTCCTCCTCTTATCTCAGCAACAGGCAACACAGCGATCCTCAAACCTGAGCAATAAAACATAATAATATCCCTGTTATTCCAAATATACTGACAAATCAGAAATTACCATAGAAACAGCCGCTTGTTGATTTATTTATTTATTATAAACCTTTTTACAGCATTGGAAAATATTAAGAATGTTTATGTCATGTTTTTTCTCTTACAGAAATCATATTGAAACAAAGAATATATCCCCCCTCGATTTCCATTCATACAGTTTTGGAAAAGCTCCATGAAGCCAGTAGGGGACGCTAAAGAGCCGCATGAGGCTTTGGAACTGCGGGCTGCTGACCCCTGACCTAACTAAAAACCCGAAAATGGCTGGACTTTTAGGAGCTCTACTGAACATATTTGCTTGTAAAACCAATCAAGTAAGATATCGTTAGAAACCTAAGAAAATAAGCTTTCATTCAGACTAATTGCATTTGTTGTAAAACTTAAATTCGCTGTGTTATGACTCGTTGAAAACATAAAGTGTTGAAATTGTTAGCATAGATGTTTTTATTTGAATGTTTGTTGCCAGGGTTTACGTCACCACGCACATAGCGACAGTGACATTAGGCACGTGACTAGAACGTTATTTTCTAGCGCCGCCTCCTGACTATAAATACAGGCCGTGACTTTGGGTCATTTGCAGTCTCTCCATCCACCTGTCTGGTCGCACCCTGTACTCTTTTGCGAGCAGAGCTCAACACACATCGAGAAGCACTGCCGCGTGTTACGTACGTACTACCTACTACAAAGTACTGTGCCAACAGCCCTGTCAGTACTACCTTAGTACAACTGGTAAGTACATGTTCTTTGTGTGGCTTGACTAGGCTCTTCTTGTTCAAATTGCCACCTTTTTGGTATTACTGCCAAATTGTTTCTCGTCTTACTTACATTTACAGTTAGGATGACGATTTCTGATAATACTTGGGCAGATGTTTGATACATTTCATAGCATCGCAGGAAAATCCATTGACCATGAACTAATAGTAAATCTTTTTGTATCTTTACAGTTCTCCATAAAAGACAAGCATGGAGCCAGAAACCAGACTGGACTTTCTGGAGGTCGTCCTTAAGGCTTCTGGCACACTGGACCACTTTCTGGACAGCGAATGGTCAAGCCCAAGTCCTCCACCATCTCCTGTGGCCCCTCTGGCCTCACTGCCTGCAGTCAGCACTGAGCAGTTGAGCACCATAGATGTTGAGGCCTATGTGAATACTATGGACTGGGAGGAGATGAGGTCCACTTTCACTGCATCAATTGAGGCCGTGTTGGCTGAAAATCCAGCACTTGCTTCTGTGGAAGTGCCTTGTTCTGCACCACCAATGCCAGCGTTCATACCTGCGCAAGAGACACCATCAATTGCTCACCAGCTGAGTAGCAAGCGACCTGTGACCTGTGCGGTTTCTCAGCCAATCCATGTGCCAACAAATATGTTTTATTTTCATATTTGTAACAACAGCCAGACACTGTACACCAGGACGCCTTCTACCACTCGTGGCTCTGTCTCTATGGCACCCAGCAATGTCACTTCAAGGTAACATGAAAAAAAAAAAAAATATTCTGGTTAGATAAGGTTATGATAATAATAATAATGGTTAAAAACTAGCTGCTTGTGTAAGTTTCTGGATTTGAGTCTGCATTCACTAACGTTTATATCTTTTCTTCTTTCAGGAAGCGAAAGCGAGACTCTGTCAACTCGTACGTTAAGAAGCCATTAAACGCCTTCATGCTGTACAGAGCTGAGCAGAGGCTGAAAATCCAGCACGATCTCAAAATCACAAACTCATCTGTAGTCAGCCAAGAGGCGGGAAAGTGCTGGAAGTCTCTGTCTGCAGAGGAGCAGGCCCCGTACTTTCAACGGGCACGCAAAATACGTCTGGAGCACGAGGCTATGCTCCAGCCTACATATGGCCCCGTCACGAGGATGTGCCCATATGCTCCTTTGCCCTCTCATCCCGCACCATCGTACCAGCCTCAGACTGTCCCGTTGCAGATTCTTAATTTTTAAAGTGCATTTTACTTTTTGTATTCAGTTGCTCATATTGTTGTAAATAAAAACCTGTATTAATGCATTGAAAAACTGTTTGTTGTTTCATAGTGTGCAAAGGTCCAGGTTTAATCTGGGGTTAAATATAGTTTTAGGTGCTAGTTGGTCGGCCTGTCTGTCTGAGGGAGTCTGATCTCTCCTTCACTGTGGAACTACTCAAGGTTTCTACTTTTCCCCAAAGAGGTTTTGTAGTTTTTCCTTGCCGAGAAGGAGGGTCTAAGGACAGGGGACTAGTCCCTATGAACATTGTTTAATCTGTTCTCACTGCAGCTGTTGTAACTTTCTCACTGTCAAAGCTGCAGCCTGAGCCTGGGGGTCCTGGGGGTCCTGGGGTCCTGGGGGTCCGCTCTGACCATACGTCTTTGTTACGTTCTCTTCTGTTCGTACAGTTCCTCAAAATGGGACAAAAGATGGGTTCATCAAAGTGCACTATGTCACTCTCTTGTTATTTTGCTGTTGGTAAATGTATCACAGCCATGCCCTTGTTACCATAGACACTTGATTCATCCTAATAGACGTCCAAGTATGTCATATGTATGTGCTTTGTTGTGTTTGTACAATACATTGAATCATGTGCAAATCTCAATGCAACAGTGTTGGTTGTTTTCCTCATACATGTATTCTGATACAGGAATGGATCATCACAGCAGAAACACAGCCTTTTTGAACCAATCAGCAGGACACGGCCTTAATCCTGCTGCTTTTATACTAGATAAAAAGCAAACTTCAAAATTTCGTTGAATTTTAAGCAGCCAATCAGACCATAAACCCCTTTCCCTGTAAAAGTCAAATATGCTTAATATAAGATAAGATATTCCTTTATTGTCCCACATGGGGAAATTTCATTGGTGCAACGCAGGTAGATACAGAGGTAGATACAGAAGAACAGATCACTTATAGGAAGTCTGAAAAACACTTTCAGTAGAAGATCTCCTATAAATAAATAAAAACTCCCATAGACAAATAAATAAATAAATACATAAATACCATTGCATGTGATCACGACAGTAATTGCACATGAATATGTGTCACGACAGCACATAGATTGCACATGAATTTCACATGAATTGCACATGAATTCCAACAGCAATTGCACATATGACAGAATTGCACATCAGTATTAGGTTAGGTCAGTATTGCGAGTGTTCAGTACTAACAGTTTTTGTTATAAAGTCTGACAGCAGCAGGAAGGAAAGACCTACGGAACCTTTCCTTCGCACATCGAGGGTGGATCAGTCTCTCACTGAAGCTGCTCTCCAGAGCGGAGAGAGTGTCCTGCAGGGGGTGACACTCATGGTCCAGCATAGATGTGAATCTAGCCAGGACCCTTCTGTCCCCCACCTCCTGCACCGAGTCCAGAGCACAGCCCAGGACGGAGCTGGACTTCTTGATGACTCTGTCCAGCTTCCTCCTCTCCCTCTCTGTGATGCTGCTGCTCCAGCAGGCCACACCATACAGGAGCTGATGCCACCACAGAGTCGTAGAAGGTCTTCAGGAGTGGCCCTGTCACTCCAAAAGACCTGAGTCTCCTCAGGAGGTAGAGCCGACTCTGGCTCTTCCTGTACAGTGCGTCTGTGTTATGAGTCCAGTCCAGTTTGTGGTTCAGATGAACACCCAGGTACTTGTATGAGTCCACTCTCTCAATGTCCCGTCCCTGGATGTTCACTGGTGAGGGGGCAGTGGGGTGGCGTCTGCGGAAATCCACCACCATCTCCTTGGTCTTCCCCGCGTTGATGAGGAGGTGGTTCCGCTGACACCAGTCCACAAAGTCCTGCGCCAGTCCTCTGTACTCCGCGTCATCGTCGTCCGTGATGAGTCCGATGATGGCAGAGTCGTCAGAGAACTTCTGCAGGACACAGCTGTCCGTGTCATGTCTGAAGTCTGCAGTGTAAAGGGTGAAGAGAAAGGGCGCGAGGACAGTGCCCAGGGGCGCCCCCACACTGCAGGTCCGAGTGTCAGACACACAGTTCCGTGCTCTCCCAAACTGGGGTCGGTCTGTGAGGTAGTCCAGGATCCATTCTGCCAGGTCATACTTCACACCAGCCGTCTCCAGCTTGTCCCTCAGGAGCAGCGGCTGGATGGTGTTGAAGGCGCTGGAAAGATCGAAGAACAGAATCCTCACAGAGCTGCCAGGCTTTTCCAGGTGAGAGAGAGAGCGGTGCAGCAGGGAGATGACGGCGTCCTCCACTCCAATGCCAGGCCGATATGCAAACTGCAGCGGGTCCATGGCTAAGCTCACGGTGGAGCGGAGGTGGTCCAGGACCAGCCACTCCAGTGTCTTCATCAGGTGGGACGTGAGAGCCACTGGCCTGAAGCTGTTGAGGTCTTTGGGGCGCGGTGTCTTAGGCACAGGTACCAGACAGGAGGTCTTCCAGACCTGTGGTACCACCCTCAGCTTCAGGCTCATGTTGAAGACATGCTCCATAACTCCACACAGTTCATCTGCGCAGGACTTAAGGAGCCTGGGGCTGATGCCATCAGGTCCTGCTGCCTTCCTCACTTTAATCCTCTTCAGCTCACTCCTCACCTGTGCTGCTGTGACAGTCAGTGGTTGGCAGGGGGACCGTGTGCTGGGGGGATGGGTGAGTCCAGGTGAAGTGGGGAGCTGATGGTCCGGGGCAGATAAGCGAAGAGGAACAGATGCAGGGCAAGTATAAAAGCTATAAAGCTGTTATTTTGTCCCTGAACCAAACCCAAAGTGCCCTCAAAGGTCTAAAGTCACTGGCTCCAGTCACCCACACACCCTAAAGGGAACAAGCAGGAGGAAATGAAAGAATGAATGAATGTCACATTGTGGTTCACCTGCTCTCTCTCACCTCAAACACAGACACAGTGTTCTGGAGATCAGGTCTGTGTTTGTAATGGCTGTCAGTGCCATTAGAGGGACTCTGTCAGGTTATACTGTATGTGTTTAGGGAGAAAGTCAAGAAAACGCATGAAATAAGAACATTGTTATATTAATCTTGAGAAGAGCATCGCAAATATAAAATGATCAATCCTTTCAAAGTCTCTAAATATCAAACATGCCGAGTCAAAGTAAATGTTACTTTTTAAAATAAAGTAAAAGTAAACCACAAAACTGAGTTGATTCTCTAAAGTCTATTGGTTATATTTCCCAAAACATCTCCCGCTTATAAGCAAAACGTGTAACGGACCGTCATAGAGTTAGTTTGTGTGATATGTTAAGTCTCCACAGCCGGGGCAAAGTTCAGAGGGGTTTGTCTTCAGTTTGTGTGTTGCCCCAGAATGATTTCTGCAGCATCTATGGTCACGTCTTGCTGCAATTACACAAAACGAGCACGTTTGAAAGTGACAAAAAAAAACAACACTGCAAGACAAAAGATGTTGATGTTGTACCTTAATAAAGCAGAAACTAATGTATTTCTCAAAATCTTTTTTTGATTCGTCCCCAACAAATGCCGTCACTGGTATCGCTCCCAATTTGTACAAAAACAAACAATAAAGGACAGACTATTTGAGTATTGTTGTACTAGTTTATCCTGTGTACTTGAGCTTTTACATTCCGACAATCACCTGGTCAAACGAGTGTCTTCTGTCCATAATAGACTTGGTATTGCTCACTCGCTCATCATGACGGACACTGACCGTTAAGTGGAGGAAAAGTAGGTGTTTGGGCATAAACCCGCCTCGATAAGACCTCTCCAGTTTGTCACATGCTCAAACACTCACTACATGTGACTGTGGTAGAAACTTTTCTTTGATCATCCACTTCACAAATCTGTGTCATAAGCATCGTCCTTCATGTGTGACAGGTCCAGATCTAAAAATGATACGTCAGGATGGATACTCTTACTGGATAATGGTTTACTCCTCATCATATCAGCTTTGTATTGTTGACATTATTTGTGCAAAAAATAAGCATTATTTTAGTAGTAAAGTAAAATATGCTGATTTAAGGCTTCTAGATATAAAACATTGACAATTAAAGTGTACTGTCAGAGGGGTGTAAGGTCAGAGAGTGAAGGGTCTGTCCTGTGTCATGTCAGAGGGGTGTAATGTCAGAGAGTGAGGGGTCTGTCCTGTGTCATGTCAGAGGGGTGTAAGGTCAGAGAGTGAGGGGTCTGTCCTGTGTCATGTCAGAGGGGTGTAGGGTCAGAGAGTGAGGGGTCTGTCCTGTGTCATGTCAGAGGGGTGTAGGGTCAGAGAGTGAGGGGTCTGTCCTGTGTCATGTCAGAGGGGTGTAGGGTCAGAGAGTGAGGGGTCTGTCCTGTGTCATGTCAGAGGGGTGTAAGGTCAGAGAGTGAGGGGTCTGTCCTGTGTCATGTCAGAGGGGTGTAAGGTCAGAGAGTGAGGGGTCTGTCCTGTGTCATGTCAGAGGGGTGTAGGGTCAGAGAGTGAGGGGTCTGTCCTGTGTCATGTCAGAGGGGTGTAATGTCAGAGAGTGAGGGGTCTGTCCTGTGTCATGTCAGAGGGGTGTAGGGTCAGAGAGTGAGGGGTCTGTCCTGTGTCATGTCAGAGGGGTGTAGGGTCAGAGAGTGAGGGGTCTGTCCTGTGTCATGTCAGAGGGGTGTAGGGTCAGAGAGTGAGGGGTCGGTCCTGTGTCATGTCAGAGGGGTGTAATGTCAGAGAGTGAGGGGTCTGTCCTGTGTCATGTCAGAGGGGTGTAGGGTCAGAGAGTGAGGGGTCTGTCCTGTGTCATGTCAGAGGGGTGTAAGGTCAGAGAGTGAAGGGTCTGTCCTGTGTCATGTCAGAGGGGTGTAATGTCAGAGAGTGAGGGGTCTGTCCTGTGTCATGTCAGAGGGGTGTAGGGTCAGAGAGTGAGGGGTCTGTCCTGTGTCATGTCAGAGGGGTGTAGGGTCAGAGAGTGAGGGGTCTGTCCTGTGTCATGTCAGAGGGGTGTAGGGTCAGAGAGTGAGGGGTCTGTCCTGTGTCATGTCAGAGGGGTGTAGGGTCAGAGAGTGAGGGGTCTGTCCTGTGTCATGTCAGAGGGGTGTAGGGTCAGAGAGTGAAGGGTCTGTCCTGTGTCAGAATTAGAGTTTGAACTGATCGTTTAGTCTGTGTTGTCATTATACAGTTTTGTGTTGTATTGTCTTCTATTGTATTACAACACATTCTAATGTCAAAGTGCGTTGTGTTGAGTGGGAACTATATATATATTTCCGTTATGTGAACTATATGTGCAGGCTTGACACAAATAGAATAATTGATATTTCCCTTGAAGAAATTGTGTTTTTTAAAATGTACTCTTCAAACAAATGCCTAATATTAAGTAATAGGTATTTAAATAAATCCTCATTCTTTTTGAGTTTTCAAGAAAACAATCATTTATATCGGCATAGAGCGGGTGTTATTCCTCTTGAAGTGATGGCTATGGAAAAAATACAATCTTAAATAACATAATAAGTGAACAAGTGCTCAAAAAATCTTTATATATAAATATAATGTTTACAACAAATCATTACATGTACAATGTTTACAATAAATCTTTATATTTACAAAGTTTATAACAAATCATTATATTTACAAATGTTTACAGTAAATCTTTATATTCACAACTATACTACAGCTGAATGTGAGTGTAAAATGTGCCAGGGATCAGGTCCACAGCAGCTTGGTACATGTTCAGTCTGAGGCTGGTACGATGGTGCCAGATAGAAGGGATCAGGTGCATATGGACTCATCCTCATGACGGGGCCATATGCAGGCTCAGCTCAGACGTTTTCCATCTTCCTCTTCTTATGTTTTTGGCCATAATTGTCCTTGAACGACCAGTCGGGGAACATAGCCTCGTGCTCCAGGCGTAGTTTGCGTGCCTGTTCAAAGTACGGGGCCTGCTCCTCTGCAGACAGAGATGCCCAGCACTTTCCCACCTCTTTGTTGACTGTAGCTGAGTTGGTGATTTTGAGCTCCTGCTGGATTTTCAGCCTCTTCTCAGCTCTGTACAACATGAAGGCGTTTAACGGCCTCTTAATGCACATAGTTGGAGCGTACGGTCCCAGGGTAGGCGTGTGTATTTGCTGAGAAACCACTGTGTGGGCCTCAGGTTGGTTGCCTCTCAGCTGGTGAGCAATTGATTGCGTCTCTTGTGCAGGTATGAACGCTGGCATCGGTGTTGCAGAAGGCCCTCCCACAGAACCAAGTGCTGGAACTTCAGCATCAATGACCAAGCCTTGATCCTCCAACATGCCCTTAATCGATGTTATGAGAGTGGACCTAATCTCATCATAGTCCATAGTGTTCAAATAGGCCTCAACATCGATGGTGCTAAATTGCTCAGCGCTGACTTCAGGCGTTGAGGCCAGAGGGGCCGCAGGAGAAGGTGGAGGACTTGGGCACAACCAATCGCTGTCCAAAAAGTGCCCCAGTATTCCAGAAGTCTTCAGGATGACCTCCAGAAAGTCCAGTCTGGTCTCTGACTCCATGATGGTCCTTTATGGAGAACTGTAAAGACACAAAAAAGAATATTTCTGTGATGCTATGAAATGTATCAAAAGTAAGCCTTATTACCAGAAATCATCATCCTTACTGTAAATTTAAGTAAGACGTGAAACAATTTACAGTAATACCAAAAAGGTGGCAATTTGACTTATCAACTCACTGCAATTTGGGGTAATTTCACTGTGATTTTCCAAAACAGGGCCAAAGAACGAGTACTTACTAGATGTACTAAGCTCGTACTGACAGAGCTGTTAGCTAGTAGCTTGTAGTACAGCGGGAGTGTTATCGATGTGTCGATCGTATACTCGCAACAGCCAAGTGGAAGGTCAAACTGCAAATGAAGGACTCACGGCCTGAACTTATAGTCAGGCTCTTTATGACGTACTAGTCACGTGCCTAATGTCACTGTCACTATGTGCGTGACGTTAACCCTGACAACAAGAGTAAGAGGAGCTTTAACAAACTTGTCAACAACAACATACTTGAATAAATTCAAGTTATCACTACACCATTTCCCCATTTAAGACTCATAGCAGAGGTGGATATTATACTGAGAACATTAGCCTCTGCCCGTGTCCTTTACAGCAGGTAAACAGTTTTTACATAAGAGTTAACAGTAGTACATGTACTCTTTCATGAGTACATACTTTTGATATTCTTCCCTTTACAGTGAGACAATTTTATAGTGTTTCATAGAATGCCTGAAAGTATCATTTTAATTTAATTTTCTATTCTCCCTTTGCCTGTTTTTTGTTTTATAGGCCACCAAATTGTACATTATTTACATGCAAAATCCAGTGGTTCCCAAAGTGGATGTCAAGGTACTGAGCTCGGGCTCTTGAGATGGAAAAATGTATGTAATCAATGTTTTCATTTATATCAGTAGATTTAACAAAATGAGGTAAAACAAGACAATAAATGACTCATATTAATGCAATTAAAGCTGCTTTTAATAAGAGTTGTGGGTAAGGTTCTCCTCCTGAAGAACTGGTTCTCCTCCTGAAGAACTGGTTCTCCTCCTGAAGAACTGGTTCTCCTCCTGAAGAACTGGTTCTCCTCCTGAAGAACTGGTTCTCCTCCTGAAGAACTGGTTATCCTCCTGAAGAACTGGTTCTCCTCCTGAAGAACTGGTTCTCCTCCTGAAGAACTGGTTTTCCTCCTGAAGAACTGGTTCTCCTCCTGAAGAACTGGTTCTCCTCCTGAGTGGCTCTAGCTCCACTGTCCATCTCGCGTCCGCTCGTCCCTCGGCACCACATTTTCTTCAGCGCGTTTTGCCGTGACTGGGTGGGTGGGGGAGAGTGCACACTCACCTGCGTGCCGTGTCTCCACGTTTTTAGATTAACCCACACACCCTTAAAGTGAAGCACCTCACCTACTCACAGTGACAACAGGCTTAATGCAAGCATACTAACATACTTAACAAAAATCAAGAAACTGTATGAGGAGAAAGTAATGACATAGATAGACTTTAGGTGTCCGGACATTATCAGCTCACTGAAACAGTCAAGTCACTTCAATGTTTTGAGCATTTTACAATTGGTTCCCATGTGCTTTATGAAGAGTTGTGTGCAATTTACGTTATATTTTCTAATTGTTCACGAGGCTGTTGTAAATGCAGACAGTAAAGACACAGTGTGATAATGGTATACCTTTATCTTTATTTACAAGTTGCAGAAGAAAAACTGAAGCTATCTTTCTCCACCGTTCTTCCTTTTTTCAGCCATTGCATGAAATCAGCTCAGCTCAACACGAGAGGAAAAGCTGCAGAGAAACAGAGACAAAGAATGCACAATTAACCATTCACTAATACGAACAGGAAAAGTTTTGCTTTGGTTAAATGACTAAAGTGTTAGCTGCACACGTAAATCTAATACAGTATGTCTGGAGCAGTGGTCTCCCTCTCGGGGACTTTTTTTGGTTTTAAGATTCTTTAAAAATGAATCATCAGAAGAGTTTGGAGTATTTGACTTCAAATTAGTACAAAGTAATGGTCCAAGAAAATGTGTCAAATACAAGTTATAAAAGTATTGAAGATTATGAAGTTGCAGTGCAAGAAATAAAAATAATCGCATATTGTCAACATAAAACTTTTGTCACTTGTAGACTTAAAGTGGGAAGTACTACTCAAGAGTAGTTATACAAATATTATGCACACAAATATTATTCATGTAGGAGTTAAAGTGTATAAAAACTACTTTGGGAAGAATAATTTAATTATAAAGTTATTAGAGTAAATGGTAGTGAGTAATTTCTTCATTATACTTCAAGCTGACTAGTTCTGTGATTAGTAACCTCTGGGGGCCCATTGCAAAGCTTTAGGCACTTCAAGGTTAAAATGTAAATATGTATATAGAAAATGAATATACATATTAGAGGGTGTAGATTGATGTGGGCCTGCACATGTAGGATACAGCGCAGCAGGGCACAGTCAACAGGTCACAGGCTTGACTTCAACACATCACATATCAGAGAAAATCCGTTTATAAATGCATTTTACTGATCTGCAAATCGTTAAGATCCTTGGGGTATGGATGGAGAAAAAGAGGCTTGGATAAGATAACCATTATTAGTCTGCCAATGGGTAAACAACACAACATAGTCCAACAGCAATAACAAATATTAACTTGTAATATAAGCACTGATTAATCATAATTATAGCATTAATGGGGTTCTCAAAATCCTATTGTTATTACTAACTTACCTTATTGTTGTGTTGTGTCAGGTCACCTGTGGTCAGGCTCCCCACTTGGACATCGAGGCGAGATGTTCTTTGCTTTTTTTGTTCAACAAAACTGCAATAATACCACAGTTACACAAAAATGCATTGTCCTATTTTTCAAACGTATTACATAAACAAAGCATTAACCTTTGTCTTGTAAAGCTGGCTGTAATTTATACTCATTGTTACTTGATGTATGTAATAAAATGTATTACATACATCAAGTAACAATGAGTATAAATATGCTGTGACGTTAGCCTTGTTAGCAAGAAACAGTCCGCTAGCATAAGGTGCTAACTAATGCTAAAATCACGATTTCTGAATAACTTGTACACATTTCTGTATCCACACTAGCTCATTTAAGCAAATGGGCGTATGATAAAACGTGACAGGGGTTAATACATATGGCATTGTGATTTAAATAAGTAATATAGTAAAATATAAGTGACTTACTGTAATGTTTGTGGCTAAAGTTAGTCCCGATGTCAATAACACGAACGACTTCAGACTAGTACTTCTGATTGGTCCAGCCGTTGCAAGGCAACCTGGATCAGGGCGTTCCCTCCTCAGCACATTTGGATTGTTTAAGGTTTTTCAGATGGGAGGAGCAAAAGGACCACGTGCAAAGTAAAGTATTCAGGCAAAAAGGAAAAGCCTAAGGAATTGCTCTATTAAATTACAATCTAAAGATGGTGTTAGTGGCAGAATTATAAATTAAACAGGTAATTTGTTTTTAACAGCAAAGATACTGCGCAGAACCCTCAAGCTCCCAGGCCTCTGGTAGAAGACATATATATATATATATAAATGTATAAATGTATATATATATATGTATAAATATAAATGTACATAAATACATATATGTATAAATAACAAATTCGAATTGAAATTAGAATTTAATAAATAGACTCGTAAACCACTCATTAATATTACGTTTGAAACATAATTTAAATGTTATTTTAATAAATGCTTTATCATTATTAACATGGTCCTTTCTCTTTTCCTCCTCTTATCTCAGCAACAGGCAACACAGCGATCCTCAAACCTGAGCAATAAAACATAATAATATCCCTGTTATTCCAAATATACTGACAAATCAGAAATTACCATAGAAACAGCCGCTTGTTGATTTATTTATTTATTATAAACCTTTTTACAGCATTGGAAAATATTAAGAATGTTTATGTCATGTTTTTTCTCTTACAGAAATCATATTGAAACAAAGAATATATCCCCCCTCGATTTCCATTCATACAGTTTTGGAAAAGCTCCATGAAGCCAGTAGGGGACGCTAAAGAGCCGCATGAGGCTTTGGAACTGCGGGCTGCTGACCCCTGACCTCACTAAAAACCCGAAAATGGCTGGACTTTTAGGAGCTCTACTGAACATATTTGCTTGTAAAACCAATCAAGTAAGATATCGTTAGAAACCTAAGAAAATAAGCTTTCATTCAGACTAATTGCATTTGTTGTAAAACTTAAATTCGCTGTGTTATGACTCGTTGAAAACATAAAGTGTTGAAATTGTTAGCATAGATGTTTTTATTTGAATGTTTGTTGCCAGGGTTTACGTCACCACGCACATAGCGACAGTGACATTAGGCACGTGACTAGAACGTTATTTTCTAGCGCCGCCTCCTGACTATAAATACAGGCCGTGACTTTGGGTCATTTGCAGTCTCTCCATCCACCTGTCTGGTCGCACCCTGTACTCTTTTGCGAGCAGAGCTCAACACACATCGAGAAGCACTGCCGCGTGTTACGTACGTACTACCTACTACAAAGTACTGTGCCAACAGCCCTGTCAGTACTACCTTAGTACAACTGGTAAGTACATGTTCTTTGTGTGGCTTGACTAGGCTCTTCTTGTTCAAATTGCCACCTTTTTGGTATTACTGCCAAATTGTTTCTCGTCTTACTTACATTTACAGTTAGGATGACGATTTCTGATAATACTTGGGCAGATGTTTGATACATTTCATAGCATCGCAGGAAAATCCATTGACCATGAACTAATAGTAAATCTTTTTGTATCTTTACAGTTCTCCATAAAAGACAAGCATGGAGCCAGAAACCAGACTGGACTTTCTGGAGGTCGTCCTTAAGGCTTCTGGCACACTGGACCACTTTCTGGACAGCGAATGGTCAAGCCCAAGTCCTCCACCATCTCCTGTGGCCCCTCTGGCCTCACTGCCTGCAGTCAGCACTGAGCAGTTGAGCACCATAGATGTTGAGGCCTATGTGAATACTATGGACTGGGAGGAGATGAGGTCCACTTTCACTGCATCAATTGAGGCCGTGTTGGCTGAAAATCCAGCACTTGCTTCTGTGGAAGTGCCTTGTTCTGCACCACCAATGCCAGCGTTCATACCTGCGCAAGAGACACCATCAATTGCTCACCAGCTGAGTAGCAAGCGACCTGTGACCTGTGCGGTTTCTCAGCCAATCCATGTGCCAACAAATATGTTTTATTTTCATATTTGTAACAACAGCCAGACACTGTACACCAGGACGCCTTCTACCACTCGTGGCTCTGTCTCTATGGCACCCAGCAATGTCACTTCAAGGTAACATGAAAAAAAAAAAAAATATTCTGGTTAGATAAGGTTATGATAATAATAATAATGGTTAAAAACTAGCTGCTTGTGTAAGTTTCTGGATTTGAGTCTGCATTCACTAACGTTTATATCTTTTCTTCTTTCAGGAAGCGAAAGCGAGACTCTGTCAACTCGTACGTTAAGAAGCCATTAAACGCCTTCATGCTGTACAGAGCTGAGCAGAGGCTGAAAATCCAGCACGATCTCAAAATCACAAACTCATCTGTAGTCAGCCAAGAGGCGGGAAAGTGCTGGAAGTCTCTGTCTGCAGAGGAGCAGGCCCCGTACTTTCAACGGGCACGCAAAATACGTCTGGAGCACGAGGCTATGCTCCAGCCTACATATGGCCCCGTCACGAGGATGTGCCCATATGCTCCTTTGCCCTCTCATCCCGCACCATCGTACCAGCCTCAGACTGTCCCGTTGCAGATTCTTAATTTTTAAAGTGCATTTTACTTTTTGTATTCAGTTGCTCATATTGTTGTAAATAAAAACCTGTATTAATGCATTGAAAAACTGTTTGTTGTTTCATAGTGTGCAAAGGTCCAGGTTTAATCTGGGGTTAAATATAGTTTTAGGTGCTAGTTGGTCGGCCTGTCTGTCTGAGGGAGTCTGATCTCTCCTTCACTGTGGAACTACTCAAGGTTTCTACTTTTCCCCAAAGAGGTTTTGTAGTTTTTCCTTGCCGAGAAGGAGGGTCTAAGGACAGGGGACTAGTCCCTATGAACATTGTTTAATCTGTTCTCACTGCAGCTGTTGTAACTTTCTCACTGTCAAAGCTGCAGCCTGAGCCTGGGGGTCCTGGGGGTCCTGGGGTCCTGGGGGTCCGCTCTGACCATACGTCTTTGTTACGTTCTCTTCTGTTCGTACAGTTCCTCAAAATGGGACAAAAGATGGGTTCATCAAAGTGCACTATGTCACTCTCTTGTTATTTTGCTGTTGGTAAATGTATCACAGCCATGCCCTTGTTACCATAGACACTTGATTCATCCTAATAGACGTCCAAGTATGTCATATGTATGTGCTTTGTTGTGTTTGTACAATACATTGAATCATGTGCAAATCTCAATGCAACAGTGTTGGTTGTTTTCCTCATACATGTATTCTGATACAGGAATGGATCATCACAGCAGAAACACAGCCTTTTTGAACCAATCAGCAGGACACGGCCTTAATCCTGCTGCTTTTATACTAGATAAAAAGCAAACTTCAAAATTTCGTTGAATTTTAAGCAGCCAATCAGACCATAAACCCCTTTCCCTGTAAAAGTCAAATATGCTTAATATAAGATAAGATATTCCTTTATTGTCCCACATGGGGAAATTTCATTGGTGCAACGCAGGTAGATACAGAGGTAGATACAGAAGAACAGATCACTTATAGGAAGTCTGAAAAACACTTTCAGTAGAAGATCTCCTATAAATAAATAAAAACTCCCATAGACAAATAAATAAATAAATACATAAATACCATTGCATGTGATCACGACAGTAATTGCACATGAATATGTGTCACGACAGCACATAGATTGCACATGAATTTCACATGAATTGCACATGAATTCCAACAGCAATTGCACATATGACAGAATTGCACATCAGTATTAGGTTAGGTCAGTATTGCGAGTGTTCAGTACTAACAGTTTTTGTTATAAAGTCTGACAGCAGCAGGAAGGAAAGACCTACGGAACCTTTCCTTCGCACATCGAGGGTGGATCAGTCTCTCACTGAAGCTGCTCTCCAGAGCGGAGAGAGTGTCCTGCAGGGGGTGACACTCATGGTCCAGCATAGATGTGAATCTAGCCAGGACCCTTCTGTCCCCCACCTCCTGCACCGAGTCCAGAGCACAGCCCAGGACGGAGCTGGACTTCTTGATGACTCTGTCCAGCTTCCTCCTCTCCCTCTCTGTGATGCTGCTGCTCCAGCAGGCCACACCATACAGGAGCTGATGCCACCACAGAGTCGTAGAAGGTCTTCAGGAGTGGCCCTGTCACTCCAAAAGACCTGAGTCTCCTCAGGAGGTAGAGCCGACTCTGGCTCTTCCTGTACAGTGCGTCTGTGTTATGAGTCCAGTCCAGTTTGTGGTTCAGATGAACACCCAGGTACTTGTATGAGTCCACTCTCTCAATGTCCCGTCCCTGGATGTTCACTGGTGAGGGGGCAGTGGGGTGGCGTCTGCGGAAATCCACCACCATCTCCTTGGTCTTCCCCGCGTTGATGAGGAGGTGGTTCCGCTGACACCAGTCCACAAAGTCCTGCGCCAGTCCTCTGTACTCCGCGTCATCGTCGTCCGTGATGAGTCCGATGATGGCAGAGTCGTCAGAGAACTTCTGCAGGACACAGCTGTCCGTGTCATGTCTGAAGTCTGCAGTGTAAAGGGTGAAGAGAAAGGGCGCGAGGACAGTGCCCAGGGGCGCCCCCACACTGCAGGTCCGAGTGTCAGACACACAGTTCCGTGCTCTCCCAAACTGGGGTCGGTCTGTGAGGTAGTCCAGGATCCATTCTGCCAGGTCATACTTCACACCAGCCGTCTCCAGCTTGTCCCTCAGGAGCAGCGGCTGGATGGTGTTGAAGGCGCTGGAAAGATCGAAGAACAGAATCCTCACAGAGCTGCCAGGCTTTTCCAGGTGAGAGAGAGAGCGGTGCAGCAGGGAGATGACGGCGTCCTCCACTCCAATGCCAGGCCGATATGCAAACTGCAGCGGGTCCATGGCTAAGCTCACGGTGGAGCGGAGGTGGTCCAGGACCAGCCACTCCAGTGTCTTCATCAGGTGGGACGTGAGAGCCACTGGCCTGAAGCTGTTGAGGTCTTTGGGGCGCGGTGTCTTAGGCACAGGTACCAGACAGGAGGTCTTCCAGACCTGTGGTACCACCCTCAGCTTCAGGCTCATGTTGAAGACATGCTCCATAACTCCACACAGTTCATCTGCGCAGGACTTAAGGAGCCTGGGGCTGATGCCATCAGGTCCTGCTGCCTTCCTCACTTTAATCCTCTTCAGCTCACTCCTCACCTGTGCTGCTGTGACAGTCAGTGGTTGGCAGGGGGACCGTGTGCTGGGGGGATGGGTGAGTCCAGGTGAAGTGGGGAGCTGATGGTCCGGGGCAGATAAGCGAAGAGGAACAGATGCAGGGCAAGTATAAAAGCTATAAAGCTGTTATTTTGTCCCTGAACCAAACCCAAAGTGCCCTCAAAGGTCTAAAGTCACTGGCTCCAGTCACCCACACACCCTAAAGGGAACAAGCAGGAGGAAATGAAAGAATGAATGAATGTCACATTGTGGTTCACCTGCTCTCTCTCACCTCAAACACAGACACAGTGTTCTGGAGATCAGGTCTGTGTTTGTAATGGCTGTCAGTGCCATTAGAGGGACTCTGTCAGGTTATACTGTATGTGTTTAGGGAGAAAGTCAAGAAAACGCATGAAATAAGAACATTGTTATATTAATCTTGAGAAGAGCATCGCAAATATAAAATGATCAATCCTTTCAAAGTCTCTAAATATCAAACATGCCGAGTCAAAGTAAATGTTACTTTTTAAAATAAAGTAAAAGTAAACCACAAAACTGAGTTGATTCTCTAAAGTCTATTGGTTATATTTCCCAAAACATCTCCCGCTTATAAGCAAAACGTGTAACGGACCGTCATAGAGTTAGTTTGTGTGATATGTTAAGTCTCCACAGCCGGGGCAAAGTTCAGAGGGGTTTGTCTTCAGTTTGTGTGTTGCCCCAGAATGATTTCTGCAGCATCTATGGTCACGTCTTGCTGCAATTACACAAAACGAGCACGTTTGAAAGTGACAAAAAAAAACAACACTGCAAGACAAAAGATGTTGATGTTGTACCTTAATAAAGCAGAAACTAATGTATTTCTCAAAATCTTTTTTTGATTCGTCCCCAACAAATGCCGTCACTGGTATCGCTCCCAATTTGTACAAAAACAAACAATAAAGGACAGACTATTTGAGTTTTGTTGTACTAGTTTATCCTGTGTACTTGAGCTTTTACATTCCGACAATCACCTGGTCAAACGAGTGTCTTCTGTCCATAATAGACTTGGTATTGCTCACTCGCTCATCATGACGGACACTGACCGTTAAGTGGAGGAAAAGTAGGTGTTTGGGCATAAACCCGCCTCGATAAGACCTCTCCAGTTTGTCACATGCTCAAACACTCACTACATGTGACTGTGGTAGAAACTTTTCTTTGATCATCCACTTCACAAATCTGTGTCATAAGCATCGTCCTTCATGTGTGACAGGTCCAGATCTAAAAATGATACGTCAGGATGGATACTCTTACTGGATAATGGTTTACTCCTCATCATATCAGCTTTGTATTGTTGACATTATTTGTGCAAAAAATAAGCATTATTTTAGTAGTAAAGTAAAATATGCTGATTTAAGGCTTCTAGATATAAAACATTGACAATTAAAGTGTACTGTCAGAGGGGTGTAAGGTCAGAGAGTGAAGGGTCTGTCCTGTGTCATGTCAGAGGGGTGTAATGTCAGAGAGTGAGGGGTCTGTCCTGTGTCATGTCAGAGGGGTGTAAGGTCAGAGAGTGAGGGGTCTGTCCTGTGTCATGTCAGAGGGGTGTAAGGTCAGAGAGTGAGGGGTCTGTCCTGTGTCATGTCAGAGGGGTGTAGGGTCAGAGAGTGAGGGGTCTGTCCTGTGTCATGTCAGAGGGGTGTAGGGTCAGAGAGTGAGGGGTCTGTCCTGTGTCATGTCAGAGGGGTGTAGGGTCAGAGAGTGAGGGGTCTGTCCTGTGTCATGTCAGAGGGGTGTAGGGTCAGAGAGTGAGGGGTCTGTCCTGTGTCATGTCAGAGGGGTGTAAGGTCAGAGAGTGAGGGGTCTGTCCTGTGTCATGTCAGAGGGGTGTAAGGTCAGAGAGTGAGGGGTCTGTCCTGTGTCATGTCAGAGGGGTGTAGGGTCAGAGAGTGAGGGGTCTGTCCTGTGTCATGTCAGAGGGGTGTAATGTCAGAGAGTGAGGGGTCTGTCCTGTGTCATGTCAGAGGGGTGTAGGGTCAGAGAGTGAGGGGTCTGTCCTGTGTCATGTCAGAGGGGTGTAGGGTCAGAGAGTGAGGGGTCTGTCCTGTGTCATGTCAGAGGGGTGTAGGGTCAGAGAGTGAGGGGTCTGTCCTGTGTCATGTCAGAGGGGTGTAGGGTCAGAGAGTGAGGGGTCTGTCCTGTGTCATGTCAGAGGGGTGTAGGGTCAGAGAGTGAGGGGTCTGTCCTGTGTCATGTCAGAGGGGTGTAGGGTCAGAGAGTGAAGGGTCTGTCCTGTGTCAGAATTAGAGTTTGAACTGATCGTTTAGTCTGTGTTGTCATTATACAGTTTTGTGTTGTATTGTCTTCTATTGTATTACAACACATTCTAATGTCAAAGTGCGTTGTGTTGAGTGGGAACTATATATATATTTCCGTTATGTGAACTATATGTGCAGGCTTGACACAAATAGAATAATTGATATTTCCCTTGAAGAAATTGTGTTTTTTAAAATGTACTCTTCAAACAAATGCCTAATATTAAGTAATAGGTATTTAAATAAATCCTCATTCTTTTTGAGTTTTCAAGAAAACAATCATTTATATCGGCATAGAGCGGGTGTTATTCCTCTTGAAGTGATGGCTATGGAAAAAATACAATCTTAAATAACATAATAAGTGAACAAGTGCTCAAAAAATCTTTATATATAAATATAATGTTTACAACAAATCATTACATGTACAATGTTTACAATAAATCTTTATATTTACAAAGTTTATAACAAATCATTATATTTACAAATGTTTACAGTAAATCTTTATATTCACAACTATACTACAGCTGAATGTGAGTGTAAAATGTGCCAGGGATCAGGTCCACAGCAGCTTGGTACATGTTCAGTCTGAGGCTGGTACGATGGTGCCAGATAGAAGGGATCAGGTGCATATGGACTCATCCTCATGACGGGGCCATATGCAGGCTCAGCTCAGACGTTTTCCATCTTCCTCTTCTTATGTTTTTGGCCATAATTGTCCTTGAACGACCAGTCGGGGAACATAGCCTCGTGCTCCAGGCGTAGTTTGCGTGCCTGTTCAAAGTACGGGGCCTGCTCCTCTGCAGACAGAGATGCCCAGCACTTTCCCACCTCTTTGTTGACTGTAGCTGAGTTGGTGATTTTGAGCTCCTGCTGGATTTTCAGCCTCTTCTCAGCTCTGTACAACATGAAGGCGTTTAACGGCCTCTTAATGCACATAGTTGGAGCGTACGGTCCCAGGGTAGGCGTGTGTATTTGCTGAGAAACCACTGTGTGGGCCTCAGGTTGGTTGCCTCTCAGCTGGTGAGCAATTGATTGCGTCTCTTGTGCAGGTATGAACGCTGGCATCGGTGTTGCAGAAGGCCCTCCCACAGAACCAAGTGCTGGAACTTCAGCATCAATGACCAAACCTTGATCCTCCAACATGCCCTTAATCGATGTTATGAGAGTGGACCTAATCTCCTCATAGTCCATAGTGTTCAAATAGGCCTCAACATCGATGGTGCTAAATTGCTCAGCGCTGACTTCAGGCGTTGAGGCCAGAGGGGCCGCAGGAGAAGGTGGAGGACTTGGGCACAACCAATCGCTGTCCAAAAAGTGGCCCAGTATTCCAGAAGTCTTCAGGATGACCTCCAGAAAGTCCAGTCTGGTCTCTGACTCCATGATGGTCCTTTATGGAGAACTGTAAAGACACAAAAAAGAATATTTCTGTGATGCTATGAAATGTATCAAAAGTAAGCCTTATTACCAGAAATCATCATCCTTACTGTAAATTTAAGTAAGACGTGAAACAATTTACAGTAATACCAAAAAGGTGGCAATTTGACTTATCAACTCACTGCAATTTGGGGTAATTTCACTGTGATTTTCCAAAACAGGGCCAAAGAACGAGTACTTACTAGATGTACTAAGCTCGTACTGACAGAGCTGTTAGCTAGTAGCTTGTAGTACAGCGGGAGTGTTATCGATGTGTCGATCGTATACTCGCAACAGCCAAGTGGAAGGTCAAACTGCAAATGAAGGACTCACGGCCTGAACTTATAGTCAGGCTCTTTATGACGTACTAGTCACGTGCCTAATGTCACTGTCACTATGTGCGTGACGTCAACCCTGACAACAAGCATTCAAATAAAAACATCTACGCTAACAATTTCAACACTTTTTTTGTATTCAACAAGATACAGCAAATTTAAGCTTGATAACAAATGCATTTAATGTGAATGAAAGTTTATTTTGTTAGGTTTCCACCTATATCTTTTTCATTGGTTTTTCAAACAGAAACTTTCAGTAAAACTCATAAAAGTCCGACCATTTTCGTGTTTTTAGCTAGGCGGAACTACGCCCCCAAGTATGGACACACAGTACACAGTATTATTGGACATCCTCACCTTTCCATCGTTTCTGGTCTTATTTGTTGGAGTTTTCACTTGAGTTGACTGTATTTTGACTTCATCATAATGTTGAGGCGTTTACTTTACAGGTTGCTGACATCCAGCTCCTACATTTTTATTTCCATTGCACAAAAGTGTAGTTTTGTTTGTTTGTCAGGATACAGCGCCCTCTAGTGGAGGTTTTAAAAGGGCTAAATATTTATCTCATTATGTATTTATACATTTTGAGAATTTTTAAACAATCAAAAATACTGACAATATTGCCCAATAAAGAATTTTACATTTGCATTTTAGACAGTTTCATTATGTGGGACCAAATTATGAAGAGGAAATGGGTATAATTCATAATCCTTTAAAGTAATATTTTCACTACAGGACATCTGTAGTTATGTTTCAAATCATGAAAAAATGTCAGAGGGGTGTAAGGTCAGAGAGTGAGGGGTCTGTCCTGTGTCATGTCAGAGGGGTGTATACTTTAGTCTGCAAAAGTCCAGGTTTTATCTGAGGCTATTTGGATATTATAAGTCCATAATAATACTGTTAAATCCCTGCTTTTTTGTTTGTTTCTTCCAGGTTCTAGTTTATGCAGGTAAGCAGCACAAACTGTAAGACCTGGTGCGGTTTACTAAGATTTAAGCTACACCATAATCTATAGTTATGTTGCTGCTTTATTGTTATGTATGAGCTTATTGTTAATGGTTTTTCTCCACAGGAAGATGAAGTTAGGAGAAAATACATGGAGGCCTTGTTTAGAGCAGAAGAAGCCAAAAGTAAAGAGGAGCTTTAACAAACTTGTCAACAACAACATACTTGAATAAATTCAAGTTATCACTACACCATTTCCCCATTTAAGACTCATAGCAGAGGTGGATATTATACTAAGAACATTAGCCTCTGCCCGTGTCCTTTACAGCAGGTAAACATAGTTTTTACATAAGAGTTAACAGTAGTACATGTACTCTTTCATGAGTACATACTTTTGATATTCTTCCCTTTACAGTAAGACAATTTTATAGTGTTTCATAGAATGCCTGAAAGTATAATTTTAATTTAATTTTCTATTCTCCCTTTGCCTGTTTTTTGTTTTATAGGCCACCAAATTGTACATTATTTACATGCAAAATCCAGTGGTTCCCAAAGTGGATGTCAAGGTACTGAGCTCGGGCTCTTGAGATGGAAAAATGTATGTAATCAATGTTTTCATTTATATCAGTAGATTTAACAAAATGAGGTAAAACAAGACAATAAATGACTCATATTAATGCAATTAAAGCTGCTTTTAATAAGAGTTGTGGGTAAGGTTCTCCTCCTGAAGAACTGGTTCTCCTCCTGAAGAACTGGTTCTCCTCCTGAAGAACTGGTTCTCCTCCTGAAGAACTGGTTTTCCTCCTGAAGAACTGGTTCTCCTCCTGAAGAACTGGTTCTCCTCCTGAGTGGCTCTAGCTCCACTGTCCATCTCGCGTCCGCTCGTCCCTCGGCACCACATTTTCTTCAGCGCGTTTTGCCGTGACTGGGTGGGTGGGGGAGAGTGCACACTCACCTGCGTGCCGTGTCTCCACGTTTTTAGATTAACCCACACACCCTTAAAGTGAAGCACCTCACCTACTCACAGTGACAACAGGCTTAATGCAAGCATACTAACATACTTAACAAAAATCAAGAAACTGTATGAGGAGAAAGTAATGACATAGATAGACTTTAGGTGTCCGGACATTACCAGCTCACTGCTGAAGTAAAGGGACAGGCTACATCTTTATCTTTGAAACAGTCAAGTCACTTCAATGTTTTGAGCATTTTACAATTGGTTCCCATGTGCTTTATGAATAGTTGTGTGCAATTTACGTTATATTTTCTAATTGTTCACGAGGCTGTTGTAAATGCAGACAGTAAAGACACAGTGTGATAATGGTATACCTTTATCTTTATTTACAAGTTGCAGAAGAAAAACTGAAGCTATCTTTCTCCACCGTTCTTCCTTTTTTCAGCCATTGCATGAAATCAGCTCAGCTCAACACGAGAGGAAAAGCTGCAGAGAAACAGAGACAAAGAATGCACAATTAAACATTCACTAATACGAACAGGAAAAGTTTTGCTTTGGTTAAATGACTAAAGTGTTAGCTGCACACGTAAATCTAATACAGTATGTCTGGAGCAGTGGTCTCCCTCTCGGGGACTTTTTTTGGTTTTAAGATTCTTTAAAAATGAATCATCAGAAGAGTTTGGAGTATTTGACTTCAAATTAGTACAAAGTAATGGTCCAAGAAAATGTGTCAAATACAAGTTATAAAAGTATTGAAGATTATGAAGTTGCAGTGCAAGAAATAAAAATAATCGCATATTGTCAACATAAAACTTTTGTCACTTGTAGACTTAAAGTGGGAAGTACTACTCAAGAGTAGTTATACAAATATTATGCACACAAATATTATTCATGTAGGAGTTAAAGTGTATAAAAACTACTTTGGGAAGAATAATTTAATTATAAAGTTATTAGAGTAAATGGTAGTGAGTAATTTCTTCATTATACTTCAAGCTGACTAGTTCTGTGATTAGTAACCTCTGGGGGCCCATTGCAAAGCTTTAGGCACTTCAAGGTTAAAATGTAAATATGTATATAGAAAATGAATATACATATTAGAGGGTGTAGATTGATGTGGGCCTGCACATGTAGGATACAGAGCAGCAGGGCACAGTCAACAGGTCACAGGCTTGACTTCAACACATCACATATCAGAGAAAATCCGTTTATAAATGCATTTTACTGATCTGCAAAACGTTAAGATCCTTGGGGTATGGATGGAGAAAAAGAGGCTTGGATAAGATAACCATTATTAGTCTGCCAATGGGTAAACAACACAACATAGTCCAACAGCAATAACAAATATTAACTTGTAATATAAGCACTGATTAATCATAATTATAGCATTAATGGGGTTCTCAAAATCCTATTGTTATTACTAACTTACCTTATTGTTGTGTTGTGTCAGGTCACCTGTGGTCAGGCTCTCCACTTGGACATCGAGGCGAGATGTTCTTTGCTTTTTTTGTTCAACAAAACTGCAATAATACCACAGTTACACAAAAATGCATTGTCCTATTTTTCAAACGTATTACATAAACAAAGCATTAACCTTTGTCTTGTAAAGCTGGCTGTAATTTATACTCATTGTTACTTGATGTATGTAATAAAATGTATTACATACATCAAGTAACAATGAGTATAAATATGCTGTGACGTTAGCCTTGTTAGCAAGAAACAGTCCGCTAGCATAAGGTGCTAACTAATGCTAAAATCACGATTTCTGAATCACTTGTACACATTTCTGTATCCACACTAGCTCATTTAAGCAAATGGGCGTATGATAAAACGTGACAGGGGTTAATACATATGGCATTGTGATTTAAATAAGTAATATAGTAAAATATAAGTGACTTACTGTAATGTTTGTGGCTAAAGTTAGTCCCGATGTCAATAACACGAACGACTTCAGACTAGTACTTCTGATTGGTCCAGCCGTTGCAAGGCAACCTGGATCAGGGCGTTCCCTCCTCAGCACATTTGGATTGTTTAAGGTTTTTCAGATGGGAGGAGCAAAAGGACCACGTGCAAAGTAAAGTATTCAGGCAAAAAGGAAAAGCCTAAGGAATTGCTCTATTAAATTACAATCTAAAGATGGTGTTAGTGGCAGAATTATAAATTAAACAGGTAATTTGTTTTTGATACGATTTTTAAAAATGTATTTAATATTCATATTTTTTTTTTAATTTTAAATTAGACATCAAAATATTGTATTCGATACATTTTTTTTATAGCTGAACTAATTTGTAATTTTAAGTGCAGTGCAGGAACAGCAAAGATACTGCGCAGAACCCTCAAGCTCCCAGGAGACCCGAGCTTGAAGGGGGAGAAATAGAGACCTATATATATATATATATATATATATATATATATATATATATATATATATATATATATATATATATATATATATATGTATATAATATATATGTATAAATACATAAATAAATATATGTATAAATAACAAATTCGAATTGAAATTAGAATTTAATAAATTGACTCGTAAACCACTCATTAATATTACGTTTGAAACATAATTTAAATGTTATTTTAATAAATGCTTTATCATTATTAACATGGTCCTTTCTCTTTTCCTCCTCTTATCTCAGCAACAGGCAACACAG
Source organism: Eucyclogobius newberryi (assembly GCF_026437365.1). Lineage (NCBI taxonomy): Eukaryota > Metazoa > Chordata > Actinopteri > Gobiiformes > Gobiidae > Eucyclogobius > Eucyclogobius newberryi. The sequence goes on along the minus strand of NW_027316278.1, from coordinate 33,570,812 downwards.
CGATCCTCAAACCTGAGCAATAAAACATAATAATATCCCTGTTATTCCAAATATACTGACAAATCAGAAATCACTATAGAAACAGCCGCTTGTTAATTTATTTATTTATTACAAACCTTTTTACAGCATTGGAAAATATTAAGAATGTTTATGTCATGTTTTTTCTCTTACAGAAATCATATTGAAACAAAGAATATATCCCCCCTCGATTTCCATTCATACAGTTTTGGAAAAGCTCCATGAAGCCAGTAGGGGACGCTAAAGAGCCGCATGAGGCTTTGGAACTGCGGGCTGCTGACCCCTGACCTAACTAAAAACCCGAAAATGGCTGGACTTTTAGGAGCTCTACTGAACATATTTGCTTGTAAAACCAATCAAGTAAGATATCGTTAGAAACCTAAGAAAATAAGCTTTCATTCAGACTAATTGCATTTGTTGTAAAACTTAAATTCGCTGTGTTATGACTCGTTGAAAACATAAAGTGTTGAAATTGTTAGCATAGATGTTTTTATTTGAATGTTTGTTGCCAGGGTTTACGTCACCACGCACATAGCGACAGTGACATTAGGCACGTGACTAGAACGTTATTTTCTAGCGCCGCCTCCTGACTATAAATACAGGCCGTGACTTTGGGTAATTTGCAGTCTCTCCATCCACCTGTCTGGTCGCACCCTGTACTCTTTTGCGAGCAGAGCTCAACACACATCGAGAAGCACTGCCGCGTGTTACGTACGTACTACCTACTACAAAGTACTGTGCCAACAGCCCTGTCAGTACTACCTTAGTACATGTAGCGTCCAGTCGAATTGAGAAGGCCAGAACTGATGGTTAAATGTCTTTTAATGAGCCTTTCCGTGTCATTCAACCAACGTAAGAGCTAGACAGAATAAAATAAAAAAGACAATTACATTTTGGACGTAAATCCCTGTATTTCTAACTCATTACATTGGTACTATATTTTCACAACATATACATCCATTAAACATTTCAAATATCTCAAATACAATCGTTTTCCACTACAGACCTTGTTCCCCTGTCGACTGTAGCTAGATCCTTGAGTTTATCCGTGTTTTGTCCGTTTTCCGTTGTTCAATTTACTTTTCGTCTTTTCCAGTGTGTCAAGTAGACTTCCGTTTTACCATCACTTCCGGTTACACAGGAAGTTACCAAAATAAAGCAAAACCTTACCATAAAACATAAATGTGTCAAATTGACCTTTACACTCCCATCAAATTATTTTCTGTTAATGAACATGAAATAAAACACAAATAATTTCTTAAAGTTACTTAACCGTAAAACAACTATATGAACATGTAATAATTACAACATCTCAGTGCATTTTAGCTTTTATAACATTTACTTTCCACAACCTTCTAATAGCAGAACTAACTTATGAACTGGGCGTTCCACTATAGACATTTTATGCAAACGTTCACCCTTTTTGTTAAGATTTCTGTCTGCAAAGGCTATTTTAACCTTTCTCACAAGTCCATCTGTATCTGTTACAGTCTCCAAAACTCTTCCAAGTCTCCATTGTGATCGTGGTTGAGTTTCATCTTTGTCCATCACTATGTCACCTGTTTGAATATTTCGTTTAGGAGTGTGCCATCGTTGTCGGACCATAATGTTTTGAATGAGTTTGGAAGTGATGAGTTTTGCAGCCTTCCTCCCACCTTGAGCATATCGTCTTTATCCAAGAAAAGATCCAAGTTGTGCATTTTATTGTTTTTTGATAATGCTTTTCCTTTGCTTAGTGACTTTATTTCAGTGGAATATTCTTGTCTTTGTAGGTCTTTGATGATGAATATTTCTGCATTTTGTCTTTCGGTTACAGTGCTCCGTGATTTTGATTTGTCTTTGAGCAGATATCGTTTGAGACGCGCTACTGCACTGACTGCGCGAGACCAGGATGAGAACTTGGTGAGACGGTCACTAAGACTTCTGTGTTCTGTAGTTTGTGTATTTAATGACTGCACTTTTCTCACCTCTGGGTCTCCTATTGGGAGTTCAATTGTCTCTTTTGAAGGAAAATGTATCTCCTTTTCCCACAAGAACTGAGGCCCTGTAAGCCAATTGGATGACAGTAGTTCATTTACTGTTGTTCCTCTTGATGCCATGTCAGCAGGGTTTTCAATTGTAGGTACATAAAACCATTGTCGTGGGGTGGTATTGTTGCGGATCCTTTGCACTCTGTTAGCGACAAACGTGTGGAAGCGTCTTGCTTCATTATTTATGTACCCCAGAGTAACCTTTGAGTCCGTCCAAAAGAACTCCTCCACGTTATCATAGAGTAGCTCCTCCTTTAGCATGTTGCTTACTGTGACTGATACTGTAGCTGCAGTCAATTCTAGCCTTGGAATTGTGGTGACCTTTGTTGGAGAGACACGTGCTTTGCCCATAATAAAGCTACAGTGGACATCTTTGTTTTTATTTATCAGTCTTAAGTAAGTGCATTGTCCATATCCTGTTGTGCTTGCATCAGAAAAGTGATGCAATTCCTTTTTTGCTACATCTCCAAATATTGCAGGAACATAACATCTGTTTATTTGCAACTTTTTCAGATTGTTCAAATCCCTTTTCCAACTCTCCCACCGTGGCTTGAGATATTCAGGTAACGGCTCGTCCCAGTCCATTCCTTGACGACACATTTCTTGGAGGATTTTTTTGCCATTGAGCACGTAAGGAGCAACAAATCCCAAGGGGTCGTATATTGCTGCGACTGTGGACAAGATTCCACGCCTAGTTGGTGGTTGGTCTTTTTCTGCGATGTTAAACGTGAAACAATCTTTTTCTATGTTCCAATAAATGCCAAGTGCTCTTTCTGTTTGTGTCTCGGTGAACGTCAAGTCCTTTGTTTTTGTGTCTACTGCATGTTCCGAAGCAGGGATGCTATCAAGAACACTGTTGTTGGACACAAACTTGTGTAACCTTAGTCCACCTTTTGCACAAAGTTCACCCGCTTCTTTTGCTAGTTGTACAGCGTCCTTCACCGTCTCCACACTTGTGACTCCATCATCAACATAGAAGTCTCTGGCAATGAACTGTGAGCCTACAGGGTACTCATGGTTGTTCTCTTTGGCCATATGTTTGAGTCCATAGTTCGCACAACCAGGTGACGAAACTGCGCCAAAGAGGTGTACCGTCATCCTGTATGCTTGGGGGGGGTTTACTCATGTCACCGTCTTTCCACCATAAGAACCGTAAGTAGTTGCGATCGTTTGTGTTGACTTTGAACTGGTGGAACATCTTTTCTATGTCACACATTAGAGCAACTTGATGTTGTCGAAAACGTACAAGTACACCAGTTAAGTTGTTAATCATGTCAGGGCCGGTAAGTAAATGTTCGTTAAGACAGGTACCTTTGTGCTTAGCTGAGCAATCAAACACCACGCGCAGCCTTTCTGGTTTCTTTGGATGATATATGCCGTGGTGCGGTATGTACCATGTCTCACCTTCTGGGCCATTATCATCTGTCTCTTCTGCATCACCTCTTTTGATGATGTCATTCATGTATGTGACGTAGTCCTTTCTGTATTTTTCATCACGCATAAGTTTCCTTTTGAGCTGATTGAGTCTGCTTTCAACAAGTTTTCTGTTATCTTGCAATTGCGGCCTTTTCTTGAAGGGTAATGGCATCTTGTAATGTCCATTCTCAGTTTGTATTATGCCTTGTTCAAGTTTCTCGAGGAACGCGAGATCCTCCTGTGACACAGCTTTCTCGTTTCTTTCACCATCTTTGAAGTCCTTTTCTAAAGCACGTATTGCATCTGCAGGAGTGGAAGGAGGGATTTCCTTGACGGTTATTCTGTGACAGACACTGTTCATTGTGCATGTTTCGTTGCAAGGCACTGAATTAACAACTATGCTCCATCCTAAATCAGTGTGAATAGCATATGGCTCATTGTCTTTGCCAAGGAGTACTTGTCTGGGTGCTAAAGCTCTGGGACAAGTGTAACCAATGAGAAGACTTACTTCACAATTGAGGAGCGGCGGGACATCATCCGCAATGGGTAACAGATGACTCCACAATTTGGCTGTTTCACATGTTGGTATGTGTTCTCTGTTTGCAGGTATGTAGTCCTTTGTGTAAGCAGTGGGGAGCCTTATCACTGTTGCTGAATTGTAACCTCTCACCAGAAGATCACACACTTTTCCGCTGCTTACAACTGCATTTTTACCCATCATTGTAGTCAGTTTGAGTTTTACTGGGCACACATCTGCTTGCAGTTCACGTGTTATATCTTGATCAATAAAGACTGTGTCACTCTGAGTGTCTAATAATGCATAGACTAGTTTTTCCTTTTGTGGGTTTGTGGCAGTTGACACCCATACTGGAACTATCATTGAGGTGCTGACAGCGTGTTCTGCTCTAGCAACATTTAGTGACATGGCTGTTGCAGCTTCCAGTGTGTTACCTTGAATTGCGTTGTCTGTACTCACGTGACCTTGTGTGCTTCTTTGCAGGCGGTAGCTGTAGTTTTCATCATGAAGACAGGTTGGGTGTCTCTTAGAGCAAGTCTCACAAGTGAGGCGGCGTCTGCAGTCCTTAGCGTTGTGCCCTTGTTTTAAACAACCATAACAAAGTTTGTTGTCCTTTATATTTTTCTTTCTGTTTTCTAGGGTCATTTTCAGAAAGTCTTGGCACTTAATAAGTGGATGTGTCTCTTGGCACAACATGCATGAAGAGCCACTGTGCATTTTAGATTTTGCCTGATTGTCGCCATGTTCAGTTGCGTTTGTGTTAAATACACCTACTTTGTTCCTTTTGATTTCCTTTGTATTCCTTTTATCATCATTTGTTTCAGTGGACCGTAGTGCATGAATGGAGGTGACTGGATTACATGCAACTTTGGCCTCAAGTGAGAGGAAGGAAGCAAAATCATTATAGCTGGGAAACTCACCACCGTTCATAAGTGTCTTTGTCACATGCCTGTTCCATCTCGCATTTATCCAGTCTGGTAGTTTATGCAACAATTTCTGATTTTCTTCGCAGTCGTTGAGTATTTGCAACCCCTTTACATGCGGCATAGCAAGCGTACATGCATTTACAAAGTCTGCAAAGTTCCTTAGTCCATCGGCATCTTTAGATTGTATTTTTGGCCAGTTAGACAACTTCTCTCTAAATGCTCTTTGTATCACAAATGGCTGGCCATACCTTTGGTTTAGTTTCTCTCAGGCGTCTTTATATGCTTCTTCATCATTTCTAAAGAAAGTCCCTTAAGGCATTTGCGAGCTGGGCCAGTCACATATCTTTTTAGATAATACAGTTTATCCGCTGCTGAGATGCCATTTTGTTCAATGAGTGATATAAAGGTGGATTTCCATTCAATAAACTTTATAGGCTCACCACTAAACATTGTTGGCTCTGGTGTGGGGAGTCTGTTCATTCTTATACTGTCTTGTAGAGCCTGTGCAAGCTGGCTAACACTAGGGGGAGCTGTTGACACAGGTATGGTATGAGGCAATACAGTTTGTTTGGGTGTGTGCTCTGGGCTCACCTGTTCACTTTTAACTGACTGCGCGTCGTCTAGTTGAGCCAATTCTGTTATAGGCTTCCCACCTGGCACGAGCTGCCTCCAGGTCCTTCTCAGCTCTCAAACGTTCCAACTCTGATGTTTGAATTGCCATTTGTTTATTATGCTCTTCTTCTAGAGCCTTTATCTTTTCCCTTTGTCTTTGCTCCTCTTGTACAATCTTATACTCCGCTTCCTTTGCTGCGAGTTCGGCCGCTGCGTCTGCTCGTCTTGATGTTAGGAGTGAAGCTGAGGAGTGTTGACTGTGGTTTGATGCTGCGGTTGAGCCATATATGGACTGGGCGTAATCGTACTCTAACAGTCCACGTAAACGTTTTCTTTCACGCTCTGCATCAAAATCTCCATCTACTCCACTTATTCTTTCCAGAATTATTCTTACGACGTCATGTGTCACTGCTTCACATGCATCAGTTTTTCTCCTTATGTCTGATGAAGGTGCCATGGAACTTCTCATGTCATTGTACAGTTTTAACAGATCATCTCTCTTTTGTTCTAGTATGTCTGCTAGATCAGCTATTTCCTTTTCTGAAATGTCTGACTTTAGTTTTTCTCGTGTTTCACGCACCTGCATTTTCCACTGTTCGTATAGTCAAAAGTCTTTTTTCCTTTTTGCTTGTTTCTTCTTTCTGATAAGTTACCATTTTTTCAGTTGGTACTTTGACTCTTTCAGAACGTCGTGATATTGCTGATGTGCTTTGGACTTTGTCTTGCAGCTGCCTCAATGTTTTCTGTTTACTTGAGATTGCATCTTTAATGTCTTGTCTATTCTCACTTTCACTTTGAAGCGAGTCCTTTAAGTCATTTATTTCTTCTTGTAAATTTGTAATTCGATCGTTACTGTCTTCTGGATTTTCAGCTTCGTACTCCTCCATTTTGGATTTATTCTTCTTTCACCTTTTAGCTTTGTACTTCCTGACCAGCTTCTGCCATCTGCTGGACGTTGTGGGTGTTGCCTTGAAACCGTAAGCCCTCGTGGTGCAGCAAAATGGCGGCGGTCAAGCTCTTACTGTAGCGTCCAGTCGAATTGAGAAGGCCAGAACTGATGGTTAAATGTCTTTTAATGAGCCTTTCCGTGTCATTCAACCAACGTAAGAGCTAGACAGAATAAAATAAAAAGACAATTACATTTTGGACGTAAATCCCCGTATTTCTAACTCATTACATTGGTACTATATTTTCACAACATATACATCCATTAAACATTTCAAATATCTCATAAATACAATCGTTTTCCACTACAGACCTTGTTCCCCTGTCGACTGTAGCTAGATCCTTGAGTTTATCCGTGTTTTGTCCGTGTTTTGTCCGTTTTCCGTTGTTCAATTTACTTTTCGTCTTTTCCAGTGTGTCAAGTAGACTTCCGTTTTACCATCACTTCCGGTTACACAGGAAGTTACCAAAATAAAGCAAAACCTTACCATAAAACATAAATGTGTCAAATTGACCTTTACAGTACAACTGGTAAGTACATGTTCTTTGTGTGGCTTGACTAGACTCTTCTTGTTCAAATTGCCACCTTTTTGGTATTACTGCCAAATTGTTTCTCGTCTTACTTACATTTACAGTTAGGATGACGATTTCTGATAATACTTGGGCAGACGTTTGATACATTTCATAGCATCGCAGGAAAATCCATTGACCATGAACTAATAGTAAATCTTTTTGTATCTTTACAGTTCTCCATAAAAGACAAGCATGGAGCCAGAAACCAGACTGGACTTTCTGGAGGTCGTCCTTAAGGCTTCTGGCACACTGGACCACTTTCTGGACAGCGAATGGTCAAGCCAAAGTCCTCCACCATCTCCAGTGGCCCCTCTGGCCTCACTGCTTGCAGTCAGCACTGAGCAGTTGAGCACCATAGATGTTGAGGCCTATGTGAATACTATGGACTGGGAGGAGATGAGGTCCACTTTCACTGCATCAATTGAGGCCGTGTTGGCTGAAAATCCAGCACTTGCTTCTGTGGAAGTGCCTTGTTCTGCACCACCAATGCCAGCGTTCATACCTGCGCAAGAGACACCATCAATTGCTCACCAGCTGAGTAGCAAGCGATCTGTGACCTGTGCGGTTTCTCAGCCAATCCATGTGCCAACAAATATGTTTTATTTTCATACTTGTAACAACAGCCAGACACTGTACACCAGGACGCCTTCTACCACTCGTGGCTCTGTCTCTATGGCACCCAGCAATGTCACTTCAAGGTAACATGAAAATAAATAAAATATTCTGGTTAGATAAGGTTATGATAATAATAATAATGGTTAAAAACTAGCTGCTTGTGTAAGTTTCTGGATTTGAGTCTGCATTCACTAACGTTTATATCTTTTCTTCTTTCAGGAAGCGAAAGCGAGACTCTGTCAACTCGTACGTTAAGAAGCCATTAAACGCCTTCATGCTGTACAGAGCTGAGCAGAGGCTGAAAATCCAGCACGATCTCAAAATCACAAACTCATCTGTAGTCAGCCAAGAGGCGGGAAAGTGCCGGAAGTCTCTGTCTGCAGAGGAGCAGGCCCCGTACTTTCAACGGGCACGCAAAATACGTCTGGAGCACGAGGCTATGCTCCAGCCTACATATGGCCCCGTCACGAGGATGTGCCCATATGCTCCTTTGCCCTCTCATCCCGCACCATCGTACCAGCCTCAGACTGTCCCGTTGCAGATTCTTAATTTTTAAAGTGCATTTTACTTTTTGTATTCAGTTGCTCATATTGTTGTAAATAAAAACCTGTATTAATGCATTGAAAAACTGTTTGTGTTGTTTCATAGTGTGCAAAGGTCCAGGTTTAATCTGGGGCTAAATATAGTTTTAGGTGCTAGTTGGTCGGCCTGTCTGTCTGAGGGAGTCTGATCTCTCCTTCACTGTGGAACTACTCAAGGTTTCTACTTTTCCCCAAAGAGGTTTTGTAGTTTTTCCTTGCCGAGAAGGAGGGTCTAAGGACAGGGGACTAGTCCCTATGAACATTGTTTAATCTGTTCTCACTGCAGCTGTTGTAACTTTCTCACTGTCAAAGCTGCAGCCTGAGCCCGGGGGTCCTGGGGGTCCTGGGGGTCCTGGGGTCCTGGGGTCCTGGGGGTCCTGGGGGTCCGCTCTGACCATACGTCTTTGTTACGTTCTCTTCTGTTCGTACAGTTCCTCAAAATGGGACAAAAGATGGGTTCATCAAAGTGCACTATGTCACTCTCTTGTTATTTTGCTGTTGGTAAATGTATCACAGCCATGCCCTTGTTACCATAGACACTTGATTCATCCTAATAGACGTCCAAGTATGTCATATGTATGTGCTTTGTTGTATTTGTACAATACATTGAATCATGTGCAAATCTCAATGCAACAGTGTTGGTTGTTTTCCTCATACATGTATTCTGATACAGGAATGGATCATCACAGCAGAAACACAGCCTTTTTGAACCAATCAGCAGGACACAGCCTTAATCCTGCTGCTTTTATACTAGATAAAAAGCAAACTTCAAAATTTCGTTGAATTTTAAGCAGCCAATCAGACCATAAACCCCTTTCCCTGTAAAAGTCAAATATGCTTAATATAACAAGTATAAAAGCTATAAAGCTGTTATTTTGTCCCTGAACCAAACCCAAAGTGCCCTCAAAGGTCTAAAGTCACTGGCTCCAGTCACCCACACACCCTAAAGGGAACAAGCAGGAGGAAATGAAAGAATGAATGAATGTCACATTGTGGTTCACCTGCTCTCTCTCACCTCAAACACAGACACAGTGTTCTGGAGATCAGGTCTGTGTTTGTAATGGCTGTCAGTGCCATTAGAGGGACTCTGTCAGGTTATACTGTATGTGTTTAGGGAGAAAGTCAAGAAATTGCATGAAATAAGAACATTGTTATATTAATCTTGAGAAGAGCATCGCAAATATAAAATTATCAATCCTTTCGAAGTCTCTAAATATCAAACAAGCCGAGTCAAAGGAAATGTTACTTGTTAGAGAGCGATGTGTTCCACTACATGTAAGCACTATATTGTTCGGCGTAGGGATACGCTCTGTTCAATTAATAAAGGCGGAACCTCCTGTTCACGGAGGATGTACTGGTTGTGAAGAGGAAAGATTTCTTCCTCTTTATAGTGGAAGTGATTAACTGTACTGGGCAAACCAAGAAGAGATCCGAAAAGACTAAGATCATCGCTAAGGCTGCAGGGAAGTACTTTGGAGCTGGGGGCCCCGAGTGGACGGAGATAGAGGATGCGCTGCGGGAGGGCGCCCTGCCCCATTCTGGCAGTGGGAGTGGGGGGGCTCCCGATGCGCCGTCAGGTTCCGGGGGCTCATAATGGCGGTGGTTGTCTTGCAATGGAATGCGCGTAGTCTTCGTGCTAATGGCCAGGAATTTAAGCATTTTGTCTCTACCTTGTTGAACAAGCCTCACGTTATGTGCGTGCAGGAGACTTGGTTACGACCTAGGTGGGGTTTTGGGATACAAGGGTATGTGTGTGTTAGGAATGATAGGGAGCAGGGTAGAGGCGGAGGTGTGGCTGTGTTTGTCCGAGATGACCTAAATTACGTTGTTGTCAGTGTGAGTAAAGCGCCGGAGGCCCTGGCGGTGAGGGTCTGGCTGGGTGGTGAAGCTGTTACTGTGGTTAACCTTTATAATCCGTGTGGTGAGTTAACGCTAGAGTCCTTACATAGTATCGGTAAGGATGTTCGGGGAAAGGCCGTGTGGTGTGGGGATTTTAATGCGCATAGCGCTTTGTGGGGCGGTAGTGGTACCGATAGGTATGGGCAGGTGGTAGAGGGTTTTATCAATCAAAGGGAGTTGGTTTGTCTGAATGATGGGGGTGGGACCCGCTATGATATGGGGACCGGTGCGGAAAGTGCAATAGATCTTACACTTGTGTCCAAGGAGTTAGCTGGTGTTTGTAGTTGGGAGGTTCTTGGTAATCTTTCTTTTGGTAGCGATCACTATCTAGTCCGCACCGTGATTGGCTTTGGGAGCTGTGTGGTCAGGGGGACGAGGATCCAGAGGTGGCAGTTGGCAAGGGCGAACTGGGGGGCTTTCCTGAGGAAAGCTGATGATGGTTCTAGGGTTCTGCAGGAAGGAGGATTGACTCAGGTGGATGATCTCAATAGTGCAATTGTCTCGCTCATCACGCAGTCAGCGGTAGGCACAATTCCTAAGAGTGGTGGTAGTGGACATAGGAAGCGGGTGCCGTGGTGGACTGAAGCATGTGGTCATGCTGTTAGGGCGAGAAATGCGGCGTTTCGCCGGCTAAGGGTTGCCCACACTGAGGGTGCCCTCATTGACTACAAGAGCTGTTGTGCGGAAAACTGTGAGAACGGCCAAGAGTGCCTATTGGAGGCGGTATTGTTCCAAAATTGGGAGAGAAACGCGTCTCGGGGATGTTTGGGGGATGATTAAGCGGATGCATGGGGTTGAGCGCCGTCATGGGACCCCGGTCCTAATACTGAATGGTGTTGAAGCAGTCAGCGACGTTGACAAAGCTGAACTGTTGGCCAGCACCTTTGTGTCGGTGCACAGCTCTGACAATCTCTCACCTGCGGAAAGGCACTACAGGGAGAGTACTTTGGCCCAGAATTCTGAGCTGATTGGGCACCAGCCTTCGACTCAAGATGACCTTGACCTTCCGTTTAGTTTGTTTGAGCTAAGGAGAGCACTTTCTAAGGCGAAACAGACAGCCCCGGGTAAAGATGAGGTGTGCTATGACATGCTCTCTCATTTGACTGATGACACGCTTGGGCTAGTCCTGGGTCTTTTCAACCGTGTTTGGGATTCAGGTTGTGTTCCATCTGCGTGGAAACAGTCTACGGTGGTGCCGGTTCTGAAGCCGGGTAGGCCAGCGTCTGACCCTTCAAGTTATAGGCCGATTGCCTTGACGTCGCAGCTCGGGAAAACGATGGAGCGCATGGTTACCGAGCGGTTGGATTACTTCTTGGAGAGTCAGGGTTTGCTTCCCGCGCACCAGAGTGGTTTCCGTAGGGGCAGGAACACCATGGATTCCGTGTTGTGTTTGGAATCTGATATCCAGCTGGCCAGGGCTCAGAAAGAAAAGGTTATTGCGGTGCTCTTTGATGTGGAGAAGGCGTACGATATGGTTTGGAAGGATGGGCTCCTCATTAAGCTGCGGAAGTGTGGTGTGAAGGGTAAACTGTTTAACTGGGTCCGGAGCTTTCTGTCTGGCCGGCGTATCCAAACCAGAGTGGGCGCTGCTTACTCTGGGGTCTATGGGGTGGAGAATGGGATCCCGCAGGGGAGTGTGTGTAGCCCTATCTTGTTCAATGTTATGATTAAGGACATCTTTGACGACGTGGATGGGTCTGTTGGGAGGAGCCTTTATGCTGACGATGGCGCTCTATGGGTGAGAGGGAGGAATCTCCGGTTTTACGAGGCGAAACTGCAAAGGGCAATACAGCAGGTGGAGCAGTGGACCCTGAAGTGGGGGTTTAAACTGTCCGTACGGAAGTCTCAAGTGATCTGTTTCTTCAATGGACATAGGGACGTCTCCCTTCGACTGCATGGGCAGGTGCTCGAACAGGTCAGGGAGGTGAGGTTCTTGGGGGTCACCTTTGACGAGAGGCTTAGTTGGCGTCGGCACATTGATGAGGTCAGTGGTAAATGCAAAAGGGTGAATAACTTGCTTCGTTGTCTATCCGGCCAGGACTGGGGGGCCAGCAGAAGGTCGCTCCTGGGTATTTATCGGGCCGTCATGAGGGCGGCTATTGATTATGGCTGTATAGCCTACATGTCTGCGGCTGAGACTAACTTAAAGAAGCTTGATGTGGAGCAAGCCCAGGCCTTGCGCATCTGCTGTAGGGCTTTTAGGACCTCCCCTGTCTCGGCGCTGCAGGTTGAGTTGGGGGAATTGCCGTTACGGCTCCGGAGGCTAGAACTTCTGTTGGCTTACTGGGTGAATGTGCAAGGTCATACGAGCTCTCACCCGGTGAGGGACTTTCTCAGGGTTGATGGGGGGCAGAGTGAGGCTGGCGGTATGATTTTCAGCCAGGTAGGAAATGCGAAGGCGCGGCTTGCGGGGGTTGGTGATCTGCGTGTGAGCCCGTCGGTGGCTTTGTCTGCTATAGCTCCGTGGAAGTTTGTCCCGGCTCCTGTTGATGTTAGCTTGCATGGCAAGCTTAGAGGAGTCGCTGGGAGGGCACCGCAGTTTGCCGTTCAAGCGCTCATCGATAAGCACTCAGGTGATGTGTTTATTTATACCGACGGGTCTAGGGATCCTGAGAGTGGGCGTACTGGCGCCGCTTATTTTGTGCCTGACCTGGGGCTAGCGGTCAAGAAGAGGTTGACAGATCGCCTTTCTGTTTTCACGTCGGAACTTATAGCGATACGGTTGGCATTGGAATGGGCGGAATCTGCTTTGCAGTGTTGCGGCATTGTGGTGGCCTCTGACAGCCTTTCTGCATTGCAAAGCATTAAATCTGGGAAATCGGATTGCAGACAGGATGTGTTGAATGGCATCTTCTGTCTGATGCTCTCCCTGTCCAGGAAGGATGTGAGGGTTTCCTTCATTTGGGTCCCTGCGCATGTGGGGGTGGATGGTAACGAAATGGCTGATACACTGGCTAAACGTTCCCTTAGGCGGCCATCAATTGATGTGGCGGTTGAGTTAAGCAAATCTGAAATCAAGCCCGTTATCAAGAGTCATGTGGTCGGCCTTTGGCAGGAATTTTGGAGCCACTGTGTTACTGGACGGCATCTCTATCACATAAAGGGTAGTGTGGGTCCTTGCAGGTCTATGGGCAGGAACGCGTGGGAGGAAAGGGCCTTCGCCCGCATGAGGATTGGCCATGCTGGACTCAATTGGTCACTGAGTAGGATAGGCAAACATCCGACCGGTCTGTGTGGTCACTGTCGGGTGCCAGAGACTGTCGAGCATGTGCTGATTTGCTGTGAGGCTTATGATAGAGAAAGGGCCGGGTTGGCCTTGTGGTTTCGGAATAATGGGCGGGAGTTCAATCTGCGGAACGTTCTGGCGATCCAGTCACAGGGTTTGTGTCAGGCTGTGGTTGCTTACTTATGTAGCACAGGGCTGGGTAAACGTTTATAGAGTTGGGGGGTGTTGGAGACTGAGCCGAGGATGAGGAGCAAGAGGATGTTCTAACGCGCTTGGACTTCATGGGCCTAGAAACGCCAAAGTGATGGAAGAAGGACTTCTAAAGGATAAAACGACAAAGACGTCCCATGACCTCATGGGCTTTGTAAAACAACAAAGACGTCCCATGATCTCATGGGCTTTGTACTTCCAAAGCACCGAACGTCGGAGAGGGCGAGGAGGGTGAAGAGGAGTCTCCCTGGAGTGGGGCCGGTTGGTCTCTGACACAACGGCTATTCTGGTCACGGGGACACATCGTGACCTCATGGGCTTTGTGGCGCCAGGGCAGTGGGAGGAGTGCTTTTGCGGACTACGACAGAGTCTGAGGACTACGAAACGTCTGAGGAATAAAGTCTGGCGGTAATGCAACACTCGGATGCCAACCGCCATAAAACAACAACAACAACAACAACACTTCACTCACGGGACCGGAGCAGTGAACAGTGCGGCTACCGATAAAACGACACACGAGTCTTCTGTCCTGCATTATATACCTGGTGTACCAAGACTGAGTATTCTGCAAAGATGTCACAGTCAGATGGCACGGGAGAGAGTGCACAAGCTGAGCGAAACGCTGCAATGAACCCAACATTACTTTTTAAAATAAAGTAAAAGTAAACCACAAAACTGAGTTGATTCTCTAATGTCTATTGGTTATATTTCCCAAAACATCTCCCGCTTATAAGCAAAACGTGTAACGGACCGTCATAGAGTTAGTTTGTGTGATATGTTAAGTCTCCACAGCCGGGGCAAAGTTCAGAGGGGTTTGTCTTCAGTTTGTGTGTTGCCCCAGAATGATTTCTGCAGCATCTATGGTCACGTCTTGCTGCAATTACACAAAACGAGCACGTTTGAAAGTGACAAAAAAAAACAACACTGCAAGACAAAAGATGTTGATGTTGTACCTTAATAAAGCAGAAACTAATGTATTTCTCAAAATCTTTTTTTGATTCGTCCCCAACAAATGCCGTCACTGGTATCGCTCCCAATTTGTACAAAAACAAACAATAAAGGACAGACTATTTGAGTATTGTTGTACTAGTTTATCCTGTGTACTTGAGCTTTTACATTCCGACAATCACCTGGTCAAACGAGTGTCTTCTGTCCATAATAGACTTGGTATTGCTCACTCGCTCATCATGACGGACACTGACCGTTAAGTGGAGGAAAAGTAGGTGTTTGGGCATAAACCCGCCTCGATAAGACCTCTCCAGTTTGTCACATGCTCAAACACTCACTACATGTGACTGTGGTAGAAACTTTTCTTTGATCATCCACTTCACAAATCTGTGTCATAAGCATCGTCCTTCATGTGTGACAGGTCCAGATCTAAAAATGATACGTCAGGATGGATACTCTTACTGGATAATGGTTTACTCCTCATCATATCAGCTTTGTATTGTTGACATTATTTGTGCAAAAAATAAGCATTATTTTAGTAGTAAAGTAAAATATGCTGATTTAAGGCTTCTAGATATAAAACATTGACAATTAAAGTGTACTGTCAGAGGGGTGTAAGGTCAGAGAGTGAAGGGTCTGTCCTGTGTCATGTCAGAGGGGTGTAATGTCAGAGAGTGAGGGGTCTGTCCTGTGTCATGTCAGAGGGGTGTAAGGTCAGAGAGTGAGGGGTCTGTCCTGTGTCATGTCAGAGGGGTGTAAGGTCAGAGAGTGAGGGGTCTGTCCTGTGTCATGTCAGAGGGGTGTAGGGTCAGAGAGTGAGGGGTCTGTCCTGTGTCATGTCAGAGGGGTGTAAGGTCAGAGAGTGAGGGGTCTGTCCTGTGTCATGTCAGAGGGGTGTAGGGTCAGAGAGTGAGGGGTCTGTCCTGTGTCATGTCAGAGGGGTGTAAGGTCAGAGAGTGAGGGGTCTGTCCTGTGTCATGTCAGAGGGGTGTAGGGTCAGAGAGTGAGGGGTCTGTCCTGTGTCATGTCAGAGGGGTGTAAGGTCAGAGAGTGAGGGGTCTGTCCTGTGTCATGTCAGAGGGGTGTACAGTCAGAGAGTGAGGGGTCTGTCCTGTGTCATGTCAGAGGGGTGTAATGTCAGAGAGTGAGGGGTCTGTCCTGTGTCATGTCAGAGGGGTGCACGGTCAGAGAGTGAGGGGTCTGTCCTGTGTCATGTCAGAGGGGTGTAGGGTCAGAGAGTGAGGGGTCTGTCCTGTGTCATGTCAGAGGGGTGTAATGTCAGAGAGTGAGGGGTCTGTCCTGTGTCATGTCAGAGGGGTGTAGGGTCAGAGAGTGAGGGGTCTGTCCTGTGTCATGTCAGAGGGGTGTAAGGTCAGAGAGTGAAGGGTCTGTCCTGTGTCATGTCAGAGGGGTGTAATGTCAGAGAGTGAGGGGTCTGTCCTGTGTCATGTCAGAGGGGTGTAGGGTCAGAGAGTGAGGGGTCTGTCCTGTGTCATGTCAGAGGGGTGTAGGGTCAGAGAGTGAGGGGTCTGTCCTGTGTCATGTCAGAGGGGTGTAGGGTCAGAGAGTGAGGGGTCTGTCCTGTGTCATGTCAGAGGGGTGTAGGGTCAGAGAGTGAAGGGTCTGTCCTGTGTCATGTCAGAGGGGTGTAGGGTCAGAGAGTGAGGGGTCTGTCCTGTGTCATGTCAGAGGGGTGTAGGGTCAGAGAGTGAGGGGTCTGTCCTGTGTCATGTCAGAGGGGTGTAGGGTCAGAGAGTGAAGGGTCTGTCCTGTGTCAGAATTAGAGTTTGAACTGATCGTTTAGTCTGTGTTGTCATTATACAGTTTTGTGTTGTATTGTCTTCTATTGTATTACAACACATTCTAATGTCAAAGTGCGTTGTGTTGAGTGGGAACTATATATATATTTCCGTTATGTGAACTATATGTGCAGGCTTGACACAAATAGAATAATTGATATTTCCCTTGAAGAAATTGTGTTTTTTAAAATGTACTCTTCAAACAAATGCCTAATATTAAGTAATAGGTATTTAAATAAATCCTCATTCTTTTTGAGTTTTCAAGAAAACAATCATTTATATCGGCATAGAGCGGGTGTTATTCCTCTTGAAGTGATGGCTATGGAAAAAATACAATCTTAAATAACATAATAAGTGAACAAGTGCTCAAAAAATCTTTATATATAAATATAATGTTTACAACAAATCATTACATGTACAATGTTTACAATAAATCTTTATATTTACAAAGTTTATAACAAATCATTATATTTACAAATGTTTACAGTAAATCTTTATATTCACAACTATACTACAGCTGAATGTGAGTGTAAAATGTGCCAGGGATCAGGTCCACAGCAGCTTGGTACATGTTCAGTCTGAGGCTGGTACGATGGTGCCAGATAGAAGGGATCAGGTGCATATGGACTCATCCTCATGACGGGGCCATATGCAGGCTCAGCTCAGACGTTTTCCATCTTCCTCTTCTTATGTTTTTGGCCATAATTGTCCTTGAACGACCAGTCGGGGAACATAGCCTCGTGCTCCAGGCGTAGTTTGCGTGCCTGTTCAAAGTACGGGGCCTGCTCCTCTGCAGACAGAGATGCCCAGCACTTTCCCACCTCTTTGTTGACTGTAGCTGAGTTGGTGATTTTGAGCTCCTGCTGGATTTTCAGCCTCTTCTCAGCTCTGTACAACATGAAGGCGTTTAACGGCCTCTTAATGCACATAGTTGGAGCGTACGGTCCCAGGGTAGGCGTGTGTATTTGCTGAGAAACCACTGTGTGGGCCTCAGGTTGGTTGCCTCTCAGCTGGTGAGCAATTGATTGCGTCTCTTGTGCAGGTATGAACGCTGGCATCGGTGTTGCAGAAGGCCCTCCCACAGAACCAAGTGCTGGAACTTCAGCATCAATGACCAAACCTTGATCCTCCAACATGCCCTTAATCGATGTTATGAGAGTGGACCTAATCTCCTCATAGTCCATAGTGTTCAAATAGGCCTCAACATCGATGGTGCTAAATTGCTCAGCGCTGACTTCAGGCGTTGAGGCCAGAGGGGCCGCAGGAGAAGGTGGAGGACTTGGGCACAACCAATCGCTGTCCAAAAAGTGGCCCAGTATTCCAGAAGTCTTCAGGATGACCTCCAGAAAGTCCAGTCTGGTCTCTGACTCCATGATGGTCCTTTATGGAGAACTGTAAAGACACAAAAAAGAATATTTCTGTGATGCTATGAAATGTATCAAAAGTAAGCCTTATTACCAGAAATCATCATCCTTACTGTAAATTTAAGTAAGACGTGAAACAATTTACAGTAATACCAAAAAGGTGGCAATTTGACTTATCAACTCACTGCAATTTGGGGTAATTTCACTGTGATTTTCCAAAACAGGGCCAAAGAACGAGTACTTACTAGATGTACTAAGCTCGTACTGACAGAGCTGTTAGCTAGTAGCTTGTAGTACAGCGGGAGTGTTATCGATGTGTCGATCGTATACTCGCAACAGCCAAGTGGAAGGTCAAACTGCAAATGAAGGACTCACGGCCTGAACTTATAGTCAGGCTCTTTATGACGTACTAGTCACGTGCCTAATGTCACTGTCACTATGTGCGTGACGTCAACCCTGACAACAAGCATTCAAATAAAAACATCTACGCTAACAATTTCAACACTTTTTTTGTATTCAACAAGATACAGCAAATTTAAGCTTGATAACAAATGCATTTAATGTGAATGAAAGTTTATTTTGTTAGGTTTCCACCTATATCTTTTTCATTGGTTTTTCAAACAGAAACTTTCAGTAAAACTCATAAAAGTCCGACCATTTTCGTGTTTTTAGCTAGGCGGAACTACGCCCCCAAGTATGGACACACAGTACACAGTATTATTGGACATCCTCACCTTTCCATCGTTTCTGGTCTTATTTGTTGGAGTTTTCACTTGAGTTGACTGTATTTTGACTTCATCATAATGTTGAGGCGTTTACTTTACAGGTTGCTGACATCCAGCTCCTACATTTTTATTTCCATTGCACAAAAGTGTAGTTTTGTTTGTTTGTCAGGATACAGCGCCCTCTAGTGGAGGTTTTAAAAGGGCTAAATATTTATCTCATTATGTATTTATACATTTTGAGAATTTTTAAACAATCAAAAATACTGACAATATTGCCCAATAAAGAATTTTACATTTGCATTTTAGACAGTTTCATTATGTGGGACCAAATTATGAAGAGGAAATGGGTATAATTCATAATCCTTTAAAGTAATATTTTCACTACAGGACATCTGTAGTTATGTTTCAAATCATGAAAAAATGTCAGAGGGGTGTAAGGTCAGAGAGTGAGGGGTCTGTCCTGTGTCATGTCAGAGGGGTGTATACTTTAGTCTGCAAAAGTCCAGGTTTTATCTGAGGCTATTTGGATATTATAAGTGCATAATAATACTGTTAAATCCCTGCTTTTTTGTTTTCTTCCAGGTTCTAGTTTATGCAGGTAAGCAGCACAAACTGTAAGACCTGGTGCGGTTTACTAAGATTTAAGCTACACCATAATCTATAGTTATGTTGCTGCTTTATTGTTATGTATGAGCTTATTGTTAATGGTTTTTCTCCACAGGAAGATGAAGTTAGGAGAAAATACATGGAGGCCTTGTTTAGAGCAGAAGAAGCCAAAAGTAAAGAGGAGCTTTAACAAACTTGTCAACAACAACATACTTGAATAAATTCAAGTTATCACTACACCATTTCCCCATTTAAGACTCATAGCTGAAGTGGATATTATACTAAGAACATTAGCCTCTGCCCGTGTCCTTTACAGCAGGTAAACATAGTTTTTACATAAGAGTTAACAGTAGTACATGTACTCTTTCATGAGTACATACTTTTGATATTCTTCCCTTTACAGTAAGACAATTTTATAGTGTTTCATAGAATGCCTGAAAGTATAATTTTAATTTAATTTTCTATTCTCCCTTTGCCTGTTTTTTGTTTTATAGGCCACCAAATTGTACATTATTTACATGCAAAATCCAGTGGTTCCCAAAGTGGATGTCAAGGTACTGAGCTCGGGCTCTTGAGATGGAAAAATGTATTTAATCAATGTTTTCATTTATATCAGTAGATTTAACAAAATGAGGTAAAACAAGACAATAAATGACTCATATTAATGCAATTAAAGCTGCTTTTAATAAGAGTTGTGGGTAAGGTTCTCCTCCTGAAGAACTGGTTCTCCTCCTGAAGAACTGGTTCTCCTCCTGAAGAACTGGTTCTCCTCCTGAAGAACTGGTTCTCCTCCTGAGTGGCTCTAGCTCCACTCTCCATCTCGCGTCCGCTCGTCCCTCGGCACCACATTTTCTTCAGCGCGTTTTGCCGTGACTGGGTGGGTGGGGGAGAGTGCACACTCACCTGCGTGCCGTGTCTCCACGTTTTTAGATTAACCCACACACCCTTAAAGTGAAGCACCTCACCTACTCACAGTGACAACAGGCTTAATGCAAGCATACTAACATACTTAACAAAAATCAAGAAACTGTATGAGGAGAAAGTAATGACATAGATAGACTTTAGGTGTCCGGACATTACCAGCTCACTGCTGAAGTAAAGGGACAGGCTACATCTTTATCTTTGAAACAGTCAAGTCACTTCAATGTTTTGAGCATTTTACAATTGGTTCCCATGTGCTTTATGAATAGTTGTGTGCAATTTACGTTATATTTTCTAATTGTTCACGAGGCTGTTGTAAATGCAGACAGTAAAGACACAGTGTGATAATGGTATACCTTTATCTTTATTTACAAGTTGCAGAAGAAAAACTGAAGCTATCTTTCTCCACCGTTCTTCCTTTTTTCAGCCATTGCATGAAGTCAGCTCAGCTCAACACGAGAGGAAAAGCTGCAGAGAAACAGAGACAAAGAATGCACAATTAAACCTTCACTAATACGAACAGGAAAAGTTTTGCTTTGGTTAAATGACTAAAGTGTTAGCTGCACACGTAAATCTAATACAGTATGTCTGGAGCAGTGGTCTCCCTCTCGGGGACTTTTTTTGGTTTTAAGATTCTTTAAAAATGAATCATCAGAAGAGTTTGGAGTATTTGACTTCAAATTAGTACAAAGTAATGGTCCAAGAAAATGTGTCAAATACAAGTTATAAAAGTATTGAAGATTATGAAGTTGCAGTGCAAGAAATAAAAATAATCGCATATTGTCAACATAAAACTTTTGTCACTTGTAGACTTAAAGTGGGAAGTACTACTCAAGAGTAGTTATACAAATATTATGCACACAAATATTATTCATGTAGGAGTTAAAGTGTATAAAAACTACTTTGGGAAGAATAATTTAATTATAAAGTTATTAGAGTAAATGGTAGTGAGTAATTTCTTCATTATACTTCAAGCTGACTAGTTCTGTGATTAGTAACCTCTGGGGGCCCATTGCAAAGCTTTAGGCACTTCAAGGTTAAAATGTAAATATGTATATAGAAAATGAATATACATATTAGAGGGTGTAGATTGATGTGGGCCTGCACATGTAGAATACAGAGCAGCAGGGCACAGTCAACAGGTCACAGGCTTGACTTCAACACATCACATATCAGAGAAAATCCGTTTATAAATGCATTTTACTGATCTGCAAATCGTTAAGATCCTTGGGGTATGGATGGAGAAAAAGAGGCTTGGATAAGATAACCATTATTAGTCTGCCAATGGGTAAACAACACAACATAGTCCAACAGCAATAACAAATATTAACTTGTAATATAAGCACTGATTAATCATAATTATAGCATTAATGGGGTTCTCAAAATCCTATTGTTATTACTAACTTACCTTATTGTTGTGTTGTGTCAGGTCACCTGTGGTCAGGCTCCCCACTTGGACATCGAGGCGAGATGTTCTTTGCTTTTTTTGTTCAACAAAACTGCAATAATACCACAGTTACACAAAAATGCATTGTCCTATTTTTCAAACGTATTACATAAACAAAGCATTAACCTTTGTCTTGTAAAGCTGGCTGTAATTTATACTCATTGTTACTTGATGTATGTAATAAAATGTTGTTGTTGTTGTTGTTGTTGTTGTTTTATGGCGGTTGGCATCCGAGTGTTGCATTACCGCCAGACTTTATTCCTCAGACGTTTCGTAGTCCTCAGACTCTAAAATGTATTACATACATCAAGTAACAATGAGTATAAATATGCTGTGACGTTAGCCTTGTTAGCAAGAAACAGTCCGCTAGCATAAGGTGCTAACTAATGCTAAAATCACGATTTCTGAATAACTTGTACACATTTCTGTATCCACACTAGCTCATTTAAGCAAATGGGCGTATGATAAAACGTGACAGGGGTTAATAC
Source organism: Eucyclogobius newberryi (assembly GCF_026437365.1). Classification (NCBI taxonomy): domain Eukaryota; kingdom Metazoa; phylum Chordata; class Actinopteri; order Gobiiformes; family Gobiidae; genus Eucyclogobius; species Eucyclogobius newberryi. The sequence goes on along the minus strand of NW_027316278.1, from coordinate 33,548,946 downwards.
ATATGGCATTGTGATTTAAATAAGTAATATAGTAAAATATAAGTGACTTACTGTAATGTTTGTGGCTAAAGTTAGTCCCGATGTCAATAACACGAACGACTTCAGACTAGTACTTCTGATTGGTCCAGCCGTTGCAAGGCAACCTGGATCAGGGCGTTCCCTCCTCAGCACATTTGGATTGTTTAAGGTTTTTCAGATGGGAGGAGCAAAAGGACCACGTGCAAAGTAAAGTATTCAGGCAAAAAGGAAAAGCCTAAGGAATTGCTCTATTAAATTACAATCTAAAGATGGTGTTAGTGGCAGAATTATAAATTAAACAGGTAATTTGTTTTTGATACGATTTTTAAAAATGTATTTAATATTCATATTTTTTTTTAATTTTAAATTAGACATCAAAATATTGTATTCGATACATTTTTTTTATAGCTGAACTAATTTGTAATTTTAAGTGCAGTGCAGGAACAGCAAAGATACTGCGCAGAACCCTCAAGCTCCCAGGAGACCCGAGCTTGAAGGGGGAGAAATAGAGACCTATATATATATATATATATATATATATATATATATATATATATATATATATATATATATATATATATAGATATAGATATTTAAATAACAAATTCGAATTGAAATTAGAATTTAATAAATAGACTCGTAAACCACTCATTAATATTACGTTTGAAACATAATTTAAATGTTATTTTAATAAATGCTTTATCATTATTAACATGGTCCTTTCTCTTTTCCTCCTCTTATCTCAGCAACAGGCAACACAGCGATCCTCAAACCTGAGCAATAAAACATAATAATATCCCTGTTATTCCAAATATACTGACAAATCAGAAATTACTATAGAAACAGCCGTTTGTTGATTTATTTATTTATTATAAACCTTTTTACAGCATTGGAAAATATTAAGAATGTTTATGTCATGTTTTTTCTCTTACAGAAATCATATTGAAACAAAGAATATATCCCCCCTCGATTTCCATTCATACAGTTTTGGAAAAGCTCCATGAAGCCAGTAGGGGACGCTAAAGAGCCGCATGAGGCTTTGGAACTGCGGGCTGCTGACCCCTGACCTAACTAAAAACCCGAAAATGGCTGGACTTTTAGGAGCTCTACTGAACATATTTGCTTGTAAAACCAATCAAGTAAGATATCGTTAGAAACCTAAGAAAATAAGCTTTCATTCAGACTAATTGCATTTGTTGTAAAACTTAAATTCGCTGTGTTATGACTCGTTGAAAACATAAAGTGTTGAAATTGTTAGCATAGATGTTTTTATTTGAATGTTTGTTGCCAGGGTTTACGTCACCACGCACATAGCGACAGTGACATTAGGCACGTGACTAGAACGTTATTTTCTAGCGCCGCCTCCTGACTATAAATACAGGCCGTGACTTTGGGTCATTTGCAGTCTCTCCATCCACCTGTCTGGTCGCACCCTGTACTCTTTTGCGAGCAGAGCTCAACACACATCGAGAAGCACTGCCGCGTGTTACGTACGTACTACCTACTACAAAGTACTGTGCCAACAGCCCTGTCAGTACTACCTTAGTACATGTAGCGTCCAGTCGAATTGAGAAGGCCAGAACTGATGGTTAAATGTCTTTTAATGAGCCTTTCCGTGTCATTCAACCAACGTAAGAGCTAGACAGAATAAAATAAAAAAGACAATTACATTTTGGACGTAAATCCCCGTATTTCTAACTCATTACATTGGTACTATATTTTCACAACATATACATCCATTAAACATTTCAAATATCTCATAAATACAATCGTTTTCCACTACAGACCTTGTTCCCCTGTCGACTGTAGCTAGATCCTTGAGTTTATCCGTGTTTTGTCCGTTTTCCGTTGTTCAATTTACTTTTCGTCTTTTCCAGTGTGTCAAGTAGACTTCCGTTTTACCATCACTTCCGGTTACACAGGAAGTTACCAAAATAAAGCAAAACCTTACCATAAAACATAAATGTGTCAAATTGACCTTTACACTCCCATCAAATTATTTTCTGTTAATGAACATGAAATAAAACACAAATAATTTCTTAAAGTTACTTAACCGTAAAACAACTATATGAACATGTAATAATTACAACATCTCAGTGCATTTTAGCTTTTATAACATTTACTTTCCACAACCTTCTAATAGCAGAACTAACTTATGAACTGGGCGTTCCACTATAGACATTTTATGCAAACGTTCACCCTTTTTGTTAAGATTTCTGTCTGCAAAAGCTATTTTAACCTTTCTCACAAGTCCATCTGTATCTGTTACAGTCTCCAAAACTCTTCCAAGTCTCCATTGTGATCGTGGTTGAGTTTCATCTTTGTCCATCACTATGTCACCTGTTTGAATATTTCGTTTAGGAGTGTGCCATCGTTGTCGGACCATAATGTTTTGAATGAGTTTGGAAGTGATGAGTTTCGCAGCCTTCCTCCCACCTTGAGCATATCGTCTTTATCCAAGAAAAGATCCAAGTTGTGCATTTTATTGTTTTTTGATAATGCTTTTCCTTTGCTTAGTGACTTTATTTCAGTGGAATATTCTTGTCTTTGTAGGTCTTTGATGATGAATATTTCTGCATTTTGTCTTTCGGTTACAGTGCTCCGTGATTTTGATTTGTCTTTGAGCAGATATCGTTTGAGACGCGCTACTGCACTGACTGCGCGAGACCAGGATGAGAACTTGGTGAGACGGTCACTAAGACTTCTGTGTTCTGTAGTTTGTGTATTTAATGACTGCACTTTTCTCACCTCTGGGTCTCCTATTGGGAGTTCAATTGTCTCTTTTGAAGGAAAATGTATCTCCTTTTCCCACAAGAACTGAGGCCCTGTAAGCCAATTGGATGACAGTAGTTCATTTACTGTTGTTCCTCTTGATGCCATGTCAGCAGGGTTTTCAATTGTAGGTACATAAAACCATTGTCGTGGGGTGGTATTGTTGCGGATCCTTTGCACTCTGTTAGCGACAAACGTGTGGAAGCGTCTTGCTTCATTATTTATGTACCCCAGAGTAACCTTTGAGTCCGTCCAAAAGAACTCCTCCACGTTATCATAGAGTAGCTCCTCCTTTAGCATGTTGCTTACTGTGACTGATACTGTAGCTGCAGTCAATTCTAGCCTTGGAATTGTGGTGACCTTTGTTGGAGAGACACGTGCTTTGCCCATAATAAAGCTACAGTGGACATCTTTGTTTTTATTTATCAGTCTTAAGTAAGTGCATTGTCCATATCCTGTTGTGCTTGCATCAGAAAAGTGATGCAATTCCTTTTTTGCTACATCTCCAAATATTGCAGGAACATAACATCTGTTTATTTGCAACTTTTTCAGATTGTTCAAATCCCTTTTCCAACTCTCCCACCGTGGCTTGAGATATTCAGGTAACGGCTCGTCCCAGTCCATTCCTTGACGACACATTTCTTGGAGGATTTTTTTGCCATTGAGCACGTAAGGAGCAACAAATCCCAAGGGGTCGTATATTGCTGCGACTGTGGACAAGATTCCACGCCTAGTTGGTGGTTGGTCTTTTTCTGCGATGTTAAACGTGAAACAATCTTTTTCTATGTTCCAATAAATGCCAAGTGCTCTTTCTGTTTGTGTCTCGGTGAACGTCAAGTCCTTTGTTTTTGTGTCTACTGCATGTTCCGAAGCAGGGATGCTATCAAGAACACTGTTGTTGGACACAAACTTGTGTAACCTTAGTCCACCTTTTGCACAAAGTTCACCCGCTTCTTTTGCTAGTTGTACAGCGTCCTTCACCGTCTCCACACTTGTGACTCCATCATCAACATAGAAGTCTCTGGCAATGAACTGTGAGCCTACAGGGTACTCATGGTTGTTCTCTTTGGCCATATGTTTGAGTCCATAGTTCGCACAACCAGGTGACGAAACTGCGCCAAAGAGGTGTACCGTCATCCTGTATGCTTGGGGGGGGTTTACTCATGTCACCGTCTTTCCACCATAAGAACCGTAAGTAGTTGCGATCGTTTGTGTTGACTTTGAACTGGTGGAACATCTTTTCTATGTCACACATTAGAGCAACTTGATGTTGTCGAAAACGTACAAGTACACCAGTTAAGTTGTTAATCATGTCAGGGCCGGTAAGTAAATGTTCGTTAAGACAGGTACCTTTGTGCTTAGCTGAGCAATCAAACACCACGCGCAGCCTTTCTGGTTTCTTTGGATGATATATGCCGTGGTGCGGTATGTACCATGTCTCACCTTCTGGGCCATTATCATCTGTCTCTTCTGCATCACCTCTTTTGATGATGTCATTCATGTATGTGACGTAGTCCTTTCTGTATTTTTCATCACGCATAAGTTTCCTTTTGAGCTGATTGAGTCTGCTTTCAACAAGTTTTCTGTTATCTTGCAATTGCGGCCTTTTCTTGAAGGGTAATGGCATCTTGTAATGTCCATTCTCAGTTTGTATTATGCCTTGTTCAAGTTTCTCGAGGAACGCGAGATCCTCCTGTGACACAGCTTTCTCGTTTCTTTCACCATCTTTGAAGTCCTTTTCTAAAGCACGTATTGCATCTGCAGGAGTGGAAGGAGGGATTTCCTTGACGGTTATTCTGTGACAGACACTGTTCATTGTGCATGTTTCGTTGCAAGGCACTGAATTAACAACTATGCTCCATCCTAAATCAGTGTGAATAGCATATGGCTCATTGTCTTTGCCAAGGAGTACTTGTCTGGGTGCTAAAGCTCTGGGACAAGTGTAACCAATGAGAAGACTTACTTCACAATTGAGGAGCGGCGGGACATCATCCGCAATGGGTAACAGATGACTCCACAATTTGGCTGTTTCACATGTTGGTATGTGTTCTCTGTTTGCAGGTATGTAGTCCTTTGTGTAAGCAGTGGGGAGCCTTATCACTGTTGCTGAATTGTAACCTCTCACCAGAAGATCACACACTTTTCCGCTGCTTACAACTGCATTTTTACCCATCATTGTAGTCAGTTTGAGTTTTACTGGGCACACATCTGCTTGCAGTTCACGTGTTATATCTTGATCAATAAAGACTGTGTCACTCTGAGTGTCTAATAATGCATAGACTAGTTTTTCCTTTTGTGGGTTTGTGGCAGTTGACACCCATACTGGAACTATCATTGAGGTGCTGACAGCGTGTTCTGCTCTAGCAACATTTAGTGACATGGCTGTTGCAGCTTCCAGTGTGTTACCTTGAATTGCGTTGTCTGTACTCACGTGACCTTGTGTGCTTCTTTGCAGGCGGTAGCTGTAGTTTTCATCATGAAGACAGGTTGGGTGTCTCTTAGAGCAAGTCTCACAAGTGAGGCGGCGTCTGCAGTCCTTAGCGTTGTGCCCTTGTTTTAAACAACCATAACAAAGTTTGTTGTCCTTTATATTTTTCTTTCTGTTTTCTAGGGTCATTTTCAGAAAGTCTTGGCACTTAATAAGTGGATGTGTCTCTTGGCACAACATGCATGAAGAGCCACTGTGCATTTTAGATTTTGCCTGATTGTCGCCATGTTCAGTTGCGTTTGTGTTAAATACACCTACTTTGTTCCTTTTGATTTCCTTTGTATTCCTTTTATCATCATTTGTTTCAGTGGACCGTAGTGCATGAATGGAGGTGACTGGATTACATGCAACTTTGGCCTCAAGTGAGAGGAAGGAAGCAAAATCATTATAGCTGGGAAACTCACCACCGTTCATAAGTGTCTTTGTCACATGCCTGTTCCATCTCGCATTTATCCAGTCTGGTAGTTTATGCAACAATTTCTGATTTTCTTCGCAGTCGTTGAGTATTTGCAACCCCTTTACATGCGGCATAGCAAGCGTACATGCATTTACAAAGTCTGCAAAGTTCCTTAGTCCATCGGCATCTTTAGATTGTATTTTTGGCCAGTTAGACAACTTCTCTCTAAATGCTCTTTGTATCACAAATGGCTGGCCATACCTTTGGTTTAGTTTCTCTCAGGCGTCTTTATATGCTTCTTCATCATTTCTAAAGAAAGTCCCTTAAGGCATTTGCGAGCTGGGCCAGTCACATATCTTTTTAGATAATACAGTTTATCCGCTGCTGAGATGCCATTTTGTTCAATGAGTGATATAAAGGTGGATTTCCATTCAATAAACTTTATAGGCTCACCACTAAACATTGTTGGCTCTGGTGTGGGGAGTCTGTTCATTCTTATACTG